>NC_092238.1:12536308-12558808 GCF_036320965.1 Panulirus ornatus | reverse complement strand
CCAGTGTGCGTATCATGATGGGGCAGCGCCAGGGGTGCGTATCATGATGGGGCAGCGCCAGGGGTGCGTATCATGATGGGGCAGCGCCAGGTGTGCGTATCATGATGGGGCAGCGCCAGGTGTGCGTATCATGATGGGGCAGCGCCAGGTGTGCGTATCATGATGGGGCAGCGCCAGTGTGCGTATCATGATGGGGCAGCGCCAGGGGTGCGTATCATGATGGGGCAGCGCCAGGTGTGCGTATCATGATGGGGCAGCGCCAGGTGTGCGTATCATGATGGGGCAGCGCCAGGGGTGCGTATCATGATGGGGCAGCGCCAGTGTGCGTATCATGATGGGGCAGCGCCAGGTGTGCGTATCATGATGGGGCAGCGCCAGGTGTGCGTATCATGATGGGGCAGCGCCAGGTGTGCGTATCATGATGGGGCAGCGCCAGTGTGCGTATCATGATGGGGCAGCGCCAGGGGTGCGTATCATGATGGAGCAGCGCCAGGTGTGCGTATCATGATGGGGCAGCGCCAGTGTGCGTATCATGATGGGGCAGCGCCAGGGGTGCGTATCATGATGGGGCAGCGCCAGTGTGCGTATCATGATGGGGCAGCGCCAGGGGTGCGTATCATGATGGGGCAGCGCCAGGTGTGCGTATCATGATGGGGCAGCGCCAGGGGTGCGTATCATGATGGGGCAGCGCCAGGTGTGCGTATCATGATGGAGCAGAGTCAGGGGTGCGTATCATGATGGGGCAGCGCCAGGTGTGCGTATCATGATGGGGCAGCGCCAGGTGTGCGTATCATGATGGGGCAGCGCCAGGTGTGCGTATCATGATGGGGCAGCGCCAGGTGTGCGTATCATGATGGGGCAGCGCCAGGTGTGCGTATCATGATGGAGCAGAGTCATGTGTGCGCATCATGATGGGGCATCGCCAGGTGTGCGTATCATGATGGAGCAGCGTCAGGGGTGCGTATCATGATGGGGCAGCGCCAGGGGTGCGTATCATGATGGGGCAGCGCCAGTGTGCGTATCATGATGGGGCAGCGCCAGGTTTCCATATTATGGTTTCATCCCCGGGTTCCCGTGTTAGGATGGCAGCGCCAGGGTCCCGTATTGTGATGGTGGCCTCAGTGTCCCGTATTACAGTGGCAGCGCTAGATTCCCTTATTCTGGTAGCGGCTTCAGGGAGCCAGAGACCCGTATTATCAGGGAGAGAGTATGGCTTATTTGCTAACTGATGAAAAACTGAGTTAGCATCCCTCTCTGTGAAATCGTGAGGACAGAACAGTGACATTTGATGCGCTGGAGTGGGAGTCGGCGGCGGGTTGTTGAGGCAACATTCCCGTTCTTATAGTCACAGGGTTCATGAGGAGACAGGAAGTTCTTTTCGAGTTTGTCAGGACACGACTCTGTAATTCGCGCCGCTAGTGAGCGAATTCCTCGGCTCGAGTGCAGAAGGGAAATATGTTCAGCGCACGTCAGTCGAAGTTACCAGAGAAATGTTTGTTTAGATGTGGATGTATACCCGGTCACTGACAGGCCTTAAATGAAGTGTAGAAAACGCAGAGATGAAAAAAAGAGGTTAAAAGAAGAAAATTGATTGATTTTAGGTCAAGTGGAAAACATGACAATGAAAGGATTGGACTTAGAAAAGAATGGTAAAAACTTTGTATTGCCGCTAAAACTTAATATTTCTGCCCCCCTAGTTCTGCGATCATAGTCCTTTGACTCTTGTAATTGGGCATATCCACTTTTTATGCCCATCTGGAAACTCCAGCTTTAGGAGCGTTCTGAGGTCTTTCTAATACAGCTTTTATATTAACATGGGGTCAAGTATCGCTTTGCCTGCTGGAATACCTCCAGCTGTGCCGACTGTGTAGCAGAGGTCATCTTGGCTAGGATGGATTCCTGTGTCCCATCTGCTAAATCTTTATCCCTCAGTCATGGTTTGATCGTTCTTTCTTTAATGGTTGTTTTCATTAGGGACAGAGCACATCAGGCTATGTAACTCTTCCCTTCTTGATTTTAGTCAGCCTTCATTTTCGTTTGGAATCTGCCACGATCACAATAAAACCAACATAACAATATATAAACCAGGGCCATAAAGCTACCTTGACATTGTAGCCACCTGCGTAGTAGTTCGTGAAGTCAAGCATATGCATTCAGAATAAAGTATTACTACTTTATTTTATAGATCTTTTGGTTTTTAAGTGAAGACACATTTAAACATTTCCTCCTCCATCTTTACCGACCTCTTCAGTCAAAAGTTAACCTTTCAGTTGATAAAGCCGGTGTTTTGGCACCTGATTCTCCTGTGCCTCTCGTTTAAATGAGTCCACATTTGGTCCCTACCTCTACATACATTTCCTTGTGCATATTCTTCCTCGTACTCTCTTATACACCAGTGGGTAAGGCGCATTGCCAAAATGCTATACCTCCTCTGTCATCCTAAGGCAGTACACCACTAAAGTAGTTTCAGCCTTTGCTGGGCTATTTCGTCCCTGTCTAAGAAGAAAATGCATTTCCTGCGTAGGAGGGAACCATGATGCAGCCTTGGGCTATGAAGGGAGATTCTTGTAACCCTTGTGTGTATCATTCCATCGCTCATTATCAAAATCTTTGAGACTTTCCTCGAGTGTCACTTAAAATCTTGGAATCTCGTTCCTTTTTCTTTTTTTCACATCACCGATACATAATTCACAGTGCAAGGTCTACTGCTGACCACGCTCCCTCTGAAAGACGCACCATGGTGCATCTTATGTTGTGGCCCCTCGAAATTATGTTGTGGTCCCCTCGACATTATGTTGTGACTTACGACATTATGTTGTGGCCCTTGACATTAAGAAAGCATTTGACAGGTTATGGCAACAAGCTTTGCTTTCTGAACTTCCTTCCTTTGGCTTTTCTGCTCTCTCTCTCTCTCTCTCTCTCTCTCTCTCTCTCTCTCTCTCTCTCTCTCTCTCTCTCTCTCCTACAATGCATGGCTTCCTCTCTAGTACCATCGCCAAGTCGCTGATGGAGCGACTTCTTCCTCGTAACCTGTCGGCTTGGCGTCCCGCAGGGTTCTGTCCCAATTTCTTCCCCTCTTTGATTTTGTCTTACGATGATCTTCCTTCTTGACCTTTCTTCATCCTGTAATCATGTTCGTCCTCACGCAGATGATTCCATTCCACATCATCTTATTTTCCCTCCCTTCCTGACTCCAGTACTTATTTCCTGGCAATGAACATATGTCCTTTCTTAATTCGGACCTGTGCAGCGTTACAGAATGGGCAGGCAGTAACCTACTTAGATTCGTCAGTGAAAAAGAGAGAGGGGAAAAAAAGTACTTTCTACGCATATCTATTTCTAAATCTCACGCGTTTCCTGATATCAGATGTCACAACTCTTGCAGTAACGTGAACGTGTTAGTCATAACCTCATCCTCCACTCTGTCCTGGAAACCTAACGTAATATACATCAACAAGACTCCCTCCAGAAACCTGTGGTTGTGGTGGTGTATAGGCTCCAGGAATATTTTCCTCGAAAGCAACACCACCACATTCTCTAAGGTCTCATTCGCCAAGATATGGATGGCGTCCTGCTTTCGTACCTCGTGAGGCTCAATAGCTTTCTGCTATATTAACTCTTCTTACTGTCACTGCTCTCCAATCATCCTTTTTGTCCGCCTTGATGTTGCTGCCCATCTCTCTGTTCTTCGGATATTATTTCGGCCCAGTGCTCCCATGAGCCGTCTGCGACAGTCCTAACCGCTGAGCTTAGCCATCCCTCGCGGCTTCCCGTAGTTCTTTGTGGAAACTAGTCATCGAGGATTGACCGTTATGCTACCTCCTCCTCCTCCTCATTTCCTCGTATTGCCGAGGATCTCAGATTGATTCGATATTGGTCTTATTCTTGTTTCACTCTTCCCTTTTCATCTGCGATGGCCACGGTTGGGGGTCATGTACTGGACCGTCTCTTGTCGGTATATATATATATATATATATATATATATATATATATATATATATATATATATATATATATATATATATATATATATATATATATATATATATTAAGCATTAGATTATTGAGAACGACGTGTGTCGTTGAGAGGACATATCTGTATGGCGTTGTGGGACGCGAGACGGATCTCGTGACTCGGGTGTGTGCATGGGATTACATTTATACGGTTGCAGATTAAACTGAAATTCCTTGCAGTGAGCAGCGACGTAAATACAATGTTGGGTGGGTGTGGTACAGTGATAGGTGTCTGATAGTGGCGGTACAGTTTTGGGTGGATGGTACAATGTTGGATGGGCGGCTCAGTGTTGGGTGGATGGTACAGTGCTCTGTGTGGGTGTGATACAGTATTGGATGGGTTGTACAAGTGCTGGGTAGGTGGTACTGTGTTGGGTGGGTTGATACAGTGTTGCCTCCCTGTACAGCATCCACCCCTCTTACTGCCCGCCCCCCTCACCCTGCCTTGTACCCTTTCCCCCTCGCTGCTCTCGTCAGTGGCACCACCAGTCCCCCCCCCCGACACTCCCCTCCCCCCTTTACCCCTGCTTGGCATCCCCACATTAAAAGTTTGGCTCTGCTTGCTTGTGTCTGCTTGGGGTCGGCTGGGTGTTGGTAGTGGCTGGCCGCCCCCGCTGCTGCCTCTCTTTATAAGTAAGAGCGTCTCTGTTAAGTTATAAAGGTTCCCAGGTGAAGCTCGTCTTACAGGACGAAATACTTTCGGTGCAACCAAAGGATATATATATTTGGTGGGTGTTAAGTGTGGGCGGTGGTGGTAGGGTCGGGGGTTGCTGGCTGGCACTCTCTGGTTATCGTTGTGGTTGGAGGGAGTTGTGGAGGTGCTTGGTGAGTGGTTAATTTTGTTGACAAGGAATGAGGTCTTGGCTCAGGGGTCTCTTAGTTATCGTCAGCCAGAATATGTTGAAAATGGCTTTATTTTAGGGTTCTTGTGTTCCCCCGCCGCCTCCCTGGGACCTCTTTCTCTCTCTCTCTTTCCATGTAGCTTCGTAGAAATATCCCCGACACATAATGAATGATTCGTTATATGTATGTTGCTCATGGGAGGTGTGTGGTGGTGAGAGGAGGAGGTCCTACCACAGCCATCCATACTTGCGGTGAGTATGGCCTCGGCCAGACTCAGCGTGGATCCACCACCGTCGTCTCCTGTTCTCCTGGCAAGATTTACCCTCGTCAAAGTAAGCTATTATGGCCATGATTCACGACTTTTACACTGTTACTGTGTGGATCAGCTGCGCCTCTGGCTGGGCATTGTCCTAGAAAGTGTGTGTGTGTGTGTGTGTGTGTGTGTGCAGGGGGGAATGAGTGGAGAGGGAGAAGACATTAGACGAGGAGCAACAGGAAGTCTCGTCCATAGCTGAAGTTACAGTTAGTCATCCACTAATATCAGTCGAGGCCCATTTTTTCCAGGTCTGGTTCCGGCTATGTTGTGGGGGTGAGAACACACACACACACACATGGCAAGGCCTATCTACCATGAATGCACATGTGCCCAAGATGTACTCTTATCATACATGTGGCAGACGCTCACGCACTAGTGTACGCCTGTTTCTCCATACCTACACTGACACGCACGTGCACACGCGTGCGCACGCACAAACTCGCACGTACGTTACGTGCGTTGTAACACGAGGCGCCACGGGCGGAACTCGACAGAACTCCCCTCCCGTCAACCTTGAGGCAGTTCAGTGTGTTTATATTTATAATGAAAGAACCAGACAGAGGTATATACATTCACGGAGGGGGGAGGCTGCTGGTGCTGTTGTCACACACACACGACACAAATATTGCGGGTGTGGCACGCACACACGTACACACACACACACAAACGGACGTACAGCTCAGCAGGCAAGCATGAGGCTGAGCCTGCCAAGGTATGATCTGGCTACTTACTTTGCTCAGATACTGCACTGGTAAATCCCCCTCCCAACCCCGCATCACCCCACACACACACACACACACACACAACCAGCTCTCCTTCCCTTTCCTTCTCCCCACCTTTCCCATCGCCCCCTGCCTCACTCCCTGACCCAACAGCCGCCCTTCCTGTTACACACATTACACACTTGCCTGTTGTGCTACACCACCTCCGTCGTAGCTACAGACGACCGCACATCACCCTGAGCACAAGCAGACAATCACGTGCCCTCGACAACCTCGCGCGCGCGCGCGCACTCAAGCCGGTGTAGGCATATGCGAGTGCTTTCATTCCCCCCTCCCCCCATCCTCCCTCCCTCCACCGCCACCCTTTTAGTCGTTGCAGTGGTAAAGGCTGTACGCTGTTACATCCTCAGTCAGGTCAACGATCGTTTGGCAAGTTGTTAAGTATTTGGATCGCGACCCCTTGGCTGGAGAGGACGCCCTTGTTCGCGTCGTCGTCTCCTTCGTACTTGTTCAGTTTTATCATTTTTCTGTGAACGCTTCACATTGTCTTTTTTTTTCATGGCATACAGAAGCTGCAGTCGGTCCCCTGAACCTCATATTTTCACTCGTATCTGCTCTGTCCGCCGATGTTACCTTCATTTAACTGTTGTTCACACTCGCTTTTGCCTTGATCATGGGTTTTTACGGTTGTCAAGTTCTTCTTCGCTCATTGGCTTTCAACAGTATTAGTTACGTTGTTCATAACTTTGGTGTCTCCTGCTGGGTGCTGGCGGACGCTCAGGGGCTGCTGTGTGCAGCAGAGTCGTCCTCCTTCAGTAGCTGGGAGTCCGACGAAAGGGAGTCAGGGCCCCGGTTTAGTGAAGATGCGTTTGACCTGACCCGTAGGAATGAGGTCAGACGCTTGAAACTGTATACTTCTCCACATCTGTCTCCCAGCGACTCCAGTAGAGCAGCACAAGACTCTGAACTCTTGATTTGACATGGTTTATTTCCCTTGTAGGGAAGTGGGGACAGCAGAATAGACGAAAGATTCTTGAAAAAGATAGATTCCATAACATCTCTGCGGGAAGAAATGTTAAGCCCTTCGTATAGGCAAATATACAAGGACTAGAATTACATAAACAAATTCGTTTCCATGATTGGTTTAATGAGTCAAATATGTTATTTGTTGCTTTTACGG
Organism: Panulirus ornatus; assembly: GCF_036320965.1. Classification (NCBI taxonomy): domain Eukaryota; kingdom Metazoa; phylum Arthropoda; class Malacostraca; order Decapoda; family Palinuridae; genus Panulirus; species Panulirus ornatus. The sequence continues at coordinate 12,551,733 of NC_092238.1, read as the reverse complement.
AAACTCTCATAGATTATATGAAGAGGGAGGTCTGAACTGCGACTTGCTGAGGTGTTACAAGATATAAAAGGTGTGGAGAAGAGTTAGATTGTACGGAAGAGGTTCCCTAAAAGAATCTGAGCTAAATTGTCTGATGTAGATGTTCTAATTGTCAAGACTGAAGACCTGAATGTGGTTATCTGACAGATCTGTAATCTATGCCATGAGATGTACGATCGCAAGAATTTATGGAGCAGTAACGTAGAATCCTGGCCTCGACATCCGTGGTTACCCAGTTCCAAGTGTAATCTTTTTAGGGGACGTAAAATGGCTTAAGGCACAGCTTTATGGCCGAGGATCCTACCTTGATATATAGCTCGGAAGAACAGCTACACAAAAGAGAACCATTTAGACTCTGTGACAAGTTCTTTGGGTGGCAGAACACCAGAGGAGTATGTGAATAGTACGACGACGGCAGAAGGTCTTCCAGTACGAAGCAAAACTCTTGATGGGGAAAAAAAAAAAATAATGCAGGAGTTTCTGACTAGAACGAGAAGGACGGAGTCCCTGTGTAGGAGGTGGAGGGGAGTTGCAGATCCGGAAAAGCCACAGCTTCCTCCGCAGGGCAAAGGAAACGTGTCAGGTGAACGGCGATAATATAGACCATAAACTAATAGGAAAAAAAAAAAAGAATCGTTCGAGTACCTGGAAAAAGAGGAGCCGTCAGTGAGATGGGAAAACAAAAGAAATATTTTAATTCATATTTAGAACTCCAGGGGCGCAAGTTCCGTTCCCCGATAACAACAGATAAGGGCACACACACACACACACACACACACACACACACACACACACGGAATAACAACGGAATGATTAGAAGAAAGCAATGCGACTTACTGTTCAGTGTATCAATAGTCAGCTTAAAGCTAAATTACCCAAACTTCTTTCTCTCCTGAACGTCAATTTTCCCCAAGATAGAAATCGCAGATCTCGCCTCAGCTCTCAAGGGCTTCGAGAGGGCCATTGGGAGCGAGTCCACGCGTACATACTCCTGGAACTGTCAAAGCATCACCAGCGCAGGTGCTAAACATTCTCTAGAAAAATAGAAAGACCCTGGACTGGCTTGTTCTAGTAAGCTTGAAATTAAACTCTTGATCGTCTGACTCCACGAAGGGAGAAAGCAAAGCAATCCCCCCAAAAATCGACCGACCAAACAGCATTGACATCGCACTTCCATTAAAATCTCGGGAGATAAGTTTTATAATGTACGTTGACTGCGTGGAATGAGGCATTCTTCATACCCTACGACGAATGGGTCCAGAGCGAGATGATCATGCCTCGCAGAGTTTGATCACCGGTAAAATTGCCGAGGCACCGGAGAAGAAACAGAATGCTAGTGTCGCCTATAAAGACAAAGCAGAAACCTTTGATGAGCGTGACTGCGGTGTCGCAGCGCACGAACTGTGTAAGATAGGGGTAATTAGACGAAGTTGGAAGCTGGATATACAACTCCTTAGCGAACGTATTTCGACCTACTGGAAATAGGGCTATTGCCTCTATGGTAGAAAGCTTCGCTCCTTAAGGAAGTCTACTTGCTTCTCTGCTGTTTCTTATACTCGCATCTGACATTGATGGAGATACGAGCCTCACTTTCAATGGATCTGTTGCAGATGGTGCTTGAATTCGAATGGAAATGCTCGTAGGAAGCACCATTGAATTACAAGCTGACATTCTCCAGATCTTCAGGCCACCTTCTGCCGTATGGAGAAAGGGAGGACATTATCAGTAGTAATTGAGGATACGGGACAGAAACGGACACCATCACGTCAAAAAGAAAACATTGTGGAAGACTTGGAGGAATAGTACATGAAGACCTTAACTTTTGCAAAGACAGCTGGTCAACAGTTGCCACTTAGGAGAGCAAAAGTGACAGGATGCATTTTACTGACCTTCAAGACGAGGAGAGAAGGTAGTGATGACGCCGCAAGGCATTGATACTCTCCCAGATAGACTGCTGCTGGGGCAGATTCCAGAGATAGGAAGTGTGCAAGGATTTTTTCAGTCCCGCACAGAAGCTGTCGTGTGTGCTGCGGAAACTACTGGAAACACTGAGGCTGTTCCCTCGAGCGCAGACGGGAGGAGAGATCGTAGCTTACTCCTGGAAAGTCCTGGAAGCCATGGTTGCCACCATGTACTCTGAAATCGTTCTCTGTTGGAACGACAGGCATGCAAGACTGAAATATTACACCCCTTGAAACCATGAATTACATGCAACGCTTTAAAACACCTGTGGCGCTGGACTGTGTACCACACAGCCTGCCATGATATCTGTAACTTGTACCGGACCAGTCCATTAGGATGTGGTGGTGTCTGCGGCCTCACACAGCCACAAGGACCAGCGGAACACCACAGCAACGTGACCAGAGGCCAAGCTGTCGGGGTAGTCCTCCGGAATCTCGACGTAGGGTGGGTATACCTCAGTTGTTGCCTGGACCCCTCACACTCGGCTCCTGACGAAGGAAATTCCACCTTTTTAGCCATGGTAGTTTAGTACAGATTTACATATTTTTAAGATTTTATAGAAATTATATCCACCCATACTTGAGTCACTGCCAGTAAATTATAATGCACTGGAAGCGGCGTTGGGTGCACAACGTAACGCCTTTCTAGTTTTTAAATGGTCACTCTTGCTGTCTGTACTCACATTAGACATCTTTACTTTCTCATTTATGTTTATTTCACTTTTACCCCCCGTGTACTCATTCATCCTCTGCTTTTCACGTTATTAACTCGAACCACCTTTGGTCATAGTCACTATTTTTTGTTTCTTTTCATTGCCCCCTTGATTCATGTTTTTTTTTTTATGTTCGTCAGTGCCCTGACGTTCACTTTGAGGTATATTCGCTGTTCCTTTCCGAACATTTAGCAGCTGTTCTTCGAGTTTATTCATGTATGCTTCTCAGCTGGAAAGATATTGTAAATATTTCCATTGGTGTTTGTAAACTTGGTTTACTTCGTCCATCCGTCCGTCGTTATTTTCGTCCTACGTCGTCGTCGGATTGTATAGGAGATGTTGTAAATAACAGGATTGTACAGGAGGCCAAGATTTGGTTTACCAGTTACAAGGAAGCGCCTCCCTCGTGACATGGGTTTGGCCAACCGCTCTCTACCCTATCCCTCCACTCCCCTGTTGTGCCCCGTCCTTTACTATCCTTTACCCCCTCTTCTTCATCGCCTGTGTCTGTCATCTGCCTACTAACTCCGTCTGGCGTACGATACAGATCAACAGGTCTCCTGTTTTCTGTCCCTTCCATGTATTCCCATTTTTTTCCCTCATAGGGTCGTCTACATCAGAACGAATCCTGTCTCCAATTATATTTTGTTTTTTTCCACCCCGAGTTCTTATATCAGATTATCAACTTTTACCACCTTGGCTTGAACAGGTCTGCCATCTTTAGATCCGTGACCTTGCCCCTTGTTTGCTCCAGGGGGGATCTCTAGAGATAAGGTACCGAGAGCAGTGTACGGGTGCGGTAGTCGACGGAGACGCCGTAGCGGTAACACTCCTCCACCAGGGTTGGTGCACGAGCAAGGGGAACCGAACTACCCCGGCCGGCGTTGGGCGGCGTCTTACGGTCGGGAGCGAGCCTCAGGAGTCGTGCGGCGGCTGAGTGTGTTTCTCCGTACGTGGACCCTGTGAGGTGGTGTTTGAGGCGCTGCTGCTTGAGCAAATCTTACAAAACTCGATGTAAGCTAGCTTCACCTATCCCAGCCATTCTTTTTTTTTTTTTAAGGTTTGGAGCATTTATTCGCTCTCGGAACTTGGTTTTTGAACGTGTTAAGTAAATTTTGAAGGTTTTTGAAGACTGTGGAAGTAAAGTCAACCAGGATGTACGCTTATGAAAAGAAGATTCAAGTAAGATTAGGATGCGGCGAGATTTGGTCGATTTACGAAGGCATTTCGCAAAATGGTTAGCGGGAGTTCTTCCATCGCCGGCGATAACTTATCCTTCTGCTGTACCCGGTCGGCGGTCCCACGGCTGGCGCCTTTAGAGATGTCATAATGTGTCAGCGCCATTAGCCTCACTTGCACCAACTGGTGTGCCACCATCATAGTAGCTTCTGCCAAGTGAAGACGTGATATGCCTGGTGTCCCAAGCTCCTTCCTCCCGTCTTCCACAATCTACCCACAAAGACCTCTTTATCTTTTATCCTCTGAGCTGCCCACCCCCTCCTGTCACTCCCTACCTCCCCCGTTTTCTTTCCGAACTCTGCTCATTCTTCCCCCCCCCCACCACCACCACCGCCCACCCTCCCCCGCCTCCAACCATTTTCCGCCGCCCGGTCTCCGCGCCCAACCCAAAAGTTTACACAGCGGCAACAGCCAATTCGAAGCGTCTTGAAAACAAGTCTTCGCCTCCACCGCCGGTCGACACCCGCGACAATGGCGGGTCGAACCGTTGTCATCAAGTTTTTTCAGTATTTTTCGACACAGCATCGTCCTGATACCTTCTGATATATATATATATATATATATATATATATATATATATATATATATATATATATATATATATATATAAACAATGTGCCTAGGAACGCGCACCTTCATAGAACATACAAACCTCCAACAGTCAGGATCGATATATATATATATATATATATATATATATATATATATATATATATATATATATATATAGTTAAGAATGAAGTAGTTTTGGCCATTCGCAGGTTAGATTCACGCGCCCTCCTGGTATTCAGTAATCTGTAATCTTTTGCCAGCAGTCATTCAACACTTCCTGTCCATTAGCTGATAATACATAATGAACATTAGACTTGTCATATCATTGTGAATTGTGGAGCGCAGGAATCTCGCCCTTATCCCCGGTTTTAAGCAGCCTAGTTATGATGGATGATTGGGACGGGAAGTAATACAGTGGATGATAGATGGGTGAGCAGGTAAGAGACTGCACCTGATTGATACAACCCTCGGAAAGAAAGCGGAAAAATAACAACTCGCGAAGGATTTTTGGTTGTTAATTGCAACGTTCGGGGAACGTTTTAACGTGGCATTGTGGTTCAACTCTGCGCGCATCAGGATTTTGGTTTTTGAGAATCGCGAGGTTGTCAGAGAGAGAGAGAGAGAGAGAGAGAGAGAGAGAGAGAGAGAGAGAGAGTCAGCCGTCAAGTTTCGAAACAAAATGAAAGGGAAAGCGTGCCAGGGAACTGCATCAGATTGTCTATGAATGGCTCGGATCTGATCGAGCGCGCATGCAGTATGCTTCGAACCCCCCCCCCTTTTTTTTTTTTTTGTATGGTAGTCTCTGAAACTTGAAGCTGTTTGGCGGGAAATGAATGCTGCTCTTTAATCCAGAGTTTTCCAAAGCAGTTTACCTGCTTGTCGAGTCTCCAAAATCTGTCTTCGTTGAAAGGGGTATGATGCTGAAAGGGGTATGATGCGTGATGAGCCCGGCTGGTATACACTATATACACTAGCAGGAAGAAGTGTTTTGGTGAAGTACATAGACTATTCGTTTCTCAAAGAAAGATAAGTTTCAGACGGCGTCTAGACAGTGGTTTCAATCTAGGATGGTACTTGGAAGATCACGAAGTATGCCACAATATTAGACATATTAAGGTCTTGTCCAAATGTCCTGTTATCAGAGAATACAATGAGGCGAAGTACTTTAATTTTTTTTTGTCAGTGTCTAAACCTGTGGTTGTACGCATCCGAAATGTCAAATGGATGTGTATCGCCATAAAAACCTGCGTCTTTTCAACAACTTCAAGGAACCATAACAGTGTCCACACCTCAGATCTTGCATGTGTCGATGAGGACACACCAGTTACTGAAACGGGTGTCAGTTTAAGAGGAGTATTGAGAGAGAGAGAGAGAGAGAGAGAGAGAGAGAGAGAGAGAGAGAGAGAGAGAGAGAGAGAGAGAGAGGAACACCTTTCGTCCAGCCGACTGCAACTGTAGGAGGATCCTAGCCTTCGTGGGGTACCAGACCTACTGGATGGCGAGGATGCTTCTTATTGTATCACGTTTAAGGGATCGGCTTCAATTGGTTTAGCATTGTTGATATGGGCATCCATCCCTAGGTGTCAGCCGCCGCTGTATTCGATTTGGGTAACGTTTGCGCCATCGGCTCCGGCCGGATACAGGAAGATATTTCAGATTCGGGTTGGAGTAAGTTACGGAATTTTGGAATATAGAAGGAAGCGGTTTCTCCTTCAGGGAGTGACAGGTTTCAGAAAAGAGTATTAGATACGGGAAGAAGTGGTGTGTGTGTGTGTGTGTGTGTGTGTGTGTGTGTGGCTAAGGACAGGCCTTAGAGCATTTGTTATGGAAGGATGTGTGGGATTTTCATTGTATAGAGACTAATTTCAAGATCAGGCCAGGTTTTTGGAGGTTTAGATTTTCTACTTTCCAGCTTCTGAGAAGTGTAGGATCAGAGGGAGTTAGTTTATATGGATAGGGACAAGTTTCGAATGGGTAAGAAAATGAAAGGGATAATGAAGGGTGACTGAACTGATTTGGATAGACGCGTCTTGCCGAAGGATAGACGCGGAAGAAAATGCTTATCAGTACACAGGGACAGGACAAATATCCCAAAGACTTGAGGGAGGATGATTCATATTATACTTTGTCGCTGTCTCCTGCGTTAGCGAGGTAGCGCAAGGAAACGGGCTAAAGAACGGCCCAACCCACCCACTTACTCATGTATATACATACACGTCCTCACACGCACATATATATATATACCTATACATTTCAACGTATACATATATACACATACACAGACATATACATATATACATATGTACATAATTCATACTTGCTGCCTTTATTCATTCCCGTCGCCACCCCGCCACACATGAAATGACACCCCCTCTCCTCCCCGCACGCGCGCGAGGTAGCGCTAGGAAAAGACGACAAAGGCCACATTCGTTGACACTCAAGTCTCTAGCTGCCATGTATAATGCACCGAAACCACAGCACCTTTTCCACATCCAGGCCCCACCAAACTTTCCATGGCTTACCCCAGACGCTTCACATGCCATGGTTCAATCCATGGACAGCACGTAATATATATATATATATATATATATATATATATATATATATATATATATATATATATATATAGTCCTGTGTAAGTTACTTTATATTATGTTGATCAGTTGTGACATTACGATGGCTTTAGCCTTTGAGGTCCTTCAGGGAACAGACCTTGGTAATCTCAGACTTCGTAAAGTGGGTTGGGAACTGTTTCTGCTGTTAGAGAGGGCTTTTGTCGGAGTTTAGAAAGTTTGAAGTTTTCTTTTATGTAATCGACGAAACATCTAAGTAGGGAAGATGGATTGAACGATCGGGTTGGACCATAGGTTGTGCGCGACGTTTGGTGCGTTGATCGAGGGAGGGAGAGTGTGAGGGTGGGTCTTCAGTACTCGCCCTGAGGTTGGTGGTGGGGGAAGGGTCAAGTCCGAATACGCAAGTCGTCGGTCGGTCGGTATTGATAGATTTGGTAGCTGGGAATCTTCGTGTGTCGTACCAACCGACTGGGGAAGCGGTCCTTACACCTCCCGTTGCACATCACGCCGACACACTAATCACCGAATACACACACACACACACACACACACACACACACACACACACACACACGCGCGCACACACACACACGCACACACACACACACACACACACACTTTTATTAAGCGCACGCTTCGTACTGACCTTATATCAATGTGTACGACCTATGGTCATTAAGCGCATAGAGCGCCCGCCTCTATAGTTATTAACCCACACTTTAGCGTTCGACCCCTCATATTCCAGCGAGCACACCTTAGATTTTGGCCCCAGTAACTAAGCGCACTTTGCGCCCGACCTTGGCCGCTAAGCACATGTGTGACCTGGATTATTCACTGCACTTAGTACGTTATCCTAATTATTGACTGCACACACACACACACACACACACACACACACACACACACACACACACACACACACACACACACACACACCGAACCTGTTAATTGAGCGCACACCGTGTCTTGACCCTAATCATTGAGCGCACATCGTGTTAGACCCAAATCATTGAACGCGCATTGCATCCTACCCTGATTATTTGATGCACATAATGCTCGCCTCGAATCATTGAGTGTACATCGCGTTTGACCGTAATTACCAAGCTTGAATAGCGTCCGACCATAATTACCAAGCTTGAATAGCGTCCGACCTTAATTACCAAGCGCACATAGCGTCCGACCTTAATTACCAAGCGCACATAGCGTCCGACCTTAATTACCAAGCGCACATAGCGTCCGACCTTAATTACCAAGCGCACATAGCGTCCGACCTTGATTACAAAGCGCATATAGCGTCCGACCTTGATTACCAAGCGCACATAGCGTCCGACCTTAATTACCAAGCGCACATAGCGTCCGACCTTAATTACCAAGCGCACATAGCTTCCGAACCATTAGTTACCAGTCAAACATCGCTTTTGACACTAATAACTGAACACCCATATTTTCAAATCTTTACCAAGCGAACGTAGCGTCCGACTCGAATTACTGAGCGAGTATCATGTTAAACCTTAATTCCTAAAGCGCTTATACCGTCTATCTTAATTATTGAGCGTGCGCAACCCCCAAAGCTCAGCGCATTTAGTGTTAGACCTTTATTACTAAGCGTACGTAGCGCTGGACCATAATTAGTAAGCGCCTATAGATTCAGCCTAATTATTGAGCTTATATGAAGTACGACCATAATTGCTAAGCGCACATAGCATTCGACCTTCAGTATTAAGCGCAGATAGTGTCCATTCGTAATTACATAGCCGAAATGCTGGACACACTCTGTATGTTCGGCCTTGATAACGAAGCGCACTTAGCGCTCCACCCCACTTACTAGACTCGTGTGACATTCGACCTTAATTACCACTCATACAGAGTGTCCGACTTCTTTTACTAAGTGCACATAGCGTCCTATCATACTTACCAAGCGCGCATACCGTCTGACCATAAATGAACGCATATAGCGTTCTTCCTTTAGTTGTTGAGCGCACATAGCGGTCTGACCTCATTTACAAAACGCATAGAGCGCTCAACCTAAATTTGTAAGCGCAGAAAACGTCCCGACCACAATGACTGAACGCAAATGCGCCCAACCTTGATTATCAAGCGCAGATAGACTGAGACCTCAATTATGAAGCACACGTAGCGTCCGACTGCAATTACCATGCGCACATGTAGCGTCCGACTACAATTACCAAGCGCACATAGCGTGTCACTCGTTTTTATGCGCATATAGCGTCCGACCTTAATTTCCAAGCGCATACAGCGTCCGACACCAATTACCTAACGCACATACCGTCCGATTATAATTTCTAAGCGCATATAGCGTCCGACTTTAGTTTCTAAGCGCATATAGCGTCCGACCTTAATTACTTAGCGCATACAGCGTCCGAACCACGTAATGTTCGGCTTTGGTTACTTAGCAGAGCGCACATTTAAGAGAGTTCGACCCTCGAACACGCAGAGCTAATAGTTAGGTCGGTGGTGTTGCCAGCTCGGTAGCTGGGGTTCGAACCCCCCCCCAAGTTATGCCATTATTGTCCTTATGAACTGGGGAGGTGTTCATTGTCAAGTGGTGCGACGTGTTGTGGCGGCGATGGCGACCCTCGACCCTGTGGTCGGGCGCCACAAGGGCCGGTTTACCGCCAGCGCTCGCCGCCGCCGAAGCCTTCGAATGGTTTGTAAACATTGGTATCGCGTTACATATGTCCCGTGTTTGGAGTATCCACGGTACTGTACGGTACTGTACGGCGCTGTACGGTGCTGTCGTAATGCTGTACTATGCTGTACGGTGCTGTCTTAATGCTGTACTATGCTGTACGGTGCTTTATTAATGCTGTACTATGCTGTACGGTGCTGTCTTAATGTTGTACGGGGCTGTCTTAATGCTGTACTATGCTGTACGGTGCTGTCTTAATGCTGTACTATGCTGTACGTTGCTGTCTTAATGCTGTACTGTGCTGTACGGTGCTGTCTTAATGATGTACTATGCTGTACGGTGCTGTCTTAATGCTGTACTATGCTGTACGGTGCTGTCTTAATGCTGTACTATGCTGTACGGTGCTATCTTAATGCTGTACCGTCTCCTGGTCGTGCTGTGTAATGCCTTACCTCCTCCTCCTGTTAGTGTTTCGTCTCTTGCTGTTGGGTGCAGAGCCTCCTACTGTTGATTCTGGGTGATGATTTACCTCTTGAGTTGATGCTGGTTAATGTTCGACCTCCTGTTGAATGTTTTAACTCCTCATAATGCTGTACCTCCTCCTAGTAATGCTAGTTAATGCTGTGCCTCCTTCCTGTTAATGCTGGTTGATGCTGTACCTTCTGTTGTTTATATGGCCTTCGGTTGGGAATGCTGGGTAATCTTACCTCATGTTTTTCTTTTGTGAACATTTTGCTTTATGGTAATGCCGGTTAATATTGTACCTCCTGCTGTTCATGCTGGTTAATATTGTACCTCCTGCTGTTCATGTTGGTCAGTATTGCACCTCCTCTTGTTAACCCTTTTAATGATGTAACTTGGCTGTTAATGACCCGATATTGCTCCTGTGGTGATGGTTAAGTCTCGCCATTTTTGCTGTCGTTTCATGGTTCGCCTGACACATGGTTAATGCTGCTGTTGACGTGGTGGATCTGTGGTAGTTCGGCTCTTGTCCCTGGTACTGATCCCAGATTTTGTATACAGGGATCATGACGTCATTGGTTGTTTGGATAACCGACTGTGTTTGTGTGTGTGTGTGTGTCTATGTGTGTGTGTGTGTGTGTGTGTGTGTGTGTGTGATTACTTATTTGCACGGTATAGGGAGAGGGAGCTCTGCTCTCGTGTGGCACCCTATCCCTTGAACTTTCTCTGTCATACTTCCTTTTCAACTTTTCTATGTTGTCCATATTCATTGTTCTTAACTCAGTTTATTCCCCTCATACACGACTCTTAACACTGAAAAATTACTTTAAATTTTTAACAGGTTTTTCTTGTTTGATTTCGTGTTCTGTCCTCTGGTTAATCAGTCCCCACATCTTTCGAAGAATGTTTCAGCTCTTTTCGTCATCAGGTGGGTTGAAAAACTCCAAAAAAAGATTCTGATCAAGTCACCCGATGGTCTCCTCTCTTCCATGATGGGCAAAAATTGAAGTCTCTTGTTCTAGTCGGTTCTGTAATTCTCGTCTCTAAATTCTGGTACCAACATGGTTGCCCTCCCTGGCCCTTCTTTATCAGTTCTTTGCGGTGTTTGTTATGTGCAGTGACCAGACCTGTGAAGCAAACGCTTGGATTCGCGTGATGTAGGATATGAACAGCTTGCCGCATACTTCCGTAAACGTGAATGTTCTCTTAGTATTTGCCTGAAGACAATTTTATGTCTTTTGCTTTTCTGTTGATATGGGACTTGGTCGACAGGTGAGGGACGATGTCTCTCCTAAGTTCTCTCTCTCTCTCTCTCTCTCTCTCTCTCTCTCTCTCTCTCTCTCTCTCTCTCTCTCTCTCTCTCTCTCTCTCTCACACACACACACACACACACACACACACACACACACACACACACACACACACACATATAGATTTCTGCAGCTTATGTCCCGCTAGATAATATTCATATTGAGGCCTTCCACTGTGACCCCTCCTCATCGCTTAGCATTTACTCGCGTTGAATTACATCAACCATAACATTTACTCGCGTTGAATTACATCAACCATAACATTTACTCGCGTTGAATTACTTCAACCATAACATTTACTCGCGTTGAATTACATCAACCATAACATTTACTCGCGTTGAATTACATCAACCATAACATTTACTCGCGTTGAATTACATCAACCATAACATTTACTCGCGTTGAATTACTTCAACCATAACATTTACTCGCGTTGAATTACATCAACCATAACATTTACTCGCGTTGAATTACATCAACCATACACATTAGACCAATATCAAAATTTCTCGTGGTCCCCTTGCAAGGTACTGCAAACCTGCCTCTCATTGTGCCTTCCCTCGTGACCTTAGCATCTTCCGCAAACATGTCTAGATGGGAGTGGAATCCTTCTTGTAAGTCGTTCACAAAGATTCAGAAGAAAGAGTGGTCCCAGAAGAGGACCCTGTGACACTCCGTTGGTGACCTCGACCCATTTCGAGAAGGCCGGCCTGACGTATGGCCTTCGTTCCCAAACCAACTAAGCAATCTTCCGCCTCTTCCTTCCTGAAGATCCAGCATCTTTACCAGTCTTCTGTGTGGCACGGGGTTAAATACCTTGCGGCGGTGTGCGTGTGTGTTGTGAAAGGCTTTAACTTCCTTTCGTAAACTATTTATGATTTGTTACCCTTCTCTCGTCGATGATACAAATATTGTTCTTTGTTACGACAGAACGTCGACATTTACCGTGTTTCAAGTGTGGCCGTTCCCGGCTGCCTCCCGCGGCCCTCACTCGCTGGGTGTTATATTGCTTGGACGTCTGATGAGACACTTTGCTACTGCTGAGGTGGGCTGTGCTTCTTAAGTCTTAGTGTTGATAATGTGATAAGACGTGAAGTTTGTGTCCGCTTGAAGGCCTACCCCTCTATACGATCTTGATCAAAGTTGTCATTTTACTTATTATTTTTGTTGTACTTTTTTTTCGCTGCCCCCCTCCCCCAATGGCTGGTATTTTCTGTCATTCTTGTGAAAAGTGATAAAGAGACGGAGTGGCGGCTCGGCTGCGGAGTCTGTGCCTCATACTGTAATTAACAGAGTGTGAAGGTAGGGTGTGTACTGTGCTAAGCTAAGTTATGAGGCACCGACGCTTGGGAGATTTTTGTCAATATTTATATTGCTTAAAGGTGTTTCTTGCTGGAGGTGAAGGGCTCATTAATCATGCCCTTTTATTGCTAGGAGCCATTGTTCTCCGTGACAACTCTCTCTCTCTCTCTCTCTCTCTCTCTCTCTCTCTCTCTCTCTCTCTCTCTCTCTCTCTCTCTCTCTCTCTCTCTCTCTCAGCCCCCCCCCTCCCCACTCACCTGACGCTCACAGCCCTCCAGTCCCCGGTCCCCTTTCCCCTGACTCACTCACTGCCTACAGGCCCCTCCCACCCGTCTCTCACACCCTTCAGTCCCCATCCCTCCCGCCTCTCATACCCTCCAGTCCCCACCCCTCCCGCCTCTCATACCCTCCAGTTCTCTCCCTCCCGTCTATCACACCCTCTAGCCCCCCTTCCTCTGTCTCTCACATCAAAACCCCTCCAGCCATATTACCTGTGTTGCATTCCTTCATTCACCTCCCCGTCTCACAACCCTTTCCCTCCCTCCCTCCCTACTAGACTATCACAGCCCTTTAGTTCCCTCCCCCACTGTCATGTAGTTCTCTCTCTCTCTCTCTCTCTCTCTCTCTCTCTCTCTCTCTCTCTCTCTCTCTCTCTCTCTCTCCTCCAAACCTCTCGTCAACCATCTTCCACTTTCCTACGTCTCTCCAGTCCCCTCTTTATCCTGTGAGTCCCCCAGTCTCCCAATCTTACGTTCTCCCAGACCCTCCTCTCTCTCATTGAAAGTTCACCCATCTCTCATTTTCTCTTCCCCATCAAACGTTCTCCCAGTCCCCCTCTCTCCTCATCATACGTTCTACCAGCCCCCTCTCTCCCCATCTAAAGTTCTCCCAGTCCCCTCTTTCCTCTTCTAACGTTCTTTCATCCCCCCCCCCATTCCATTCGCTTTCACCCCTTGTTCATTCCTCCAACCCTCTTCTACGTTCTTTCACTCCCCCATTATCCCCTCATACTTTCCGTCATCCCTCTCTTCCCTTTACGTTCCAGAAGCCCCGATGGCTCCTTCATCTATCCCTTTACCACCAGCCCTTCCCTCTCTTCTGTCTTCTCTTTCTTCCCCTCCCACACTCTCCCCCACTTACATGCCTCCCAGATCATTATATGTGTCTTAAGTCATTCTGTGCTGCTCTGGTCTGCTCCTCTAGTGCGAACGCTCGCTTGAGGCGTCAGTACCTGGTCTGTACCAAGGGCGTTAGTGTTGTCCTTTGGCAGTGTTGGTGTTCAATGCTCAGTATATGAAAAGTTGATTTTCAAAGGTAAAGGAAGCCCATGTTGATGTGCGGGTGTTCCATGGGCAGTGTTGATGTCGCGTGTATTCTGTTGGTAGTGTTGGTGTGATCTGTGTTCTGTGGGTAGTGTTGATGTGCCGTGTTTTTTTTTAGTGTTGCTATAACCTGTGTTGAAGTGCTTGTTACCGTAACGTGTAAATCTCGTATGTAGTTACATACTAGGACAGTGTGCGTGTGTGTGTGTGTGTGTGTGTGTGTGTGTGTGTGTGAGAGAGAGAGAGGGGGGGAGGTACTACACGTTTGGGGCCAACCACTTTCCCTTGAACTTTCTCGACCATCATCCAACTTTGTCACACTTTTCTGTCCTTTCGATGTTTGGTTCCATCCCTCGGTTTGTGCCCGGCATCCGTCACCCGTAGACGTCGAAACGTATTCGCACGTCTTTTACCATCAAGCTTCGTGCCTAGTGCTTGCTCATGACGTATGGCCGCTCCGTTGTGGCATCTCCCGAAGACCTGTGGCCTGTAGACGTCGTGCAGATGATTCAGAGACGTGAAGGTTGTTTATTTCGGTCGCCCCTGACTGACTTTTCCCTCCTCCAGGATGGGTGTGCAAAACTGTATCCCTCAGCCCTCTCGTTTGGAGCTCGGCTCTCATGATGTGTGTTGCTGTGCGTACCAGAAGAGGCTATGCCTCACCCCCCCTCCCCCCAGAGCTGCCTCACGCCTGCGCACCTGTGTGATTTAGCGTTCGAGCCGAGTCATTCAAGCTCTTGCTTGCGCAGCCGCCGCCGCCGCTAAGCTGTCATTTACAGGAAGCTTAAGTATGTATATCATGTAAATCGTTTTTAAGTTACAGGAAGCTTAGGTGTATTTATCATGTAAATAGTTGTAAGCTTTTAGAGTTTTTCGAAGCTGAAAAGCGCTGAATAGCCAGTAGCTCCTTAAGCGTTGTACAGATCCCACAAAATGCATCCATTACCGAAAGCTTAAGAAGCTGTCGTCTTTGCCTGCGTCAGTCGTCCAGACATCTACTGCATCCCTCGCCTGTCATCCAGGACACGTAGGGCCACATCCAGCAGCCATCCAAGGCATCGGCCATGTCTTGGAAATCCAGTCATCCGTCCCTCCGTTATCCGGTCGGTAATCCGAGCTTCGTCCGTCGCTAGGTTCGTCTTAAGCGGGCCGACCTCCGTCCCTTGCTTCGTCACCAGTCCGGGAAGCATCGCCACGTGCCACGTTCGTCATATTAATCCGGGCAGGCTCCTCCTCTCCTGGGATACTTGGGATCCGCGGGGGCGCGTTCGTCCCGAGTCCACAGGATCCCCGTGGGCGACG
>NC_092238.1:12521308-12531308 GCF_036320965.1 Panulirus ornatus | reverse complement strand
CTAGTCGCATTCTCCATCGACGTGAGAACATAGATGCCATAATTGTCTTGTCTTTACTGATGTCTTCTGTTTATATAATGTTTAGGTTCGCAAGTCTATCGCTGATGTGATGACACCTGTACCAATGGCTTTCTCTTAAATGTCACTAATGATTTTAATTATACACAGCTGGCGGTGCCCCCCCAAAACCCGTTAGGTAGTAATGTATAATGTTAGAGGACTATTTATATATATTTATTGTGTTAAGCATATTACCAGCGTAAGAAATGAGTACCAATTTGTAATTTATATTAACTTTTAGATGTAATGACCTGGCAGACACCCCCCACCGCCAACGTTCGTCTATAAACATTTAGTTTGGTGTTCTTTCGTGAGGGGGAGAGGGAAAGGCTTGAACGTGTACTAGACTATCAGTACTAGGGACATTATTTGACTTTGTGGTGTTCTATAGTCCTCTTATATGTTACCCCATTTTCTACTTTGTCCAATGGATCTTGTCCATGTGTGGCTAGCAGATCCATTCAAGTACGTGGGGTTTTGTGTCACGAGTGTTGATTTAACTTTCATTGGGAATTATAATTTCGTCGACACCACAGCTGCGACGTTAATGCTATCAAGAGGAGAGCGTAGGGTCTCATGGTCTTTGCATTAGGAGCCTGCTACAGTATTGACTGGTCACCACCATCAGGAGCCAGCATATGTGTCTGCGATGAAGTTATGAATTAACCAAGGGTTGGCTTTATTCTTTTTTTTTTTTTCCACTCGTCCCTCTCAAGTTTAGTCGGTCTTCTTCTTCTCCTTGTCCTTTCCACTTCTGATTGATGTCAGTTCACGTAAGTTAAGGGCAAATATAGATCTCGGTTTTCTTTCTTTCTATCTAAACCTGCAGCTTTTACCGTGAAGGCTACTTTGCGTCGCCTTAAAACTGGAATATGATCTGTGTATAGCGAAGGAAATTGGTCATATACATGGTTAGGTCCCTCATCTTTATAGCAGAACTACACACAAGTTTGGGGGCCCCCCATCTTTGTGGGATAACTGCGCAAACACAGTTGGGGGCCCCCATCTTTGTGGGAGAACTGCACACACACAGTTGGGGCCCCCCATCTTTACGGGAGAACTGCACACACACAGTTGGGGCCCCCCATCTTTATAGCAGGGCTGCACACGCAGTTGGGGCCCCCCATTTTTGTGGGAGAACTGCACACACATAGTTGGGGCCCCCATCTTTATAGCAGAACTACACACATGGTTGGAGCCCCCATCTTTGTGGGAGAACTGCACACACACAGTTGGGGCCCCCATCTTTGTGGGAGAACTGCACACACACAGTTGGGGCCCCCATCGTTGTGGGAGAACTGCACACACACAGTTGGGGCCCCCCATCTTTACGGGAGAACTACGCACACACAGTTGGGGCCCCCATCTTTGTGGGCGAACTAGATACACTGTTGGGGGCCCCCCACCTGCACAATAAGAACTAAACACACAGGTGGGCCCACAAAGTTATATGAAGACAGTGCGCGCCGTTAGGGCGGGTAGTGCGTGTCATGATGTCATGAAATGAGGCAAGGAGAGGAAGGGACGGAGGTCGGCCCCGAGCGACCGACGGTGGAGGTACGGATGGTGAGGATGGTGCGCGCCAGACGACTGATGGTGAGGGGTTTTGGCCAGTGGGAATGGAGGCGGTGGCGGCGTGGAAGAACGTGCGATTAAAGTCAAGTGGCGTCATGATGGTGATAATAGTGATCATGTTCGACACGTTGACCAGCGAACGCTAAATTGTCATATATATATATATATATATATATATATATATATATGTAACGCGTCGAGGTCATGGCAAAACGATGCCATGCGCACAGGGAGTATAGTAGAGTTCTGAGCGCGCATGGTCATCATAATGTAAGATAAAACACGACAGCAGTAATGACGTAACAATGGTAAGGCAGTCCTGCAGTTGGGTGGGGGGGGGGGGGTGGTGCGGGCG
The DNA here is from genome assembly GCF_036320965.1 of Panulirus ornatus. Lineage (NCBI taxonomy): Eukaryota > Metazoa > Arthropoda > Malacostraca > Decapoda > Palinuridae > Panulirus > Panulirus ornatus. The sequence continues at coordinate 12,529,318 of NC_092238.1, read as the reverse complement.
CTGGGCCTTGACCTGGCAGGTATTTAAGTTCTGGAGGCTTAGTTTCGCCTCGTATCCGGGAATTTTATGTCCGTGTAGAATTTCAAGGTAACGCCTTATCACGCCTGAGCCATTGTGTCTTTCGCACCTTCGGGTTTTCTTTATTCGAAGACGATTTGAAGGGGGGGGCTCTTATGTATTTCACCTTTTTTTTTTTTCTTTAATCAGAGATTTGTTTTGTGTCTGATATATTTTTTTTAGGTTGACGTATGCGATTTAGATAAAAAAAAAAGGTTATTTATTTTTCAATTGTCAGTTTTTTTTTATGAACTTCATCATTGATTATTATGGAGGGAGAACGTGAGAGTTTGGTTTCGGGCAGACCATCGCGAGCGTTGAACACCCACCTCCTCCGACGGTCCATGACCTGACCTGACTGTGTGTGTGTATATGACCTCTCCTGACCTCTGTCTACCCCCAGGCTGTTTTTGTTTGCTTCTCAGATGTAACCCTCCGCCAACCTCCGCTTCTCTCCCAACGGACCCTCTTCCTTCCCGAACCCTCACCATCCACCTTCACACACCTCCTCTCCCCAGCAGCGTCTTGTCCCGCCCGTACGACCGTCCTCCTGCGTCCTCTCCCGGTGGCCGTCCCTGCTGGACTGTGGCCGGTGGGGGCTGGAGAGGAGGAGGCAGTAGGAGGCGGCGTGAGCCGTGGTTCACACTGGCTTGTGTTGATGACAGGCCGGCTCCTCACCGGCCTTGGTGTGTTCCTGTGTTATGCCCTCCTGGCCAGCCACTAGTAAATCATATCGCATTATTCTGTCACTTAAGACGCATTTAGAAACGACGATATTGTTTATACGAGAGTGTGGCAGGAAGGTGGTTTGTGTTTGTGGTTAGAATCGGCAGCGATGTTTGTAGGGGAGGGGCAAGGAGTTACGGTAGGGGGGGAGGAGGAGGAGGTGGAGGTGTCTCTTTATATTGTGTGTGGTTGGAGTTAACGTGGTCTGTATCATTCTTTGTGGGGAGTGGTGGTGGTTGTGTTGTTGTGGTTAGTGGTTAAAGAGTGGGGCGGTGGGGGAGAGGGAGGTACGTGTAGGTTACGAGTGGGTGTTCGCTTATCGTTAACTCTCGTTTTCTCTCGATGTCGACTCGCGTCTTGTTTACATCGATGAGGAATTATATTTTCATTGGTTGATCTGATTCACCTTCGCCTTTTATATTTTTCCTGATGGTTGTCTCCCCTGAACCTCTGTGAAGCCCTGAAGGCAGAGAGGAAGCCTTGTCCTGGACTTGTTGTGGTGTGGGGGGCCCCCCTCACTATTGCCATGGACGGCCGGGGATCGAACCCTGCCACCGGCTTGTCATCTGGTAGAGAACCTAACCTTGTTATTGACAGGATCGACAGGGAACCGTATCTCTGGTCTCATGTCATCAGCCATAAACTCTCTACTAAGAAAAGAAAATTATTGTTCGGGAGAAGCGCACAGCTCCGCAGGCGATGACCATACGTCTGTGAACATACTTGGTATTTCTGTTACGTCCACCCATCTTGGAAACCCCACATTACAGAAATAGCAGAGTCTGCCTCATAAGAAACTTCGATTCCTTTTTAGATGCCAAGATTTCTCTTCTTCCACAATGTTGTTCCGTTTATACAAAGAATTGATGCGTCCTTGTATGGAGTACTGCTCTCACCCCTGGGGCGGTTCTAGCTCTGCATCCTTACTTGACAGAGTTGAGTCGAAAGCGGTCCGACTTATAAACTCTCCCAGGCTAACTTCAGAATCTGACCCTTTTCAGGTTCTGTCGGCAGTAATTTGGTTTTTGCTCCCGAGAGGTGGCTGCTTGTGTACCCCCACCACTAGCTAGACCACGCAATACTCGGCGAACTGCTGCGCCGTATGATTACAGTATGACCATCGGCAATTTGAGGGTGGGTCGTTTTGATAACTGTTTCTTTCCCTCCACCTCGAAGCTTTTGGAATTTTTTACCTTCTCTTGTCACTCCCAGCAACTACGACCTGGAACATTTCAAAAGACAGGTTTTTCACTTCCTCTAAGATTCGTAAATGCTTTCCCTCGTCTCTCCCCCCCCCCCCCTGTCATTAACCTCTCTATATTTCATTAAAGGCCTGGCCTTGATGTGGACTTCCGTCCGTGACTGAAGCCTCCAACGTGAAGAAAGAAAAAAAGGACTGTCAGGAGATTCGTTCAAGTCGTCCCGGACGACTTGTGTCTGATTGTTCACTGTTGCTTGTGAACTCGTTGGGGTTGTACCAGCTTGTTCATCGGTCCCCTTCTCCTGCTGTCGACTTGCTTGTGTCTGTTGCCGTGTGTGCTGCTTGTGAACAGTGTTTGACGTGTGTGTGTGTGTGTGTGTGCCAAACTTCTTATCATTAATATCATCTCTTAACGATTCGTTTATTTGTCATCTACACCTTTGTTGTCGACTGGTTTATCTCGTTAATTGCCGTCGTTAAGGCGGGAGTCTCGTACATGATCAAGTGTTACCGTCCGTACTGTACGTGCGTGGTGCACCAGGGCTTGCTACACAACTCGCCTCTGCCACAACCACCGTAGGTGAAGCCTACAACCCGGGCTGAGTTGTTACCTGTCGTGGGTTATGTCCTGGTATTGGGGTTTCATTTGCATTGAAAAGCAAGCAATAAGGACACGTCGGGTTGAGACTTTGACTCGTTGATGGTGACTCGTTTTCTGTTGTGTTGGCTCGTTTTCGGTTGGTGATGATTCGTTTTCTGTTTTGTTGACTCGTTTTTTCGGTTGGTAATGACTCGTTTTCTGTTGCGTTGACTCGTTCCCGGTTGGTGTTGACTCGTTTTCGGTTGGCGATGACTCGTTTTCGGTTGCGTTGACCCGTTTTCGATTGGTGTTGACTCGTTTTCGGTTGGTGTTGACTCGTTTTCGGTTGGCGATGACTCGTTTTCGGTTGCGTTGACCCGTTTTCGATTGGTGTTGACTCGTTTTCGGTTGGTGTTGACCGATTTCCTGTTGGTCTTGACTCGTTTAATGTTGATGTAGACTTATCGGCGTGGTTGGCCAGTTGTTTACTGTCGTGGTTGACCAGTTGTTTACTGACGTGATTGGCCAGAGTAACCGGTTGTCGTCGACATGTTTACTTCTACCGGTAGACTTCCTCATAGTTTACCTCTGTGTTTCTCACTGGCTTTAGGTAAACTGTTTGCTGTTTGCATGTGGTCCAGTCATCATTGTGGTGGTGTGTGGTAGCTTGATCGCCCACTCACCAGCTGTGTTCCACAGACTCCACCTGCCCACTCACTAGCTGTGCTCCGTACAACCTCATCCACCCACTCACCAGCTGAGTTCCGTGGATTCCACCTACTCAAGTCTCCAGCTGTGTTCCGTACACCCCATCCGCCCACTCACCAGCTGTTCCATACTCCCCATCCGCCCACTCATCAGCTGTTCCATACTCCCTGCCCGACCACTCACTAGCTGTTCCATACTTCCCACTCATCTTCTCAGCACCCATCCAGCCACCCCACTCACCTCCCGCTTTTCTCAACTCCCTTCCCCCACATCCAACCCCTCTTCATCCACCCTGTAGACTCCCCTTCCCCTTTCTCGCCCATCTCGGCATCAAGCCTGCCACCCACCCTCGCCCTACGTGCTCGGCCGCCCATCCACCCACCCACCCACCCACCTCATCTGCCCCTACTCCTCACCACCACCACCACCACCCTCCCACCCTTGCCTTCCAGTCACACACACACACACACACACACACACACACACACACACACACACACACAGGCTGTCCTGTTCCTGCCATTTCATCAAGGTCTCTGTGATATATTTTATGCCGCCATTGTATGCCTCGCATTGCTCTACGGCATTAGATTCGATGTCGTGAATATGCCCTTGTGTTCGCCCGGTGAAAGGGCATCCACCTGAATCCAAGGCACATTGTGTTAACGCATTGGAACTTATTATTCAACTTCTCCGTACAAGCATATTAACAATACATGTTCTTCCTATTTAGCCCCCACTGAATGAAAACAGGTCCCCGGCGCACGGTGAGCTGGGCCTTAACCCGCCGGGCCGTACGGGTGGCAGTGGCGTGCGGCCGGATGATGAAAAATAAAGACCGGGGGAAGCGACTGTGGTCCTTGGGCGAGGCGGGCGTAAGGGCGGTAGTGGTGGGCGCGGGCTAGTCGGGGGAATTATTAAGTCTTGTTGTATGTATCATACGGAATCACATCCTCCTTGCCCGTAATAAGTATGGATGAGGGAAATGGGGCCTCGAGTTTGATTTATTACCGCTCGTATCACACGCTCTCGCCAGCACTCTTCCCTCCACACTCTAACGGCCTCAAACACCACTCGGAATTATAATGGGGGAGGATGGGGTTTCCTGCGGCCTACTGCCGGCGAGGAGGAGGAGGGAAGGGAGGTGGTGAGGTGGGGGCGCTTCGTATATAGCATAACCACCCGTTCATGGGAGGTGGTAGGGGCGGGCGGGGGTCGGCGCGTCGGGCGGTGGGGAGGGTGAGCGGGATGTGGGAGGGGGTGTGGATGGTGTCTGGGGGAGGTGGGGAGAATGGGTGGCGAGGGGAAGGGGTGTGGGAGGTGTGGAAATGGAGGGAGGTGGGCAGTAGGGATGATGTAGAGGAGAGGGAGGTGAGCTGTGATGAGGGGAAGAGATAAGTATTATAGAGGGGATAGGGATAAGTAGTATTGTAGAGGGGGAGGGATGATAAGTATTGTAGAGGGGGAGGGGTGATGAGTATTGGAGAGGGGGAGGGGTGATAAGCAGTGTAGCGAAGGAAGAGGCAATTTTTTAAGCGAGTTATGCGGAAAATGGCTAGTCATTCCTTTAGTATTGAGATATGTTAGGGTTAGAATGTATTGTTTACTAATTACATACGACTATCCTCGTGTCCCTTGGAATAGTGTATACTATCCTCGTGTCGCTTGGTGTAGTGTAGACTATCCTTGTGTCGCTTGGTATAGTGTAGACTATCCTTGTGTCGCTTGGTATAGTGTAGACTATCCTTGTGTCGCTTGGTGTAGTGTAGACTATCCTCGTGTCGCTTGGTGTAGTGTAGACTATCCTTGTGTCGCTTGGTGTAGTGTAGACTATCCTCGTGTCGCTTGGTGTAGTGTAGACTATCCTTGTGTCGCTTGGTATAGTGTAGACTATCCTTGTGTCGCTTGGTATAGTGTAGACTATCCTCGTGTCGCTTGGTGTAGTGTAGACTATCCTTGTGTCGCTTGGTGTAGTGTAGACTATCCTCGTGTCGCTTGGTGTAGTGTAGACTATCCTTGTGTCGCTTGGTATAGTGTAGACTATCCTTGTGTCGCTTGGTATAGTGTAGACTATCCTTGTGTCGCTTGGTGTAGTGTAGACTATCCTCGTGTCGCTTGGTGTAGTGTAGACTATCCTTGTGTCGCTTGGTGTAGTGTAGACTATCCTCGTGTCGCTTGGTGTAGTGTAGACTATCCTTGTGTCGCTTGGTATAGTGTAGACTATCCTTGTGTCGCTTGGTATAGTGTAGACTATCCTCGTGTCGCTTGGTGTAGTGTAGACTATCATCGTGTCGCTTGGTGTAGTGTAGACTATCCTCGTGTCGCTTGGTGTAGTGTAGACTATCCTCGTGTCGCTTGGTATAGTGTAGACTATCCTTGTGTCGCTTGGTGTAGTGTAGACTATATCCTCGTGTCGCTTGGTGTAGTGTAGACTATCCTTGTGTCGCTTGGTATAGTGTAGACTATCCTTGTGTCGCTTGGTATAGTGTAGACTATCCTCGTGTCGCTTGGTGTAGTGTAGACTATCCTCGTGTCGCTTGGTGTAGTGTAGACTATCCTCGTGTCGCTTGGTATAGTGTAGACTATCCTCGTGTCGCTTGGTATAGTGTATACTATCCTTGTGTCGCTTGGTATAGTGTAGACTATCCTTGTGTCGCTTGGTGTAGTGTATACTATCCTTGTGTCGCTTGGTATAGTGTATAATATCCTCGTGTCGCTTGGTATAGTGTATACTATCCTCGTGTCGCTTGGTATAGTGTATACTATCCTCGTGTCGCTTGGTATAGTGTATACTATCCTTGTGTCGCTTGGTATAGTGTATACTATCCTCGTGTCGCTTGGTATAGTGTATAATATCCTCGTGTCGCTTGGTATAGTGTATACTATCCTTGTGTCGCTTGGTGTAGTGTATACTATCCTTGTGTCGCTTGGTGTAGTGTAGACTATCCTCGTGTCGCTTGGTATAGTGTAGACTATCCTCGTGTCGCTTGGTGTAGTGTAGACTATCCTCGTGTCGCTTGGTATAGTGTAGACTATCCTTGTGTCGCTTGGTATAGTGTAGACTATCCTCGTGTCGTCTGGGAAACTACTAGTTCATCTGAGAGTTAGCGAGTGTACAGCAGCTGTGAGGCCGTACATCACAGGTGTAGATGTACAAGATGCGTGAGTGTACACTGTACGCTCCTACAGACAGACGTTGGCAGCTACATATAACGTCTGTTTTTCTTATATAAAAATGTCACCATATATATATATATATATATATATATATATATATATATATATATATATATATATATATATATATATATATATGATTTCAATTACGCATGAGGGAAGTTGCGTCAGGAACGAACGAACAATGGACTCATTTGCTTACATCGAGTCCTTTAGCCGTCATGTATAATGTGTCGAAACCAGAGCCCACCATCCAGAGCCAAACCCCACAGTTGTGCTCTGTGGTCTACCTTGACCACTGTATATTCCTTGGTTAAGCCCATTAACATCATGTCTACCCCTACATGCCACCTAGCTCCAAATCTTTCTATGATTATATATATATATATATATATATATATATATATATATATATATATATATATATATATATATATATATATATATACATATATATATATATATATATACATATATATATATATATATATATATATATATATATATATATATATATATATATATATATATATATATACATATATATTCCTATGAGTCCACGGGGAAATGAAACACGATAAGTTCCCAAGTGCATTTTCGTGTAATAATCATATGGCGTCCTAGCTACGTCTTATCGTTGTATATCAACTGACTTATATTTCTTTCTTGTATCTCCCCTGATGATGTGATTATTACACGAAAGTGCGCTTGGGAACATATCGTTTCATTTCCCCGTGGACTCGTAGGAATATACTAGATCACGCGCTCAAATGTGATCCTTTCCAGTCTTGCTTGTCGTTTTCCGCTTCGTAAGGTAGCGTCAAGAACGACTCCTTACTGTCATATATGCTGCAGCAGAAAACCAGAGCCTTCTCTGTTGACAGCCATACGCCATAGATCTTTCCATGGTTTACCCTGACTGCCCCGCTTCAGCCCTTTGAGAATACGTCGTTCCCTGTATACCACATCGCTCCAATTCGCTCCATCCAGTGCACACTTCACACTCTCCTGCATGTTCAGCTCTCCGATCGAAGCGTCCTTCACTCCGTCATTTCATCTCATTGGTTTCTTCCTCTTGTTTCCTCCTTTTCCGACATGTATGCCTTCTCTAGTCGCTTCTCACTCATCCCCTCCATGTGTCCATACCATTTCCCCCCCTCACCCTCAACATTCTGCTGATTTTCTTACCACCACCCTTCTTATAGTTGGCCAATCATCCATCACACCATATGTTGTCCTCAAGCATTTCATATCCAACACATCCAACCTCTTCCCACGTCGGAACTGCTATACTATAACACAACCCCATCTTTCCCGTCTCCTGTAGTTTGTGAGTGGATGTCAACCACGCGAGGTTATACCGTTATGAGACAAACACAGCGAGGCTGTGGAATTCTCGACTACCTTTCCCTCACCCTTTGAGCTTCCCACCTCTGAGTCTGGTGTACATACACCTCAAGTACTCAAATTGATCTGTGGATATTTTTTCTTTTTTTCACAGTTTTACTTTTCGACCAAAATAGCCGAGGCATGCATTTACCCGTACCATATCGGCTATTTT
>NC_092238.1:12478808-12518808 GCF_036320965.1 Panulirus ornatus | reverse complement strand
TACACTAATGTATGATAGTTAATTTGTTGAGAGTCTTACGTGTGTGGTGCACACAGTTTACTTTTGTTTTTTCTTTCATAATTGATAGAGCTGTATTTTGGGTACGCTTAGAAAAAGAAAAAGACGAAATTTTCTATTTTCATCAGAAAATTTCGATTGTTTATCCTCCTCTGTCCTTACTTATGTATTTCACGTTATCAATTTTTGTTTATCTTGTGTTTCTATGACGGCCTGACTGAGATGACGTCTTCAGTCAGAGAGAGAGAGAGAGAGAGAGAGAGAGAGAGAGAGAGAGAGAGAGAGAGAGAGAGAGAGAGAGACAGACAGAGTTTGATGCTACGGGATGAATTACATTTCGTACCCTCCTATTGCGGTAGGGTTGATATGGCTGTACAGGTCTGGGTCCGTGTCGCTGTACAAGGCAGGGATTGGGTCGATGTACAGAGCAAGGGATATGTTGCTGTACAGGGGATAGTGCATGTCCCTGTACAGGGCAGGGTTTATGTTGTTGTATAGGGCTGGGTTTGTGTCACCGTGCAGTACAGGGTTTAAGTCTGTACGGGGTCGGGTTTATTGTCACTGCACAGTACAGGGTTTCATGTTACTGTGCCAGGAAGGGTTTATGTCGCTGTACCGGACAGGGTTTATGTCGTTGTACCAGGCATGGTTTGTCTCGCTGTACCGGACAGGGTTTATGAAGGATTTAAGAATCTGGAGAGGGTAGCATCGTGGTGCAGTTTCCCGGGCACGCAAAAAGGCTAAAAGTATTTGTGTATCGATTCTCAGCCAAGTTTAGTTCCTCAACTTCCTCCTTTTATTTGGCCTCCAACTCTTGGGAATATATTTATTTTTTTTTTTTTTTTGCCTCCTGCTCCTGTCTTTATCACCCTCTCCTCCTCTTCCTCTTTACCTTTCTCTTGCTGGACGTTCTTCACTTCATTCTTCTTGTGTTCCCCCTCCTCCTCTTTTCTTCTTCGTCTTCTTCCTTCTCCTCCTCCTTGTGCTTCGTTAGAGAATGGCTTCTATCTTCCCACCCTCCCCCACCTTCCCTCCCTCGACATCGGCAGCTGGAGTCGTCGTCGTCGTCGTCGTCATCTCCTCCTCCTCACCGTGGTGTGTCGTCTTGGTGGCGAACATTTCCACTGGCCTCACAGTTTCCGTCAGTCATCCCTCACTTTTCCTGGTGTTATCATCATCACCACCACCACTCATTCCCTCCCAGGCCACGGGAACGCTTCTGTCGCGTGTGCTGCTGCTGCTGCTTCCTCCTCTAGCGATACCACGGGGTATCAACCTCCTCCTGGATTGGTATCGTCGTCTGTACACTCCCAAGGGCCGAGATATCGTCATCTGTTGACCCAAATAGACGTGAGAGTGTGTCTGTGTGTATGATATCGTGATCTGTAGCGGAGAGCGCCAGGTAACAGACTTGTTATCCTGTTATGATCTCAAGTTCCTCTCCACCTATACTGTCTTATATAATGAGGAATATAGGGATAAATGAAATATATCGGTTTGTATCGTTTGTGTGTGTGTATATATATATATATATATATATATATATATATATATATATATATATATATATATGTGTGTGTGTGTGTGTGTGTGTGTGTGTGTGTGGTTTACGGTGTTTTCAGGTGTTGCCAAAGTGGTTCCATCTTAGAATTGACATTTCGTCTGATGGGCGAGGGAATAGACACGTCTGCTCGGCGAGAAATACTGTCTATTAATTAGAGATTGACAGAGAATCGGAAAGAAAACCGAATCAATTGTTTAATTTGAGTCGCGTATTGCACCGGGCGGGGAAGGCTGGGAGATGCTTAGGTTATTGGATAGCTACCTACCTCACGACACGAGTGCCACCAAATCAATTGGTACTTGACCACTCGTAGAGAATAATTGTCCTTAATATCAAGGACACATATGATAACGGGATGGTGGAGTGGAGTGGGTGTGCGTTTCATTGGCTGGCTGTGGATAAGTGAAGAATTTTCAGGGCTTCAGAGAGAGAGAGAGAGAGAGAGAGAGAGAGAGAGAGAGAGAGAGAGAGAGAGAGAGAGAGAGAGAGAGCGACACGCGTCAGGTGAAGAAGTCGCATGTTTAAAGTATTCGCCATAGGGAGGAAAGTATACGCGTGGCACTATCCATACGTCATGTGTAGTTTTCTTGGACTGGAGGAGGCAGGTTGAGGCTGCAGCAGAAGACGTACAGGACTTGAGCAAGAGGCTGGCTTGTGGGAGAGAGTCACTTGTTTGAGGTTGTAGTGTGTCTCCTGCCGGGTTCAGTGTTGGGTATATGTCCCCGTATCGCTGGCGATAAGGGGAGGTTCTCCAGTGGAAGGGGAGGAGAGGTTATTCATGGTTGGGTTCCTGTGGTGGTGATGGTGGCAGGTTACCAGTGGTGGTGGTGGAGTGTGAGTGGGTTCCAGTGATGATTATGGAGAAGCAAGAGAAAAGAGGGCGGTGCTTGGCGAATCTCTCTGGTGGTGGTGGAGTGTGGGTGGGTCCCCAGTGGTAGTGGTGGAGGGTGGTGGGTGGTGGGCGTGTGGGTGGGCTTGCTAGCTCCCACTGGTGGTGTGGAGGGAGGCAGGAAACGGGCTATCACGCCGTTCTCCTTTCTTCTCACGGAGGCCTTGCCTGCTTTGACTCTTTAATTCATTCTCTCTCTCTCTCTCTCTCTCTCTCTCTCTCTCTCTCTCTCTCTCTCTCTCTCTCTCTCTCTCTCTCTCTCTCATATGTGATTTCCAGCGCCTCTGAATTTCCTTCCAATTGAAATTCGTTTTTATGTAAGTCTTATTTACTTGGCGTAATGTGACTGGCGATTTTCTTTTGTGTGTGTGTGTGTGTGTATGTGTGTGTGTGTGTGTGTGTGTGTGTGTGTGTGTGTGTGTGTGTGTGTGTGTTTGTGTGTGTTTTGAACTTTTCTAATACTCCCAGTTCCTCGTATTTTGATACGGGCATTACGTAAGCAGCGGAATAGTTTTGCAGTATTTGGTGTAACTGTTCGTGTAAGATGCCGCAAGTTATCTTGGGCAATTTTAGAAAAGTTCCGAACCTGAGTTTTCAACAGAACCTCGAAGGTTCTTGGTGTTCAGCAAGGGAACAAGGATGTTCACCGGAAATGAGGAACAGACTGATGACTGTTGACCGAACTTGGGATCGCCGTGACCTGTGTGTGTATGTGTGTGTGTGTGTGTGTGTGTGTGTGTATGTGTGTGGGGATAGGCCGCTCCAGATAGCAGTCGATTTGTGTACATGGCTGATAAGGATGATTCGCCCATCTCCCCCTCACCACCTGTCCTTCGTCTTTCCATTATAACCTTCGAATTTCTTCTTCTTCCACCTCTTGCCTCAGGAGAGAGACTCTGTTACCCGTCTGAAGTCAGTCATTACCCCTCAGTGAAGTCTGTAAGTATCCCACAGCTCACGTCTCTGTGGTCATTACCCCCACTGTGGGGTGCACAAGGCTCTGTCGTCCTCCTGAAGTCTGTGATTATCCCACAGTAGGTCATTACGGCTCTGTTCCTCGTTGATCCTTGTGTGTGTGTGTGTGTGTGTGTGTGTGTGTGTGTGTGTGTGTGTGAGGGTGGGAGGGGGCGGGCTTGACCCCCATGTGTAGTGACGGTGCCTCCGTCCCCTCCCCCCGTTGTGCTGTCGCCTCGACCGCCATCACTACCCTAGAACTTCCCCTCTTGTGTTGTACATTGCCACTAACCTCCTCCCTGCCCTCGCGTCCTCCTCCTCTTGTGTACCCTCCTCCTCCTCCACTTTACTCCCGTTCTTCCACCCGTTCTTTTCATCACTCCAACCCCCCCCCCCCTCCCCCTCTCCTCCAACCTGTGCTTCCTCCTCTTCCCGTGCATCCTCTTCCTCCCCCGACCGCCTGCCCCACACACACCACCCCCCGCCATTTGTCACAGTTGCGGCCGGACGCTCCGTTCTCCTGTGGACCACAGACCTGAAAATGGGTCCCACTTTTGAGCTTCTGGCAAATGCAACAGAGGGAGCAGGTGCCTTGATCCTTTGTGACTCGACTCCCACCACATCTGTCGCATTTTCCCGCGTAACTGGACAAAATATCTCTAACATTAAGACCTTAGTTGGTAGATTAAGTTACATGGAATATTTAGCATACGAGTCTGGCACTGATTGTAGATGGCTTTCTTGCGTGTAGGTGAGGTTGTGTGATGTCTGTGCTGCGGTAAGCATCATGGAGTAAAACAGCCAGGCTCTCAGAACCTGAAACTCATCGTATATATCGAACTGGTTTTGGATTTTGTCTTGTGTAATCATACGATAGACGTGAAGGCAAAGACACCAGGCAATGATATTATTGTTCAGTGTCGGTAACATTATCACACACAGACACACACACAGACACACACACACACTGTGCTGGGAGGTGAGAATCATCCCGTAAGAAAAGCTCGAGGGTGTGATGGTAAATGTTTTGGTTATGTAAAAGCGTTTGAGCGTCAGACAAAGGCTTGCTGGATCGTGGCGGCGAAGTGCGTTGTGCTTACAGAGGTAAGTTAGTGTTCTCTTCCAAAACTCTTAAACGTAACAGTTGGTCGAAGAGGAGGAATGTGTGTATAGCGGAAGGGAACGACAGATGGTGTTATTAATTGTCCATTGAGAAGTAAAAGTCTATATAGCCGAGCCCGAAAAGACTGACGGATTAAGCAAAGTACGTTTTTGAACGAAAGCTATCTCGCCGCCCCAGACGAATGTATCGTACGCTTCAAGTTGAGAGTATCGGCAGCGCGGAGCCGTCAGAACTGAAGGATGCAGGGCAGATGTAATTTACAAGCGTTATCAAAATTCATGACTGGATAGGCACTTCGTTTCTACATGCATGAGGCACGCCCTCGGAAATATATACCTTTATATAGTAGACGCTCTGCCTTCTCACCCAGTAACTTCGGGAATTTCTGAAAAGACGAAATTCTGACATTACGCTGTTATCTGATATATATATATATATATATATATATATATATATATATATATATATATATATATATATATATATATATATATATATAACGGTTAATGTTTTTTCATGTAGATGATCAAAGGTTTTTTACGTCCTTCATTATGTGATTCTTTTTAAGTCCTTAAACGATTTCTAATTTGGGTTTCTGGATCCTGTCTTTGTTGTTATAAGGGGAGCCCTGTCTTTGTTTCCTTGGGGCCTTTGTCTTTGTTTCCGTGGGGCCCTGTCTTTGTTTCCTTGGGTTCCTGTCTTTGTTTCCTTGGGGTCCTGTCTTTGTTTCCTTGGGTTCCTGTCTTTGTTTCCTTGGGGCCTGTCTTAGTTTCCATGGGGCCCTGTCTTTGTTTCCTTGGGGTCCTGTCTTTGTTTCCTTGGGTTCCTGTCTTTGTTTCCTTGGGGCCCTGTCTTTGTTTCCTTGGGGCCCTGTCTTAGTTTCCTTGGGGTCCTGTTTTTGTTTCCTTGGGGCCCTGTCTTTGTTTCCTTGGGGCCTTTGTTTCCTTAGGGTCCTTGTCTTTGTTTCCTTGGGTTCCTGTCTTTGTTTCCTTGGGGTCTTTGCCTTTGTTTCCTTGAGTTCCTGTCTTTGTTTCCTTGGGTCCCTGTCTTTGTTTCCTTGGGGTCCTGTCTTTGTTTCCTTGGGTTCCTGTCTTTGTTTCCTTGGGGCCCTGTCTTTGTTTCCTTGGGTTCCTGTCTTTGTTTCCTTGGGGCCCTGTCTTTGTTTCCTTGGGGCCCTGTCTTTGTTTCCTTGGGGCCCTGTCTTAGTTTCCTTGGGGCCCTGTCTTAGTTTCCTTGGGGCCCTATCTTTGTTTACTTGGGGCCCTGTCTTTGTTTCTTTGGGGTCCTGTCTTTGTTTCCTTGGGGCCCTGTCATTATATTCGGTTCCTGTCATGGTTGGGTCTTGGGTCCTGTCATGGTTTGTGTCATGGATCCGGTTATGGTTGTAGTCACGGGTTGTATCACGTTTTCGTTACGGTTTTTTTTAGTGTTGTTGTCACAGGTGTTGTCATGGTTGTGATTCGAACCTGTCCATTCTTTTGCCAAGGTTGTGTCTTGGATCCTGCCTGGCATGGTCGTGTCCAGTGGTTCCTGCCATGGCTTTGTCATGGGTCCTGTCATGGGTTTGTCACGTGTCCTGATGCTCCGTCCTGGATTCTGTCGGTTATGTTTGGTGGTCATGTCACTGTCATGTCACCCCGGGGGGGGGGGGGGGATTATGCAGTGATATCACTGGTGGTTGAGATTCCCTTCATATCTATGGTCCTGTCATTCTCATGTCCGAGGGTCATGCCGCTGTCATGTCTAGGGGCCCCGAAGTTGCTATGTTTAGAGTCCTGTCGCTGTCATGTCAGGGTTCCCTTCATTGCCATGTCAGGGAGGGCCCATCATTGTCATGTCAGGGGGCCCATCGTTGTCATGTCAGGGGGCCCATCATTGACATGTCAGGGTTCCCTTCATTGTCATGTCAGGGGGCCCATCATTGACACGTCAGGGGGCCCATCATTACCATGTCAGGTGGACCCATCATTACCATGTCAGGGGGGCCCCATCATTACCATGTCAGGGGGACCTCATCATTACCATGTTAGGGGAGCCCATCATTACCATGTCAGGGGGACCCATCATTACCATGTCAGGGGGGCCCATCATTACCATGTCAGGGGGCCCATCATTACCATGTCAGGGGGCCTCATCATTACCATGTCAGGGGGACCCGTCATTACCAAGTCAGGGGGGCCCATCATTACCATGTCAGGGGGCCCATCATTACCATGTCAGGGGGGCCCATCATTACCATATCAGAGGGACCCATCATTACCATGTCAGAGGGGCCCATCATAACCATGTCAGGGGGACCCATCATTACCATGTCAGGGGGACCCATCATTACCATGTCAGGGGGACCCATCATTACCATGTCAGAGGGACCCATCATTACCATGTCAGGGGAGCCCATCATTACCATATCAGAGGGGCCCATCCTTGTCATGTCAGCGGTCCTGTCATTGCAAAGCTCCCGTCATTGTCATGTCGGGAGGTCCCATCCGTGTCATGTCGAGTGTGGGACCCCTGTTATCATGCCACTGTTTCTTTTCTACACGTCCTTCACTGTTGTCACGAGTCGACGGGGGTAATATTTTTTTTTTGGGTTGGTCACCCTTGGAGTATTTTGGTCATCAATTTTCGTCTTCCCATTCGCAGGGTCCGTAGTGTCTTAAGATGTCTTTGTCTTCCCCGTGTGTGAACATGGTTGTATTGACCCGACCTACGTAAGTCGTAAAGGTAGATTGCCACCACCACAGTATCGACTGGCAGAAGGAAGCTGAGCCATCATGGTTCAATTGCCTCTCTCTCTCTCTCTCTCTCTCTCTCTCTCTCTCTCTCTCTCTCTCTCTCTCTCTCTCTCTCTCTCTCTCTCTCTCTCTCTGTTGCATCGTGGACGCACTCGTATTGCGTGTGTGTCGCAGACGTAACGTACTTGCCTTGTATCGTAGACTTGTGGTAGTTCTTGTATATCTTGGCGTTATGGCACTTCATTTGTATCGTAGACTAATTGTTTGTTTTTTTTCAGTTGTATCGTAAGCCTGTGGTATTTCTGTCGTATCTTGGCCCTATACTACTATCGCAGTATCGTGGACTTTGTAATACCTTTTATAAACTTGCATGTTGTATCGTAGGCTTACACCACTACCATTGTATCGTAGACTTGTGGTTTTATCCATAAACTTGTATATCCATTGTATCGTAGGCTTGTGGTACCTCTGTTTTATCATAGACTTGTATATCTGTTGTATCGTAGGCTTGTGGTACCTCTGTTTTATCATAGACTTGTATATCTGTTGTATCGTAGGCTTGTATTAATGTTGTATCGTAGATTTATAGAACTTGGTACTTATCCTTCACTGTACACTTGTAGTTCTTTGGCACTGTAGACTTGTAGTACGTATATTGTATCGTTTACTTTGAGCACTGTTGTGTAATCTGAATGTATTATGTCGTATCGTCGACTTGTAATACTTATATTGTATCGTAGACTTGTAGCGCTGTTTAATCGTAGACTTATAGTACTTCTGTTACATCCTCGACTCTAGTACTTCTGCTGCAGGCTTGTAGTACTGCTGTTGTATCGTAGGTTTGTAGTACTTCATGTGTATCGTAGACTTGTAGTACTTCTGTTGTATCATAAGTTTGTAGTACTGCTGTAGTATCGTCTACTTGTACTCTTGTAGTATCGTCTACTTGTAGTACTTCTGTAGTATCGTCGACTTGTAGTACCACTGTTGTATCGTCGACTTGTAGTACCACTGTTGTATCGTCGACTTGTAGTCCTGCTGTAGTATCGTAGGCTTGTGGTTTTGCTGTAGTATCGTCGACTTGTAGTCCTGCTGTAGCATCGTCGACTTGTAGTACCGCTGTAGTATCGTCTACTTGTAGTACCGCTGTAGCATCGTCGACTTGTAGTACCGCTGTTGTATCGTCGACTTGTAGTCTTGCTGTAGTATCGTAGGCTTGTGGTTTTGCTGTAGTATCGTCGACTTGTAGTCCTGCTGTAGCATCGTCGACTTGTAGTACCGCTGTTGTATCGTCGACTTGTAGTCCTGCTGTAGCATCGTCGACTTGTAGTACCGCTATTGTATCGTCGACTTGTAGTCCTGCTGTAGTATCGTCGACTTGTAGTCCTGCTGTAGTATCGTAGGCTGTAGCAGGTCGGTTGGGCCTTGTTTGTTTTCCGTGCGTTGTCGTGTTTACATTTTGCGAGGGTTCGAGGCCGTCGGAACGACTTGTCACAAGGGCGAGTCCTGTAGCGAGGGTGTCAGCGCCCACGCCCACCACCACCAAGATGACGATGACGACAAGCGAGAACGACGCCCACGACGACTACCAAGATGACGAAGGCGACAAGCGGGAACGACGCCCACGACGACCACCACCGCTGAGATGATAAGGACGACAAGCGGGAACGACGCCCACGACCACCAAGATGACGAAGACGACAAGCGGGAACGACGCCCACGACCAAGATGACGAGGACGACAGACGGGAACGACAGCATTGCAAGCGGTGGGACGTGTGGGACAGTTGGAGACGACAGGAACTGGAGAGGACAGAGTGGCGGTGAAACTTAACAGCGGAAATACACGAAAGAAACGACAAAAAGAGAGAGAGAGAAAAAAGAGCTCAGGGTCGACCAGATCTGCGGCGACAACGGATGACAGGAACGACAGACGTCCTGGTCTGCGGAGCGACGACAGACGACGTTAACGAAACGTAAACGAGGTCGGCGGAGCCTATAAAACGACAACGGGCGACCTAAACGAGAAAGACCTGATGGTCAACGAAACGTACAACGACTGTATACGACTGACCTCCTGGTCTTCGAAACGACAACGTAAACGAAAAGTAAACGAGCAGCGAAACCTTAAACGACAACGGACAACATAAACGAGAAAGACCTGATGGTCAACGAAACGTGCAACGACAGCAAACGACAGAAATGAGAACGAGCGTGTGGGTAATTTTTGCATTTTGAAAGTTGATCGCCGGCCATCTGGCTTGTCCCAAGTATCCGGTTACTTAAAAAATATGAAAAAAAGAAAAGCGATAGTGGCTCCGCTTAACTTGGCCGGGTTCTTCTGACCCGAGCCATGGCACCCAGAGCAGCTAATCCGGGGTCTACACTGGTTTAATCCGGGGTCTACACTGGTTTAATCCGGGGTCTACACTGGTTTAATCCGGGGTCTACACTGGTTTAATCCGGGGTCTGCACTGGTCTAATCCGGGGGTCTACACTGGCCTAATCCGGGGTCTACACTGGTCTAATCCGGGGTCTACACTGGTCTAATCCGGGGTCTACACTGGTCTAATCCGGGGTCTACACTGGTCTAATCCGGGGTCTACATTGGTCTAATCCGGGGTCTACACTGGCCTAATCCGGGGTCTACACTGGTCTAATCCGGGGTCTACACTGGCCTAATCCGGGGTCTACACTGGCCTAATCCTATGTCTACACTGGCAGAATCCGGGGTCTACAGTGGTCTAATCCGGGTCTACACTGGTCTAATCCGGGGTCTTCACTGGCCTAATCTGTGGTCTACACTGGTCTAATCCGGGGTCTACACTGGTCTAATCCGGGGTCTACACTGGTCATTAGTCATGTGTCGGTGGGCGCGAGGCAGCGCCGTGGGTGGGCGGCGACGTCTGTGGCGAGCGTGGGTTGGTAGCCCATGGGCGTGGGCGTGGTCTGGTAACCCGGCCTACGCTGTAGCAGGAGGCGTGTACAGAGTGTCACACGGTTACGTCGGACCCTCGCCATTGGGGTGACTTTGTTTAATCTCAAGTAATTATTTTATTAAACACGGGTCTTGGAGGTGGCTGGGGTTTTTTGTTCTTTTTCGTATGTTGTTTTCTTTTTATCAAGATTATTATGTTGTTTATCATTAGTTTCCATTTATGATGAAAGGGATCACTAAAGGTAATTATTATAATAATTTCTTATAGTAACGTAAGTATTGACATCATAATTATCATCCCTTATCAGTACAAGTTTGATATGAAGCATCGTCGCTCGTGGTCCCTACGCGGGCCACATGTATAGTGAGGGTAGTGTATGTGGTCTTAGAATGGTCTTCAGCACCTGAAGAAGGTGTCAAGGATTTTTCCGTTGGTCGTGTGTAGTAGGGTACGTTGTACGGCCTTCATGACCCTGGCAGTTGATAGGCCTTAACCACCAACCAACCAGCCAACCATGGTTCTCATGGTCTGTGTGTGTGTGTGTGTGTGTGTGTGTGTGTGTGTGTGTGTGTGTGTTTGGGTGTATTATGTGCTTGCCTCTTTACACGTGTGTGTGTGTGTGTGTGTGTGTGTGTGTGAGAGGTACTTCCTGGTGGTTAGGAAGATACGTACGAGGGGGTTGGGGGCAGCCCAGCCGTCCTTAGCTATACGTGTCCTTTCCCCGTGTGTGTGTGGACTTTTTTTTCTCTCGTTAGCCTACGTAAATATCAAATTGGCTGCCTGGGCTAATTGTCTAATCGGTGTGATGTTTAACATTTAAATACGAATGACTCATAACGAGGGGGGTGCCAACTGCTGAGGCAAATGTTAATGGTCCTGGCCTGACTGTCTAGGGCAGAGGGAGGAGCAGGAGGAGGAGGAGGAGAGGGTGGGGGAGTGAGGAGCTGGGGCAAGGGGCTCTCGCCCCTGGGATGAGAGGGGCAAGGGAAGGTTTGAGGGGCAGGGGGAGGGTTGAGAGGGGGTGAGGGAGGATTGAGAGGGACGAGGGAAGGAGGGAGGATTGAACAAGGAGAGAGGGTAGAAAGGGATTGTGAAAATTCCCGAGATGAAGTTGCGAAAGAAAGATAGAAATCGCAATTTCCAAACAGACGATGAAAGGGAAAGTAGAGAAGGGAAGGAAAAGGAAAGAAAAGGAAGCCGAAAAGGGGGAACTAGGAAGCAGGAAGGGGGAAGGGGTTGGCGGCAATGTAGATCCCGAGCGATGAAGGCAAAACAGACGCGGAATTAAACTCGCTCTGAACTTGTTGTTCGGGAGTTGAACTTACTGTGAGAATAGATCATACGTTCGAAGGAAGGTCGGGTCAAAAGTTCAGCTGAATACATGTAAGGTTAGGTTGTACGGTGATCATCATTTGAGAAGGATAAGTCACAAGTATGGGGTAAACATTAGAAAGGTCGGATGGGAAAGATAAGAATAGGGGAAAACATATTGAGGTTTAGGTTAAAAAAGTAGGGTATATATGTTAGGAGATTTGGGTACATAGAAATAGGCTGGACAGTAGTATGGTTGGGTGGTTAATCACTGAGTATTTGGTGATGGGTGAGTGAGGGAGGGAAGAGTGGTACGCGTAGCCAGACAGCAGCAGTAACTTCCCGATCAAACCACTGATTAACCAGAATAATAATCCGTCAAGCATCGAAATTTTAAAGGTTTCATGTCTTTTTTCTTTCTTTTGTGTATCCAGAGGGGGTGGGTGGTGGGTTCGGCTGCTGAAATGAATATAAAGGTCGCTCATTTACAGAGTGGGAATATCAGCTTGTCTCTTCATATGATATTAATTTCTTAATCAGAGGCAGGAGTGTGTGGCCACGTCGGAGGTTATGGAACGAGACCCTGAATTATGATGCGTGAATGTGGAGGCAAGGCTTACATAATGGAGGTGTTCGTCAACCCGGGGATGAGGGAGCGCAGTACATCAATGTGGAACGTAGCGTCATTATTCTCCTCCTCCTCTCCCCCCGCCACCGCCTGGAGCCCGGTTGTTTATGCCAGGCTAAGGATCCAGTGAAAGCAGAGCAGTCGTCAGTGTTTTATTAATTGGGTCGTATTTCCCAAAGTTGGGCTCGGTGCACGGCCGAGCGAAGACGTGTTTACAATAATGTTGGTCATTATTATTTGCCGGTGTACAGACTTGGTGTAGCGTTCACACGGCCCGCCTTGTGACTAAGGTGATGTGTGCCCGTGTGTGTGCGTGTGTGTGGAGCTCATGCCTCGGTCGTGTTCCGGTCATGTTTAGGTCGTGTCGCAAGCGAGGTCAAGCGCAAGGCCTCGTAAATGTCCTCACCAGCGCGACTGTTCACCTCAAATTATTACATTATATTAGTTTTTCGCTGTCGCTTCAAGCATGTTCACGACATGATATATCATCAGTCTAAATTTTTGACTCGTTATTTGAAATGATTATTTAATTAGATTGTCC
This sequence comes from Panulirus ornatus, assembly GCF_036320965.1. Taxonomy (NCBI): domain Eukaryota; kingdom Metazoa; phylum Arthropoda; class Malacostraca; order Decapoda; family Palinuridae; genus Panulirus; species Panulirus ornatus. Next base: position 12,506,107 of record NC_092238.1, on the reverse strand, counting down.
ACAACAGTCATGTTTACAGTAACCCAACTCCCAAAAGGATTTAACTCTTTTCCAGTCGTCCACAACAGTTCATGTTTACTGTAACCCAACTCCCAAAAGGATTGAACTCTTTTCCAGTCGTAGAAGATATGTATGGATGGCCTCCTTCCCCTCACCCAGTGCATCTTGCTCTTTGCCTCTTACTTTCTCTCTCCTCTACCTGTGAGCGATCATGCCTACAGTGGTCCCAGTATGCGACGATTGAACCCCAAACGTTTGAATGACGGCTTGTTAGGTTGCCAGAGGGTGTGGATCTGTCCTGGGGAGGGCAAGGCCTTCATATGAAGTGTCGTGTTGGTGTGGTTGGGTCACGCAACAGCGAACGAGTGGAAGGTAAAGAGAGCAGTAAGAAATGAAATTAGATATATAATTGTTCTAAATTTGGTCAAACAAGAGGGAGAGAGAAAAGATAAAACTCGTCGGAAACATCGACATTTTTTTTTCTTCTTCTTTTCATGGATCTTTGCATGACTGAATTGGCGATGAGCTGTTTTCCTAGCAGTGCCTTGTTGTCGAAGGGAACCATTTTCCCTCGCTAAGTTTGAAGAGGACTTTTACTCCGCTGACGTGAAGGAGAGATCCTCACAGTATATTCTGGGTGAACCAAAAGAGCCTCTTTCTTTTTTGGCATATCTTGAGATACGTGAGAGGCATTTTATTACTTTTTGTTTTGTGTGTGTGTGTGTGTGTGTGCGTGTGTCTGTGTGTGTTTGCCTTTCGCTAAGATGCCTTTTAAAATGCGTTAGAGTTGAAGGAAAGCCTTTTGCCATTGCTCTTTTAACATAGAGGGGAATACCTCTTTGCGCTTGATGAGAAGGAGAGGGCCCTTTACCACGTGAATTAGAGAGGAGGGTCTTTTATAGTCCCTCGAGTTCAAGGAGAGGGTCTTTATCATGTCATCGGGTTAAGAAAAGGGCCTTTGTACGTGGTACGTAAATAAGACTGTAAACGACAGAGTCCGAGAGGTCTATTATTTACAGTATTTAGCAGAGGTGGGATGTGTTCATGCCGTATTCTCGTACTGTACCCAGTCAACTACAACCTCCCGATGGTGCGGTACCATAGCTACAACCTCGTGATGGCCCTGTAGTCTCGCTCTGTACTTAGTTGACTACAACCTCCTGATGGTACCGTAGCTACAACCTCTTGATGGTACCATAGCTACAACCTCGTGATGGTCCCGTAGTCTCGCTCTGTACCTTGTTAACCACAGCCTCTGATGGTACCGTAGCTACAACCTCCTGATGGTACCGTAGCTACAACCTCTTGATGGTACCATAACCACAACCTCCTGATGGTACCATTGCTACAACCTCTTGATGGTACCGTAGTCTTTCTCTTTACCTAGTTAACCACAACCTCATGACTGTACCATTGCTACAACCTCATGATGGTACCGTAGTCTCGCTCTGTACCTACTTAACTACAACCTCCTGATGGTACCGTAGCTACAACCTCCTGATGGTACCGTAGCTACAACCGCTTGATGGTACCGTAGTCTCTCTCTACCTTGTTAACCACAACCTCATGACGGTACCATTGCTACAACCTCATGATGGTACCGTAGTCTCTCTCTGTACCTAGTTAATTACAACCTCCAGACGGTACCATTGCTATAACCTCATGATGGCCTCGTAGTCTCTCGCTCTGTACCTAGTTAACTACCACCTCCTGACGGTACCGTAGCTACAACCTCTCATGGCCCCCGTTGTCTCGCTTTGTACCCAGTTAAACTACAACTTCCTTGACGGGGCGATAGCCTCGTTCGTATTACCAACTTAACTATAGCCTCCTGCCGCCGTCTTAGGCTTTCCTCCACTGTACCTACTTAACTACAACGTCCTAACGATACCTAAAGACCCACTTTAACATCTTGGCTCATTGTTGGAGCGGTCCCTCCCTATCGCTTGGTCAAGTGCCGCGTCTTAGTGGTCAAGCGACCGCTTTGTGTTCTTTTGCTCAAGGGGCTGTTTTTGCTGGGGCGGTGATGGGGGCGAGGGGGGGCTTATTTGTGTGGTGACGTCCCAGAGCGAGTGTCTGCTCAAGCGACTGTTCTCGTGATGGTCAGCGGCGGGATTAGGTAGCCCTCTAATTCTAGTTATTCAGGTTTTCATGTCATTACCGGGTAATTTAGGATTCTCGTTTTTACTTTGTTTTATTCGTCAGGGGTTGGAAGAAAACGGGGCGGTATCTGGTCAGGATCTTATGGCGGGAGGGAGGGTAGCGTGCAGCGGTTTATATATTATTTGTCAGTCTAATTGGCTGAATTCTGAAGGAAAGCTTGTTATTCCTGGTAATGTCCTCCCTCCCTCCCTCACTCACTCACTCACTCACTCACTCCTCTCCTTGTACCCCTCTCCCTGCTGTATCATCCCTCTCGGCCCCTGCTGTACACTCGCTCTTCTGCTTATCTGCTAAACGGTCCTTTACGTCCCTCCTCCCTGCTTTACCCTCCCTTTCTGCTTCCCAGCTGCAGTACCTTTCCTCTCCCCCTTGTTCTTACCTTCACCCTTCCCCCCGTGCTCTTTCTCCATATCCCTCTCCCTCCCACTTCCTCCGTACACCTCCCTCTCTACCCCTGTACACCTCCCTCTCACTACTTCAACTCTTTCTTCCTCTTTTCCCTGACCTCTTCACACTTAGCCTCCCTGTCCCACCTCCCACTTCCCCTGTGATCATCACTCCTTCCACTCCTTGTATTTTTCCATTCCACTTCTGGCCCTCCCACCTTCTCTACTGCTGCTACTACTACTACTACTACTACTACTACTACTACTACTCCCACCCTCGTCCCTCACCCTCCCGTCATCCTCCCTCCCACTCTTCCCATCCTTTCTCTCCCAGCTACCTCCAGCAGTGAGTGTAAACGAATGGTCTTGTAATGGGAGGAAGGACCTGTCGTTCTTGGGTATAGAGACTCCTAGCGACGTGTCGGGCTCTGGAGGGGGTTATCCCAGGGACGACCCCAGCGGCCGTAGATACACGACCCATCGTCGTCGTCTCCTCCGTCGGGATACAACATCCCCAGCGGGAAGGACAGGTGTATCTGTATAGCCTGTGCATTTCACTGCATTCACACAAACGGACTGGAGTCGTGCTAGGGGACGACCGGTCGTTTAGCTCAGTCCGCGCCGTGTAATTTGAGTGATGTGCGTTCGTACGTATCCTCAAGGAGGCTAATTCCGTGGCGATGAAGGAGGTTGCCTTTCGCGGCGTACGATAATTCCCCTCAACACGGTTGCTGGCACGGTTATGCGTCCAGAGGGAGGGAGGGAGCGGTTGCTGGCACGGTTATGCGTCCAGAGGGAGGGAGGGAGCGGTTGCTGGCACGGTTATGCGTCCAGAGGGAGGCAGGGAGCGGTTGCTGGCACCGTTATGCGTCCAGAGGGAGGGAGAGAGCGGTTGCTGGCACGGTTATGCGTCCAGAGGGAGGGAGGGAGCGGTTGCTGGCACGGTTATGCGTCCAGAGGGAGGCAGGGAGCGGTTGCTCGCACGGTTATGCGTCCAGAGGGAGGGAGGGAGCGGTTACTGGCACGGCTATGCGTCCAGAGGGAGGGAGCGGTTCCTGGCACGGTTATGCGTCCAGAGGGAGGGAGGGAGGGAGCGGTTGCTGGCACAGTTATGCGTCCAGAGGGAGGGAGCGGTTGCTGGCACGGTTATGCGTCCACAGGGAGGGAGGGAGGGAGCGGTTGTATTATATACATAATTTTTTTGTTGTGTGTGTCTTACATGAAGCGATGTCGTGTGGAGCTGGCGTTCAAGAAGCAATGTATTAAATATTTTACTGGCTGTAATTGACATTGTTACAATAGTACTTCTGCCTCTGTTCCTTCAATGTGTATGTGTGTGTGTGTGTGTGTGTGTGTGTGTGGAAGTGTGTTTCTGTCTGCCTCTGTTTTTGGCTAGTTTTTACGTCATCTGTATTCCTGTGATTTTTTTTGTCTGTATTTCAATGGATGATTGTGTGTGTGTGTGTGTGTGTGTGTGTGTGTGTGTGGAAGTGTGTTTCTGTCTGCCTCTGTTTTTGGCTAGTTTTTACGTCATCTCTCTTCCTATGATTTTTTTTTTGTCTGTATTTCAATGGATGATTTTGTATGTGTGTGTGTGTTTCTATCTGTGTCTGTCTGTACCTAACCTTCCACCTAAGTGTGTGTGTGTGTGTGTGTGTCTGTACATCCTCATCCCGTGTATCAGTGTATGCCTGTACGTACGTCTTGTGCATCCGTCTGTACTCAACCCTCCTCCCCATTTTCCAACCTTTGTTTCCCAGGAGGAAGACCGTACTTATGCTGCAGGAGGTGGCTGGACCGGACCGACCTCCTCCTCCTCCTCCTCCTCCTTCTCCTCCTCCTCCTCCTCCTCCTCCTCCTCCTCCTCCAGCTACAAGAACAATGTTGTCGTGTTTTTCCTTCATTCTCAACGCCGCCGTGTCTGTGAGATGCCGGCCTCCGCCGTGGTTTTTGCCCTCGCACGGCAAGTAATGGCACAGGTATCGTTCAAATATTACCGCTGTAGAAATGAAATTCATGTCATTTCGGACATTCTGATATGAGTTACTGCAGAGTGAGGGGGGGTTAGAATGTGGTCTGGTCCAGCTCTGGATAACGGCCAAGTTGGTGACTTTACCCGCTGTGTCTGTGTGTGTGGATATATATATATATATATATATATATATATATATATATATATATATATATATATATATATATATATACGTGTTCCTATGAGTCCACAGGGAAAATGAAACACGAAAAGTTCCCAAGTGCACTTTCGTGTAATAATCACATCATCAGGGGAGACACAAGAGAGAAATATAACAGTCAGTTGATATACATCGAAGAGACGAAGCTAGGGACGCCATTTAGTAAACATGTGATTGTCCAAAACATGTATGTGTATACATGTGTATGTGGGTGAGTTGGGCCATTCGTCTGTTTCCTTGCGCTACCTCGCTAACGCGGGAGACAGCGACGAAGTATAACAAAAATATATAGATAATATATTCTTATGTTATAAACTTGGTACTGAATCCTTCGTTTTCTGAATCCTTTTCATCACTCACCAGAAATTCTTTTTTTTTTTTTGGGGGGGGGGGGGGTCAGTGTTCCTTGTGGCTGACGCGGGTTGTCCTCTTGTATGGCCCGTAGCAGAAGCGCACAGATGCTGGCTGGCGTCTTACATCATCTGTTGTTGTACTGTTGAGGCGGCATCATGAACAGTATGGTTGATCCAGTGGGGTAGTTCCGATCATCGTGTGTGTGTGTGTGTGTGTGTGTGTGTGTGTGTGTCGGGAGCGTCCAGTACTGTGGAGGGCGAGTCCAGCGGACGGTTATGTGTACACCTGAGGAGCTTCCCCTCCGAGGGCAGCAGCCTCAGGTCCAGTCAGTAGACCAGGCAGCAGAACCTGCAGGAGCGCCATGGAAAGACGAGGTAACAGCATCCAAACTAACAGGGAAGCAGACTTAGCAATGGCAGAGGCAGGGGCAGCAGACCTTGTGTTAACAGAGGCAGGGGCAGCAGACCTTGTATTAACAGGGCCTGGGGCAGCAGCACCTAGAACCAGTAGCACAGAAGCAGCAGAAGCACCAGCTTACCGCCGGAACCAGCGGCACAAGAAGTAAAGCAAGACATAGTGGGTGTTGACTCGACCAGGCCGCGTGCACCGCCCACCACCACCTCCTCCTCCTACTCCTACTCCCTTTCCACCACTCCCCTTCCACCACCACCTCTTTTACCACCACCACCCTTTCCTTTCCACCTTTTCTACCACAGCCACTACCTTCCCTTCCCCTCCACCACCTCTGGTACCACCTCCTCCTCCTGCCACAGCCCGCTTTACTTACCGCCACCGCCACCACCTCCTCCTACTCCTTACTCCCCTTCCACCACCACCTCCTCCTCCTACTCCTTACTCCCCTTCCACCACCACCATCCTTTCCTTTCCACCTTTTCTACCACAGCCACTACCTTCCCTTCCCCTCCACCACCTTTGCTACCACCTCCACCACCTCCTCCTCCTCGTGCCACAGCCCGCTTTACTTACCGCCACCACCACCACCACCTCCTCCTCCTTCCCCTCCTGCTCGTCTAACCAACTCTCACAGCCAGAACGCACGAAGCCTCCCGGGGGAGGCGGGTTATCATCGGGAGCGTTAGAGAAAGAACACGTCGGCTGGTGGTGGGCTACTCGCCCTGAGCCTCCTGCCGTAACGCTAGGCTCTCCCGCGCCCCACCCGGAGGGAGGCGAACAGAGTCTGTAGAAACAGAGACGTTTTTTAGCGAAGTGTCGATGGTAGAGCCGGATCGTTAGTTGGCCGGGTAGTTGTGCTTTTAGCGAGGCAGGCGGAACCAGGTGACACGGCCGGAGACATGGGGGGGTGCCACAAGTTAGGCCAAGTGAGAAGGCAAACGAGTGTGGCGACAGGTGAGGGAGGTTATGAGCACGCTCGACCGAACCCCAACCCCACCACCCCCGGATGACTGAGCTGTGAACTTCGATGACGTAATAGGTGGCTCAGGTGACTACCTGGCGTAAACTTAGGTGACTTAGGTGACTGAGATGGCCACTTGACACAAAGTGGGGGGGGATGGGGGTGGGGAGGGGAGGTCATTACAGGCATCTGGAGCGGGCAGTAACCAACTCCGGGTTCTAGTCTGCCCCATAATAACCACAGCAGAACTCGCACAGTTCAGCACGGCTTCTGTACTTAACGAAGGAACACAGCAAAAGTCAATAAACTATTGCGTATTTATGAGTGTTTTATTTTGAGTTATGGATCCATGCTGTTTGTGGAGAGAGGAGGGAGGGAGAAAGTTGAGGGGTGGGGGGTTGGTTTGCTGGTGGAGGTTGTAGGGAGGCAGGTTGGGAGGGAGAGGCGGTGGTGGGGAAGAAGTCGAGAATGAAAGAAATGGAAGAGGGAGAGGTGATGGAGAGGGGTTAGAGAGTGAAGGTCAGGGTGAGTGCATCAAGAGGGAGGGAGGGTAGGAAGGGTGAAAGGTCGAAAGAGTATTGTGAAATAATAATTAAGGCACGTTTTCTGGACCAGCATACCCCAGCAGCAGCAGCAGCAGTGAAGACGAACAGACAGAACAGATTGGTCGGCTCCCCTCCTCCCGTCCGTGTCAGCAGCCACCACCGGCTGGCGACCACCCTCTTCACCTCCCGCTCCCATGCGTCGGGCGCTCCTCCCTCCTCAGAGACACTGCTGACCTTTATTCAAGGCGTCAGTGACACCTGGGAGACACTGCTGCTGACTTGCGTGTCGAGCGTTGGTTCATCCTACCTAAAATACACCTCCGGGCCCGTGCAGTGGACACCGCCGCCAGCTTGTGGACACACCTGACCTCACTTGTTGGACGTTCCCTGACACTTCTGACTGATGTCGGGCCGATGCTGACACTTTTCGAGAGACGCTGCTGACTCATGTCGGCCGTTGCTGACACTTTATATAGAGAGACACTGCTGACTGATGTCTGACCGTTGCTGACACTGTAAAGAGACACTTGACTGATGTCGAGAGAGACACTGCTGACTGATGTCGGCCGCTGCTGACACTTTATAGAGAGACACTCGGGCCGATGCTGACACTTTTCGAGAGACGCTGCTGACTCATGTCGGCCGTTGCTGACACTTTAGAGAGAGACACTGCTGACCTCTTGTGTGTCGGAATTTATTGGCACCTGAGAGAGGGTTCTGACGCGCGTGACGGTCGTTATCGGTGCAGTTAGCACCGCTGTGGCTGGCGATCGTACACGTGCAGGTGGACGTGAGTTGTGTATGTAACATAGTGACCCCATCCTCGACACCCTCTTGCCCGGGTACAGGGCGGCACTGTGTATGAACGGGCAGGGGAACTTCATAAACTTCTTCCATCCCTATATATATATATATATATATATATATATATATATATATATATATATATATATATATATATATACATGTAGGCGTTACATGACTTGGCCTGCTTGTGGTTACACAACGAGTGGAAAGTCGCCCAAGGTGAGGTTTTAACATGGCAGTTCAGTCTCGTCGGGGAAAAAAGAAATACTTCTCACTCAAAAAGGATTCCATCCTTTCCTGCTGGTGATTATAACATCCATGGAGCTGCAGGAACCCCTCCAGGGAGGGGCTTTATATATATATATATATATATATATATATATATATATATATATATATATATATATATATATATATATATATATTTATTTATTTATTTATGTATTCATTTATATCTGATATCTCCATATGAATAAAGATCCTGTTTTTGTCTGTTGCTCCTGAGTGAATATTATATGAATGCATTATATATATATATATATATATATATATATATATATATATATATATATATATATATATATCGTCTTCGCCATTTCCCGTTAGAGCGAGGTAGCGTCAGGAATAGATGACAGGGCCTTCGAGGGAAAATTCCTCACTTGGCTCCTTGCTCTGTTCTTTCTTTTGGAAAGTGAAAGAGGAAGGGAGGATTTCCAGCCTTCCTGCTCCCACCCCTGGTAGTCGCCTTCTACGACACGCAGGGAATACGTGGGCAGTATTCTTTCTCCCCTCTCCCCAGGGATATATATAATATATATATATATATATATATATATATATATATATATATATATATATATATATATATATATATATATACACACACACGTTATTTTCCCCGTTAGGGGGTGACGCCGGGAACAGACGAAGGAGATGCCTCATTGGCTCACATCCATTCTCTAGCTGTCATGTGTAATACACTGGATAGGGAGCTGTGATTTCGGTGCATTACTCATGACAGCTCGGCAATGGATGTGAGCGAATGAGGCCCTCCCTTCTTCAGTCCCTGGCGCTACTCCCTCACGCGGGAAACAGCGGACTTACACACACTAACACACACACACACACACAATATATATATATATATATATATATATATATATATATATATATATATATATATATATATATATATATGCATAATATTTAGATAATATTCATTCATGAGCCAGATATAAAAACTAGGTATTTATTTATATAAGGAGATGCCAGCTGGCTGGGGGAGGGGCTCTAGTGCTGGCCTTGCCCGCCCCACCACCTGCCTGCCTGCTTGCTTGCCACCAGTCATGCAGTCAGGGGTACATGACTAGCCTGCCATGCCCTGTATGGCGGCGAGGGTACGAAGTGTTCCAGACTGGCCCCAATGCCACAGTTAGTGTCAAGAGTTAAGAATATTCGACCCTCTGTGTCGAGGCAGACACCGTGTGTCCTCTCGTCCGTCTTGGCCGATTGTATTAAACGTTTGCTGACAAGTTCCGCGAAACGGGTTTGGAACGTCTTGTGCGACGGAGGGGGAGGCGACTCGTTGATACTGGAGGCTGAGGTGTTCTCTCTCTCTCTCTCTCTCTCTCTCTCTCTCTCTCTCTCTCTCTCTCTCTCTCTCTCTGGACCTCAACATTGTACAGTCAGCTGCTCCTCCTCCGTAACATTTGCAATTCGGCGTCAGCCCCATAAGAACGAAGGTCCTGATGAAGGTATTTTACCTTTGGTGTTGTTTAGTTTAATCATCGTCGTTGATCCGACTTACGGAAAGGTTTGTGGGACGGATGGTGAAGGGAGGATAGAGAGAGACCAGGGTAGCCCAGCCACCCACTCAGCCAGCCAACACCCAGCTAGCTCAGCAGCAGGCTCCCCACTCAAGTATCTTGTTTTCGATTTCATTAGATGAATTACGATGACAGTCTTGACTCTTTGGTGATGACCATACCCAGCTAAACGCTTCTCGACACCTGTTGATCAGGTTTTGGAGCTGTAGTCTGGGTGGTGCGCCTGAGAGTGAGGGAGGGAGGGAATGAATGGCGTCCTCATGATGGTGCCATAACCTGGAGTGACCAAAATGAACATATGTTGTGCCACAGCCAACCACACCATCCCTCCACCTCCCTCACCTCCCTCCGTCGGGTGACGACGGTCTGCCACGCCTGGCGGACTCCCTGCCAGACGGCCTCGAGCATCTCTGGTGAAGCCCGTTTTTGCCTCGTTGGAGTCTCGCTTTTGTAGGCGTTTGGAGGAGGAGTCCGTCGCAAAAGCGTTGGAGACCCGACGGTATACGAAACCATCTCCAGTCTTCTAATCCCATGATATTTTTTCAATATTAATTAGATACCTTTTTTTTTCCTTTCGCAAATGTTTCGAAACGTGAGATGACATTCCACTTTTCGAGCAATAGTCAGAATACCCGATATTTATTACTCTGAAGTAAAGTAACTTTCATAGTTTAGTTATTGATATAATTGTGTCCCTTGACTTACCATATGGAGGAGCTCTCCAGAGGAGGGGGTTGGGGCGGGTAGGTTTACCATTATTATCCAGCCATTACGAATTAACGACGTACGAAAATAATTCGTAAAGCTTCGTTTGGAGGTCAACACTGGTTCGTGCGTCCGTCCCGAACTCTGGTCTCGGACCGATCTCCAGCCGAGGTAAATTGAATTAGGTTTCGGTTGAACCTCTGAATTCGCCCAATTTTTCGATCCCCTGCCGAAGTTCGAAGATGGAATTGAATCATACACACACACAAACACACACACACACACACACACACACACACACACACACACACACACGAACCAGCGTTCTTCCTCACCTTCGTGAATGACTTCGAACACGTCACTACCTTGGGGTTGACGCACATTTCGAACGACCAAAGGCGTTCGAACCCATATGGGGCATGACACAGCATTCGTCAGCATTGTAGTCATTCAGCTTCCAAACATTTTTTTTTTTTTTTGAGCCTTTATCGTTGAGAAATAAAGAGCTAATGCAGTTAATGTGTCACTACGACGGTTTTACTCTTTCACTTATCATTTATCGGCCACTTGTAATGTCTCTTATTGATATAATGTTTAGGGGTTTGAAACGAACGGGCTCCGGTCCTTATACCTGTTGATGTATTAATGAATTTATTTATCTCTGGTTTTAATTGTTGATTGGCCAGCCCCAGACTGACGTATGAATATCGAGTTCTGTATATCCAGGCGATAGTGATGGTCATCGTCAAGTGTCAGGCTCTGGAGTTCGCTGGCCCGTCATTAATACGGGTGGAGCCCACCACTAGGGGTGGGTAAATCCCAAGGGTAAATCCCTTGTGTGTGGGGGATTAACAAAATACTAGTTAAGGTAGAGAACCAGGGAGGGAGTCTCCCCCCGGGGGCTTTGTCCCTACTAGGAGATGAATAATAGTTAAGAGAAACGCCACCAGGGATAGTATTAGGGGAAACACTAGGCAGGGGTAGTGGGCTCCCAAGGTGTTGTTTCTGGTATGGGGATGGTAGATGTTGAGGCAGACAACAGGAAAATGATTCCCCAGGTCCTTACTATGGACGAGTAACCCTCATGATTGCTATTGCTTTATTGATTCCCTTCCTTCTCTCTGATCTGTTTCTTGTGGGGGGGTCAAGCAGTTCTGCTGGTAGACACGATCACCGAGACGAGGCCGGTGATCTTACTAGTTAAGGCAGTCTCTGGTTTCCATAACCTCCAGGTGTGACCTCTGGTGAGGTGGGGTGGAGGGGGTTGTCAGCAGTACTAGTTAATGAGGCATACCAGGGCGTTAATCTCCCTCATGCTCCTCCCCCAGACTCCCCAGATAATGCACAGACATTACCGACGTCTTATTTTGTTAGGGGGTTCGATTGATTTTTGAACTTCGTTACTTATTCATGGGCGCACGTCATTACCTGGGCGGTGTGGTGTGTTGCCGGGCTGGCCCTGTAGGGCGTCTTCGGCAGCTAGGAGAGCGGAGAGGGGGGGGGCGATTGGTGTGGTTAGTCGGGATGAAGTGGTGTTTATGGTGTGGATAGAGGGAGTTTGGGCAGGCGAGGGAGGGAGTCAGTCGGCTCAGGTGAGTGATAGTGATGGTTGTAAGAGCATTAGGCCTCTGTGTAGGGTGGAGTGAGGGAGCTGGTTGGGTGGAAGACTTAGAGGGAAGAGTGACGTTTGGGTGGTGTCGAGAGAGATGAGAGGGCAGTAAAGATGAGGATGAAGTAGATGGGCTGTATGGCACGGATGTTTTCTCTCGTTGTGTTGGGTCTGTGACCTGAGGGAGGGAAGGTAGGGTGGGGGGCAGGGAATATGGTGAAGGGAGGAAGAATCGAGTGGAGCAGAGAGGGAGGAAGGGAGTGGCGGCGTGAGTGTAAGGGTCGGTAGTTGGAAATATGCGTCATCTGGCGGGTCAAGAAGCCAGCCTCTTAGTCAAGCTAAAATCATCGATGTGTTTTGACCCGCTCAGCGTACCAACCCCAGTACCGTTTTCTTTTAAGTTACACTCTACCGAGGGTAGCTACCGTGATCTCAACACCCTTGTTAGTGTGAGGAATATATGAGGCACTGCGTCTCGGAACAGAACGTAACGAATTCGTTGTAACTACACGCGACTTATCAGTATTGCATGCGAGGTAAGTTGACGTGTAATGCGAACTATATATCAAAACTGCCATTGGCGCGCTATCGACTATCGACGGCAACCCCTCCGAGGACTGGTGGTGGTTGGGGTGGCGTAGTCGACCGCTCGACGCACGTCGTCGTCGTCGTCCTCCTCCTCCTCCTCCTCGGCGACGTTATCGACCGCTCGACGCACGTCGTCGTCGTCTTCCTCCTCCTCCTCCTCGGCGACGTTATCGACCGCTCGACGCACGTCGTCGTCGTCGTCGTCTTCCTTCCTCCTCGGCGACGTTATCGACCGCTCGACGCACGTCGTCGTCGTCTTCCTCCTCCTCCTCCTCCTCCTCCTCCTCCTCCTCCTCCTCCTCCTCAGCGACGTTATCGACCGCTCGACGCACGTCGTCGTCGATCTCGCTCGCGACGTTTGAGGGCGTTGGAGAACGCTTTGGTGGCGGGCGTGGGTGGGTGGTATGGTGGGTGGAGGAGGAAGGAGGAACTTCTCAAACCCCCGCCAGAAATATACATGTGGCCTCGTGTTATTAATGGGGGGGTGTTGATAAATTTGAGGGGGGGGGGTTATTCTTAGATTTATTGTGGTGTTGTTAAGATTATGATAATACTTTACTCTTTATTGTCATGATTTATTTGGATGATTTGGTTCATCTGCAACAAAATAGGTTGGCCGGTGTTGCAAGGATCGGGCGGGGGGGGTCTTTTTATACACGTATTGGGGAGCGGTCCGTGTGTGGACTGGAACTGTTTTAAGCGAACTGTGTCCCATTTCTCCACAGTTCACTCTTGTGTAATATCTGCATAGCGGCTGTTGGGTCACGTGATTTAATGTGCTAAACTAACCCATTTGGACCCATTAACAAGGAGAAATTAAGGGAGGGGGGAGGGCGCCAGGGGAGAAACTAATCTAATTGTAAGGGGGAAAAGAGATGATGGCGAAGGGGGTTTTCCACTTTGATTGTAGGGGGAGGAAGATTTAGTATGTATGGTGGTATTCTTGGTACTGGATCAGGGGCAAAGGGGGAACTGGTAGTGTGTACTGGGGAGGGGGAGGAAGATTTAGTATGTATAGGTGGTATTCTTGGGTACTGGATCAGGGGCAAAGGGGGACTGGTAGTGTGTACTGGGGAGGGGGAGGAAGATGTGGTGGTATTCTGTTCTGTATCAGGGGCAGGGGAGTGGCTCCGTTTACTAAGGGGTGAGGGAAGGAGTGAGAGAGAGAGAGAGAGAGAGAGAGAGAGAGAGAGAGAGAGAGAGAGAGAGAGAGAGAGAGAGAGAGAGAGAGAGAGAAATGTGCGTGGCAGTAGTGTCAGTGTATAGTTGTGTGTGTGTATAGTATTGTATATAGTTTGTATACACGAGAGGAAATGTGATGTTACTAGTGGATCATAGTCTACCCGAGGTAGATTTCCTTGTGGTATTTATAAGTGGGTTACCAGGGAAGGGTTGTGGTATACTTGGTAATAATTTGTCATACCAGGTGAGGGTTCACAGTGGTAATTAGCTATATAGGGGATGGGTTGTGGGTTCTTCGGTTATATATATATATATATATATATATATATATATATATATATATATATATATATATATATCTTTTTTTTTTTCAAACTATTCGCCATTTCCCGCATTAGCGAGGTAGCGTTAAGAACAGAGGACTGGGCCTTTGAGGGAATACCCTCACCTGGCGCAATTCTCTGTTCCCTCTTTTGGAAAATTAAAAAAAACCGAGAGGGGAGGATTTCCAGCCCCCCGCTCCCTCCCCTTTTAGTCGCCTTCTACGACACGCAGGGAATACGTGGGAAGTATTCTTTCTCCCCTATCCCCTATCCCCTATATATAGGAGCGCGTGATCAAGTATATTCCTATGAGTCCACGGGGAAATGGAACACGATAAGTTCCTAAGTGCACTTTCGTGTAATAATCACATCATCATTCTCACTACGTCTCTTCGTTGTATATCAGCTGATTGTTATATTTCTCTGTTGTGTCTCCTCTGATGTGATTATTACACGAAAGTGCACTTGGGAACTTACCGCGTTCATTTCCCCGTGGACTCCTAGGAATATATATATATATATATATATATATATATATATATATATATATATATATATATATATATATATATATATATATATTTCTTTTTTTAGTTTTCCAAAAGAAGGAACGGAGAAGGGGGCCAGGTGAGGATATTCCCTCAAAGGCCCAGTCCTCTGTTCTTAACGCTACCTCGCTAACACGGGAAATGGCGAATAGTTTGAAAGAAAAGAAAAAAGATATATATATATATATATATATATATATATATATATATATATATATATATATATATATATATATTGGAAAGAATCACAATTTTGCGCGTGATCAAGTATATTCCTATGAGTCCACGAGGAAAATGAAACACGATAAGTTCCCATCTTATCGTGTTTCATTTTCCCTGTGGACTCGTAGGAATATATATATATATATATATATATATATATATATATATATATATATATATATATATATATATATACACATATATACACACACACACACACACACACACACACACACACACACACACACACAAGTCACCACTGGGAAGATAAAACGGTGAGTACTTTCGTTCATTACATCCTCAGACATAGTGGATGTAATAAACGAAAGTACTCACAGTTTTTACTTTCTCTTTCCAGTGGTGATTGTTGCATATATCTCTTATCGGTGAAGGTTCTGTATATATATATATATATATATATATATATATATATATATATATATATATATAGAGAGAGAGAGAGAGAGAGAGAGAGAGAGAGAGAGAGAGAGAGAGATATGCTCAAAGAAGGATGGTCTTGTGAAGGTATATGTGGTAATGGTGGTTGGGGAGTGTAAGACATTGTATGTACGGAAGTATTTACAGCTGTTAAGAAAAGATTAGGTTCGCACATGAATTGCAAAATTACAAACTTCAGTTTTATCATGGAGGCCCAAGTACAATGGACGGTAACTGATGAAGTGTAAGAGTTTAGTAACATAGCGGGCTCTCCCCTTCATTTCCTATGTTGTATTGTTGTGGTGAGGCTAATAACAGAGCACTCGGCTAGGCTCCCTCACCCTACCCATTGTACAAGGTTCACAAGCAAGAGTGAATTCGTCTCGTTCTCATGTTTTTCACCTTCTTTTCCCCGGGTATTTTTGTAGTTGAAGGGAAAAAGGAGGAGTTGGTTCAGGCGAGGTGTAATTTTTGAGCTGGTATCCACCGGAAATTATGACAGCAGTTCCACCCTTGGTGGTGGTGGAGGCGCCAGATCAAGTCCCCGTGATCAGTCATTATCTGTTCATAGTACGTTTAGTTTACGTGTTGTTTGCTGATTCACTGGTATAATTTGTGACGGAGATTCGTACGCAAGCTTTGCTCTGGCATGGCAAGACGACCGGACCATAGTTCAGTGTTATGATGGCAACGGAGAAGTGATTTAAGCGCTCGCGGTGTGAAACTGGCTACACGGTATAGTGTGGAAGGGAAGAGGGCGGCCCGGTATTGCAAGGGGGAGGGGGCAGCCGGGTGTTGTAAGGGGGAGGGGGCAGCCGGGTGTTGTAAGGGGGATGGGGCAGCCGGGTGTTGTAAGGGGGAGGGGGCAGCCGGGTGTTGTAAGGGGGAGGGGGCAGCCGGGTGTTGTAAGGGGGAGGGGGCAGCCGGGTGTTGTAAGGGGGAGGGGGCAGCCGGGTGTTGTATGGGGGAGGGGTCAGTCGGGTATTGTGAAGGGGGAAGGTGCAGCTTGGTATTGTGAAGGGGAAGGGGGCAACAGGGTATTATGAGGGGGGAAGGGACAGCCGGGTGTTATAAGGGGGAGGGGGCACCCGGGTATTGTGAGGGGAAGGGGCAGCCGGGTGTTATGATGTGAAGGGGTCAGCTAAGATTTGGCTTAAGAGGTAGGGGAAAAGGAAGTGTTGTAAGGGGGAGTTGGTAGCCAAGTGTTGTAAGGGGGGAGGGGGGTAGCAAAGAGTTTTAAGGGGGAATAGGTAGCCAAGTGTTGTAGAGGAAGGGGGGTTGCCAAGTGATTTAAGTGAGGAGGAGGTATCTCGGTGTTGTAAGAGGGAGTGGGGGTAACCAGGTGTTGTAAGGGGATGAGAGTGGGGGTAACCAGGTGTTGTAAGGGGATGAGAGTGGGGGTAACCAGGTGTTGTAAGGGGATGAGAGTGGGGTAGCCAAGTGTTATAAGGGGGAGGGGGTAGCCAAGTGTTATAAGGGGGAGGGGGTAGCCAAGTGTTATAAGGGGGAGGGGGTAGCCAAGTGTTATAAGGGGGAGGGGGTAACCAAGTGTTATAAGGGGGAGGGGGTAGCCAAGTGTTATAAGGGGATGAGAGGGGGTAACCAGGTGTTGTAAGGGGATGAGAGTGGGGGTAACCAGGTGTTATAAGGGGGAGGGGGGTAGCCAAGTGTTATAAGGGGGAGGGGGTAACCAAGTGTTATAAGGGGGAGGGGGTAGCCAAGTGTTATAAGGGGGAGGGGGTAGCCAAGTGTTATAAGGGGGAGGGGGGTAACCAAGTGTTATAAGGGGGAGGGGGTAGCCAAGTGTTATAAGGGGGAGGGGGTAGCCAAGTGTTATAAGGGGGAGGGGGTAACCAAGTGTTATAAGGGGGAGGGGGTAGCCAAGTGTTATAAGGGGGAGGGGGTAACCAAGTGTTATAAGGGGGGAGGGGGTAGCCAAGTGTTATAAGGGGGAGGGGGTAACCAAGTGTTATAAGGGGGAGGGGGTAACCAAGTGTTATAAGGGGGAGGGGGTAGCCAAGTGTTATAAGGGGAGGGGGGGTAGCCAAGTGTTATAAGGGGGAGGGGGTAACCAAGTGTTATAAGGGGGAGGGGGTAACCAAGTGTTATAAGGGGGAGGGGGTAACCAAGTGTTATAAGGGGGAGGGGGTAGCCAAGTGTTATAAGGGGGAGGGGGTAACCAAGTGTTATAAGGGGGAGGGGGTAACCAAGTGTTATAAGGGGGAGGGGGTAACCAAGTGTTATAAGGGGGAGGGGGTAACCAAGTGTTATAAGGGGGAGGGGGTAGCCAAGTGTTATAAGGGGGAGGGGGTAACCAAGTGTTATAAGGGGGAGGGGGTAACCAAGTGTTATAAGGGGGAGGGGGTAACCAAGTGTTATAAGGGGGAGGGGGTAGCCAAGTGTTATAAGGGGGAGGGGGTAACCAAGTGTTATAAGGGGGAGGGGGTAGCCAAGTGTTATAAGGGGGAGGGGGGTAACCAAGTGTTATAAGGGGGAGGGGGTAGCCAAGTGTTATAAGGGGGAGGGGGGTAGCCAAGTGTTATAAGGGGGAGGGGGTAGCCAAGTGTTATAAGGGGGAGGGGGTAACCAAGTGTTATAAGGGGGAGGGGGGTAACCAAGTGTTATAAGGGGAGGGGGTAAGCCAAGTGTTATAAGGGGGAGGGGGTAACCAAGTGTTATAAGGGGGAGGGGGTAACCAAGTGTTATAAGGGGGAGGGGGTAGCCAAGTGTTATAAGGGGGAGGGGGTAGCCAAGTGTTATAAGGGGGAGGGGGTAACCAAGTGTTATAAGGGGGAGGGGGGTAGCAAGGGGCGGCCGCGTGTTTGCTGTTGTTTACACTTGTCTGCTGTAGCGGGACGTTTTGCCGGTGTTTGTAATGTAAAATGCAAATAAAGCGCATAATGACTGCTAATGGAGGTAACGAGGCGTAATGATATCCAGCGTCTGATGCCTGTGATTTGGGGGGGGGATGCAGGAGCCCTGAGCTACGGCAGTCTTAACAGCCAGCCATCAGGGGCGCTACTTGTCACGCACTCAGAAATATGAACTCCAGCAACGATAGCTAGGCTCCTCGCCGCTCCGGCCTCTACCTATAGCAGGAGGATGGTGGTGGTGGTGTGCGAAGGGCGCGACAGTAGCAGGAGGAGGAGCAGTAGCAGTAGCAACAGCAGCAGGAGCAGGAGCAAGGGCGGCCGCACCACCGCCCTCCCGGCAGTCGGTGTGCCAGCAAGGGCGACGCCCCTGCACTTCTTTGCTTCTTTGTTCATCATTTTTGGGTGTGGTTTTGTGCACGGTAGACGTCAGTCCCGCGGTATTATTCCCCCCCCGCTGTCCGTATAGTAATTAGGGGAGGGGATTTTTTGCCGCCATAATGTATTTGAAGGATTGTATAACAAGTGACGGGGAGAGGCCGTTACGATCCACTTCTACTGACGATGAAGACGTCGAAGGTGGCGCTGCGCTCCGCCCATCTCTCCCGCCCGTGGTGGGTCCCACAAGTCTCTCTCTCCCTCCCTCTCTCCCTCTGGCCTGACTCCCGACAGGTTTACCGGAGAGGGCGGTAATATGCATTTTCATGAGGGTAGAGCCGTGATACCTGTGCCAAAATGGGAATTATTCTAATTCCCCGAGCATTCATTTATATCCAATGACAACCTGGTGATGAATGGTAACATTTATTTGCAAAGTTACAGTCATATGCCATGACGAACCGCTGGGATTCGGCGGGTCGTCGTATTGCATCGTTCCGACCAGAGAGGAATGGTGTTGTCTGTAGACGGCGTGAACGTTAAAATATGGAAATGATATGATCATTTACGAGGACATCCGCCTCTATGCCTGCATTGTATATATGGATCAGGTGATCACATCTTAAGAGAAGTTTTCCTCAACTGGTGGGTTTCTTCTGCACGTAAACCGAACATTACCAGAGGAACTTTACAAGCGAAGTTCGGGCAGCAACTTCAGCCTTGTGGATGGCGAGGAGTGTGGAGGCGAAGAGCATGTAGTGGCGGAGAGAGGAGGAGGAGGAGGTGTGGTGTAGTGGTGGTCGTAAGGCAAGGGGTTCCCTACCGCCTCCCATACAATGATATATGCAGCCGTCTGAAACACAGTGGGACGCCTCCAGCTGCTATGACCTGTTTTGTGTCTAATTCCATTTCTATCGCTCATTGAGAGAGCACAGTTACAGGGCCGGCCGTTTAAACCGTCTTGATATAAGATGTCCTGGTGATTCTGGTATAGGGTACACGATAAGCGTATTAGAGAGACATGCCTGG
Source organism: Panulirus ornatus (assembly GCF_036320965.1). NCBI lineage: Eukaryota > Metazoa > Arthropoda > Malacostraca > Decapoda > Palinuridae > Panulirus > Panulirus ornatus. The sequence continues at coordinate 12,486,567 of NC_092238.1, read as the reverse complement.
CTGTGTCTGACGTGGCAACAGGATAGACGCCGACCCCCCCCTAACAGATACAGCCAACGGTATACAGTCCCGTTGTGGAGTATTTGTTGGGTGCTCCCCATAGATGGCTTTCTGCGTGTGCATCCGCCTATGGTGCTGGGTCAGTGATGGGTGGGTGTGTGACCGCCGCTTTTTGATATTACTTTTTTTTTATATAGAAAGAATATCAGGGTATTGCATTGTAGTGTTTGTTTAGGTTTATAACTTGGGGGATCCACATCATTTCCCTGTGTACTCCATTTCCGTAATGTACCGGACATGTTCGGACGTACTGGGAAAAGTTTCGTTGCAGCACAAACCGACAGCGAGGTGTACTCCCGCGCATTGGTCCCCGTTGAACCGAGTCGCATCTGTGTTATGTTTGTATGTGTCCTCTGCCTGCGTCCGTCTTGGTGGAGAGACCCCAGCAACAGACAAACCCCCCACGCCTAAGTCGCTGCCGGGTGTGGCGAGGCAGGGAAGCGAACATCTTGTGTGTGATGGAGAATGACTGATATAATCGGGAGTTATGTTCGTGTATAGCGGGGGAAGAGATCCATTTAAATTTCTGAATGCTATGGAAATGGTTCGGTCTTCGATGAATATTTTTGGTTCTTCGTCTTCCCTGCACTAGAGTTTCCGTTCCTATTGTTTTTCTCGTTTCGTCGTTGAAGTAGGAATATTATGGTTTATACGTGTTGTATGGTGAGGCATTCCTTATGGTCGATGGCACCGGTATGTGCTCCAGGATTTCCACAATAGCTCTCTGGTTTCACCTTATCCTCTTGACCGAAAAGATCAGAGGAAGGGTCGAGCAGAGACGGGAATGGAGGCGTTGTGTTCACATGTCTGTCAGTCTCTCTCTCTCTCTCTCTCTCTCTCTCTCTCTCTCTCTCTCTCTCTCTCTCCCGTCTGTACTCTTGTTTCTGTCCGTCTGTCTGGCTGTGCGAGTGTGACTAACCGAGATGTGGAGTCTGGAACTATGTAAACCCCCGCCAGGGTGTCTAGACTTTAAGGTTTACGCCAGAACGCTGGATGGTCGTGGACCTTTAACTTTCAGGAGTCAAGAGGATTGGGATGGGTTGTAGCTTAGGCCATCTTGTGATCTAGCTCCTCCTCCTCCTCCTCCTCTTCCTCCTCCTCATCCTTGTGTGCTGAGCGAGACCTGCTAGTACCGTAATATATGGCACGTTGATTTTCACCAGTGTCATGTGAAGCTTTTAGTGACCCGCTAGGTCATAGCAGGAGTGTGGTTGGTCTGTGGTAGGAACCAATGGTTAAGGTTTATCGAGGTGGCTTAATCATCGCTGATACCGCACACAAGTTAACTTCAGATACCGCACACAAGATAACTTCAGATACCGCTCACAAGTAACTTCAGATACCACACACAAGTTAACTTCAGACGGTGAATGATGAGCATTTAAAGAAGTAAAGTATTTGAGGGTGATTATTCATTTGGTAAACAGTATAGTTTATCATATTACGGTTCAAGACAAGCTCGAAGATTCATGCGATTTGATCATTCTTCATTCGTTGATAATGCGTTCTGACTCGAGATCACGGAGATGTTTACCATTCAGTTAATAACAGACGAGCAAGCAGGGTTATGAGTGGCTTCCTGTTATCACATAAGTACACAGTTATACTGGTTCGTTCCCCGCGGTGTCCTGTTTCAGCTTCGGAGCGTCTCGAATTCTTTTGCTTCGAAGCCGTTCATGTTTTTTTTCTTTTTCTGCTGAAGGTCTTTAGGTTCTCATATTTAGATACGGTTCAAGCTTTCCAGCTTCGAGAGCTTTAGGGGTTCTGCTGGGATCTTTTTTTTCCTAGTTTTGGGCCCCCCCATCCCCCCTTTTTTTTTCCTTCAGTCTCGTTCGTCATGTTTTTCTGGGTAGAAAGCGTTTTACAAATTCGACTCTGAGGCTTCCCAGCCTTGCATCTGTGGAGTAGAGGCCGAGATGCTGGAATGACTCGGGCCTTTGCGTCTGCTTGGTGAATGTCTGATTTTACTCTATACCTCCTGTTGAGCGTAGTATTCTCACAAGGAAATGAAGACTGTGTCATCAGCTGCTGCCTGTTTCCTTCATGTAGAGTTTCAGGTCTTTGTACCAGGCATTTTGAGTGTGAGGCTCAGTATCTCCTGCTGAAAGAGAGAAAATTGTTGGGAATTACAGACTCATTGGGCATTATGAAGAACGGGTGAAATAGAGACAGAAATCTGTGGGAGGGGGAAATCCTTCTGTCTGCTTTCTATAGTGTATATTTCTTGCCTCTAGGAATCTTCTTCACATACTTGCTGTAAACAATTTTGTAGATTTTGGACGGCATAGGTAGCTAAATGTCTTATTTAAGGACACACACACACACACACAATAGCTCAAGCCAGGTACACATTTTATTAACGAGTCGCGAGGGGAAGATGAAAAGTTAGGTTTACTGTAGGCCGATTGGAGCACTGTCCAGAAATCGAACCAAAGAGAGCTTGACTCCAGGTGGCCACGGTTATATATATATATATATATATATATATATATATATATATATATATATATATATATATATATATATATATATAAGCACTGTACTTACAACTAAGCCTGGCAATTTATCCTTTTTTTCCCCTCAAAAAAAAAAAAAAAAAAAGTCAGGTTCATTCTCCGTAACTAGTGAAATATTGGGACTTTTTCCAAGGGTAAGATCGGGGACACAAATCCAGTTTTTGGCCCTCCCGCCGCCCATGAGACGGTCATGTTTCTGTTGCAGATGCACATCCCAGACGACGGAGGAGACGTCGAAATGCCTCCTTATAGCGCATCAAAATGTTAATGTTTGTGTGGCTCTCAATTCATTTCGGGTGATAAAAACTGTTATTGGCTACTTTTATGACGGTGGGAGCTGTAGTTTGCACAGCCGTGCGTTGTGACGGTGTGGTAGCTGTGGTTTACACAGCCGTACGCTAGGACTGTAGGGGCTGTAGTTTACACAGCCGTGCGATGACTGTGGGAGCTATAGTATACTCGCCATGACTGTAGGGGGCCGTGGTTTACACAGCCGTGCGCTATGACTGTGGGAGGTGTAGTTTACACGGCCGTGCGATGACTATGGGGAGCTGTGGTTTCCACAGCCGTGCACCATGGCTTTATGGAAGTGTGGTTTCCAAAGCCGTGCGCCATGGCTTTTGTGGAAGTGTGGTTTACACAGCCGTGCGCTACGACTGTGTGGAAGTGTGGTTTACACAGCCGTGCGCTACGACTGTGTGGAAGTGTGGTTTACACAGCCGTGCGCTACGACTGTGTGGAAGTGTGGTTTACACAGCCGTGCGCTAGTTTACCATTGGTGGTCGTGATCTTGTCGCCGCTTCCTAACATTACATTGTGTTGATGTTTTAATGTGTAATGTGAGGCGCCCTCAGTCTAGTCTTGCGCTTCCCTCACAGCAAGATCATCATCTTGTTTTTCCTTCATCTGTATCCTTAGTGGAATTGTTATTCAACTTCGTAATAAGGTTTTCTGTAGAGAGCTTCGTAGGAGTGATTTGTCACGTTCTCTGTAGTATTTTTGTAAGTGAAACTCTTCGATAAAGGTGTGTGTGTGTGTATGTCAGCCTCTCGCAGGTGATTGTGTGTGTGTGTGTGTGTGTGTGTGTGTGTGTGTGTGTGTGTGTGTGTTTCAGCCTCTCGCAACCGATCAATAAAGGAACTTTTTAAGTTGTTATATACGTTGGAGGTTTACGCTGGCGTTCAGGAAGAGTCGGTCGCGACGTAACTTCTGTCGCATTTACGTCTTCCAAAAGAACTCTCGTAAACTCTGCCCCGTCGTGTGTTGTCTTGCAGCCGACGTGGTAAATATCGTAGTGCTCCGCTGTACTGACCATGATTATCTGACGTGGGAGGAGTCGCTGTGTGGAGCGTTTCAACGCAGACGCTTGAAGGAAGTGGTTCATTGGATGTTGACCAGATGTTGCCGGCCGTGTCGCTGATGTTGCGTCTCGTAGCTTGGGAGATGACGTAGGTGTATCAGGGTGACCGTTCGTGAACGTTTCCCTGTTGAAGTGAACGACGTAATTAGAGCGAACTGGGTCGGCAGGACGCGGGGTTGGATGTGTAGAATGAACTCGCGTTGCATTGCTGCTTCGAAATAAGGTCACTCTCGGCCGGTGGAGTGGAGACGATCACACAGCGCTGTACGCCGTGCAGGTGTGGTCGTGGCACCACACCCACACTGCAGGTGTGGTACGCATGGCGATGTTAATCCGCTCTGTTGGTAAATAAAGAGTCTCTTGAAGTACGTCGGCTCAATTAATGAATATATTACATTTCAACGTGGGTTGTACTAGCATGGGTGAGTCATGTTGAGTCCTTGAGGAAGTGAGCGAGAGGATGTGTGTGTGTGTGTGTGTTTGCGTGTGTGTTTTTATGTATCCGTTTGTTCATTGTATGCTCGTGTTGTGTGTGTGTGTGTGTGTGTGTGTGTGTGTGTGTGTGTGTGTGTGTGTGTGTGCGTCTGTGTGTGTGTGTTTGTGTGTGTGTGTGTTTGTGTCAGTAAGGCGGGTTGAGCCAGAAAAAAATATGTAGATGACGACATGTTGGCTGGTGAGGGAGGTCAAACATCTATTATCAAGACATCCACCCACTGCCTTGGCATATTTCACACCCCGGGCCCTCCATCACCGCAGATATTCAGGTGATGCACGGGAAAGCCTGTATAGGGGAGGGAAGACTGCCATGCACATACATACACTCCACAACTTTTTAATATAGGAGGGGGTTGTGAGCGTGGAGACCCGCGTCTGTCTGCCCGAAGCCAAGGTACTTTAAGCCTTCATCCAAATTTACTCCTGGCAAACTACCAGCCTCCAAACTCTCTCATATTAACACTTCCGTGAAGCTTACGCTGGGCCTTGCCCGACGCTGGGATAATCGCACTTAAGTTGTGTTTTAGTGGAGATTTTCCTTGCCCCCGCGGCTAGACGCATGCACGAGGGGGGGAGGGGGGAGAACGTCGTATGCGGCGCTCGGATGACACCGCCCTAAGGTTCCGGGGTGGCTGAGGTCAACTGTGGTCTGGTTGTATATATACAGTGTGGAGGGAGAGAGAGGGAAAGGGGTGGGTGGAGGATGTGTTTATACCTCGGAGCTTCCTCTGTGGCCTACAAGGTTCTTCTGTCCCAGGAGGGTAGGCCAGAAACCCTTGGATCTCTTTATTTACCCCCTTCTCACTTAGGGGTTTGGTTCGTATACCCCGTACACTGGGGGGTTGGAGAGGTGCCTTCTACTTTCCTAGCCTGTCTCCTTTGTACCATTGATTAGGACAGTAGGGCACTATTACATGGTCGTAGACCATTAGATCGCCTCTCTCTCTCTCTCTCTCTCTCTCTCTCTCTCTCTCTCTCTCTCTCTCTCTCTCTCTCTCTCTCTCTCTCTCTCTCAATGAAGAGCAGCGCCCGACCCACCTTGGCTGGTGTGGATGGTCACTCTCGCGGTGGATTGGGTGGGTGGTGGGTTGTGTTCCTGAGTTATTGGATTTCTTATGTGTGTTCGGGTGATGGTCAGCAGTCAGGGGTGGGTGGGTGGGTCAGGATGCCAAGCCTGCATTCCCCGTGTCAAATGTCATTCATGTTATGGTGGTGGTGATGGTGGTTTTGGGGTAATGTATATATATATATATATATATATATATATATATATATATATATATATATATATATATATATATGTATGTATGTATGTATACATATATACCCAAAAGGCTCCTGCAGCTCCAAGGGTGTGCGCTACACTCAGTAACAGGGAAAGGATGGACTCCGTTGAAGCGAGTCTCCCCCCTTCAAGATTATACTCTTTCAATCAAGTGACAGTGATACAAGCCTCGCCAAATCTGACTCTTCACTCGCAGTGTAACCTCATGCAAGTGGAGTCCGGTAACACAGCTGATATATATATATATATATATATATATATATATATATATATATATATATATATATATATATATATATATATATATTCCTATGAGTCCACGGGGAAAATGATACACGATAAGTTTCCAAGTGCACTTATCGTGTTTCATTTCCCCGTGGACTCGTAGGAATATACTTGATCACTCGCAAAATTGTGATCCTTTCCAATATATATATATATATATATATATATATATATATATATATATATATATATAAGTTTAGCTGATGCATATTGAAATTGAATTTTTTCTACTTTGATGTAAACATTATGTGTTAGCAACAGTGGCTGGCCTCGGAGCAGATCACTTAACCTCTCCCTTGTCTTCTCTCTTCTCTCTTCCCTTCTATTATCCCTTGCCTTACCCTTCCCTTCTCTTTCGTACTGCCACCTCTTCTTCCTTACCTTGTCCTCTTCCTTCCCTTCATTCTTTCTTCCCTTGTACTCTCCATGGCCCCCTTTCCTCTCTACCTACTTTCCCAGTCTGTTCCCCCCCCAAAAGACTCTCCAGCCACCGTCCCTTTCCTATCCCATCCAGTCATTCCTCTTCCGTGTCATTTTAATCCTTCCGTAACCTTCACCCTGGACTCGCGCACTCTCTCCTCTCCCCCCCTCTCCTCGTCTCTCTCTCTCTCTCTCTCTCTCTCTCTCTCTCTCTCTCTCTCTCTCTCTCTCTCTCTCTCTCTCTTCTTCTTCTTCTTCCATATCCTTCTCTCCTCCTGAGCCTTCAGCTCTCTCAATCCCTCCCCTCCCACCTTCCCCATCCCTCCCTCCCCTGCCTGCATTATTCATCCCGTGTTGTCGTGGACCATGTGTGCACCTCTGGTCCCCCCGCCATACACACAGGTGCTCCTGTCTAGACATAAAATGTCTCATTGATGTGCCTTTTGATATAGTTTGGCCCTCCCCCTTTTCCACCATTCCTCTCCCCCCCCAGACCCCACTCCCCCTTCCGCCTACCACAACGCGCGACCCCTCTGTGTGTGTGTGTGTGTGTGTGTGTGTGTGTGTAGGGGTGGGTGGGTGCCGTACCCGTGTGGATTGTAGAACTCGGCAAGTTGAACTTCCCTTTAGTTTTGGACTTGTTGCTTGATAGAGTCGGGCTGGAGGAGTGAGAGTGAGAGTGGAGGGGGGAGTTGGGTAGGGAAAGAGGAGGAGGAAGGAGAGAGAGAGAGAGAGAGAGAGAGAGAGAGAGAGAGAGAGAGAGAGAGAGAGAGAGAGAGAGAGAGGAGGGACCGGGGGTCAGGGATTTGTTGAAGGGTTGTGAACCTGTGAGGATGATCACCTTTTGTTCTTGTTGCTATAGATTCACCCGGTTTATGTTGGGTTTGTCGTAGTGGTTTGCGTGATCAAGGAGCCAGTCTTCGTTCCTGGTTTATGTCGGGTTTATGGTCTTGGTTTATGTGATGGGGGGGGGGGAGGAGGAGGCAGCGTTCATAAGTAGAACCTTCCTCTACTCCAACTTGCCGTCTCCACTAGTTCTCCTCCACCATCTCCTTTATTCTCTCCACCAGTCCTCCTCCTCCTCCATCGTAATTCCCCTCCCTCCACTCTCCCTCGTTAACCCTTGAACGCCCCTCGCTCCCTCTTGGGGGCAGACCGTGTATGAACACCCATTGTAATGCAGTGTTTGTATAGTCCGAATATACAGATGATACTGCATTCACTCGCTCCCACACTGGTAGCCCGCGCACGCGTGCACGTGCACACACACACACACACACACACACACACACACACACACACACACACACCTCTGTAGTGCCCAGGTTCGATTCACGG
>NC_092238.1:12441308-12476308 GCF_036320965.1 Panulirus ornatus | reverse complement strand
CCGTCTTCCCACACCTCCCCTCCCTCGGTATATATATGTACATAGTAAATATACTGTATATATATATATATATATATATATATATATATATATATATATATATATATATATATATATATATAATGTACGTGTGCAACTCCAGGAAAGCGTTTATGGATGTCACTTAACTTCAAGGCTACACTTTTCGCAGCGGGAAACTGATGGATTTCTCTGCATATATATATATATATATATATATATATATATATATATATATATATATATATATATGATTATTTGTGTTGACAGTATTGCAGTATTGGTTGTTTTGTATAACTTAACCCATGTGTGTGTGTGTGTGTGTGTGTTTAGTTAGTGATGTTAGATATGTCGTCTGGTGAGGCTCAGGGCGAGGCTTTGCTTTGGTCGGTACAGCCAGTTGCTCTCGTGTCATTTCTCTCTCCCTCCTTCCCTTCCCTTCCCTTCCCTTCCTGAACTCTTACGTTCCTCAAAATTTTCTCAATCTAAAAAGAAAATCATCACTTGTATTTTACGTATTATTCATTGGTAGTTGTCACAGTCCCTCAATTTACGCAGCTGCCACCCTCAGCCGTCTCTTGCTTTTGCTCTGTCCCTCGCTCCCTCCTTCACTGTCCTGACGCGTCCCTCCAACTCGGAACTCCGTCTACCTTCCCTGGCCGGGCCTAGGATGGGGGCAGCAGCAGCAGCAGCAGCTGGGCCAGTAATCAGTGTTGGCCGCGTGTTTGCAGAGTGTGCTACCTTGAGTTATGTGTGGCCGGCCACAACTTGGCACTCACTCAAAATTTCTCTCGTCTTCTGTCCCTCCCTCGTATTGTTTCGTCCCTCCAGGAGAGAGAGGGAGGGAGAGGGAGATGGAGAGGACAGTGATATTATACCCTCACTTATCTCTAAAAGAGGAAAAGATAACTTCTTAGTCTCCTGTTTACAGGTCGGGTGCCCCGTATGTCCAGCTGCTCTGAGGAGGTAGGAATTAAGATCCTCAGTGTTGTGGCTGGTGCGAGCGATGATTTTTGAGCCAAAATCGTATTGATGAAAGACAAGACTGTGCCAGGGCTGTGACAATCCCCTCCTCCTCCCAGCCCCACGCCATGCCAGCCCTCAGCCCTAAACATACCCAAACTAGCATACTCATTGCCAGTATATCAGAGTATGCGGTCCCGTGCCACGTTCACCCTCCCAGTATACCAGAGTATGCGCATCTGCGCCACCGACAGACTTAAGACGAGGACACACGGCAGACTCGTTAGAAGTTGTCCCAAGTGGATGTTGTAGTTCTGCCATACATGGCGGACTACAGGGGTTGTAAGGCTGTTGTACGTAGGGTTGTGAGGTTGTTGTGTGTGTGTGTGTGTGTGCGTGTGTGTGTGTGTGTGTGTGTGTGTGTGTGTGTGTGTGTGTGTGTGCGCTTATACAGTTATTACACATGGGATGACAGATTTACTGTACAGGGTGAAGGGATTACCATACAGGGTGTTACGGGATTACCATACAGGATATTAAGGGATTACAGTGCAGGGTGTTGAGGAATTACCTTACAGGGGGTTCAGGATTACTATGCAAAGGGTAAGGGGTTACCTCACAGTTTAAGGGATTACCATAGGGAGTTAAGGAATTGCTATACCATACAGGGTGTTAGAGATTACCACGGGTTTAAGGGATTACCATACAGGAAGTTAAGGGAATACCATTTAAGGGTATGAATTACCTCAGGCTTGTGGGATTACCATACTTGGTATTAGGGGATTAACTTACTGGATGTTACGGGATTACCACACAGGGTACCGAGGGATTATCAAACAGAAATTTAAGGGGTTACCTATGTAAATGGTTGAGGGCCTACCATGGATAGGGATTTTAAGGATAATTAGGTAACCTGGTATGGGGTATGGTGTGTTCATGCACGATATTTTAGGGTTGCCATTAGAGTGGCCATTTATTATTAGGTTGCCATACAGAAGGTTGTGTGGTTGCCATACACAAGGTTGTGTGGTTGCCCTATACATGGTTACAGGGTTGCCATGCTTTAGGTTGTGGAGTTGCCATACGTAACGTTGTAAAATTGCCATACTTAAAGTTGTTGGATGGCCATATATATATAAGATCCTGTGGCTGGATACCTTAGGTTGTTGGTCTGTCATTGTTGTTGTGTTGCTGTGAATTAAGTTTGAGTTAACCACACAATGCTGTAGGGTTGTATACAGAGGCACTGTAACCCCGCTATATTACTGATATTCTAAGGGTTACGTAGGGTTGGTGGGGGTCGGATGTTACGACGAATCTGGATTGACTGTCACCAAGTCATTCTCACCTCCCTCCCTCACTCCCTCCCTGGGCGAGGATTACACCACTAATACCTCTGCTTTGCTCTGCCCTGATCCTTGAAGTTACTCCGTCTGTTGACTTCACAGTTGTTACTTTGAAAGTCGAGAACATTTCTTTAGAGATTTGTGAAGACATTCGTAGCATTTTGAGCAACCATGTACTTGAGATCATAACATGAAAACTAGTATAGTAAACCTTTCTATTTGAGTAATTTATTGCATATTTTGATTTATAATAGAGATAAAGAAACCGTTTGGATTCTTCATTTCTGTCATTTGAACCCTACGGAAAGGGAGTTTCACACTCATCGGGCCTCCTCCTCTTGAATGTGTGTGTGTGTGTGTGTGTGTGTTTGTGTGTGTGTGTGTGTGTGTGTTACCGAGAAAGAACGTACTGAGGTCTTGGATGGCGTCTGTGTGCATTCCGGGAAGATTATAAAGGCATTTCACTACGGAGGTCGAGCTGGTAAACGATTCCTCGAGCTAGTGGCCTCCGGCCGCTGGAGGGACGGAGCGAACGCACGCACGTGACAACTTAAAAAGATTGGCTGGTAGACCTGGGGTACCCTGAGGCATTGGTAGGATGTCAGGACAGCGATAGGAAGAGGGGGCGAGTTCAGCGGGATAGGATGTGTCGTTGGGGGTAGACGTTACAGCAGGAGGGTTGGGATCGAGACGGTGTACGGGGAACACGCGTGGAAAGGGGTTTAGATACATCGTGTGTGTGTGTGTGTGTGTGTGTGTGAGCATCACGCTGGCCACCGCTCGCGACATGGGTTCAGCCACCTGTCCAGTGTAGGGGACGTAGGAGTGTTCTCTCTATACAGTGCAGAGGTATCTGGCTATCTGAGCTTTCGTGTAGCTATCATATATAACCATGGCTTTGCTATAAAGTAAGCAAGAATACCTGGTATATATATATATATATATATATATATATATATATATATATATATATATATATATATATATATATGTATATACATATATGCGCGTTATGGATATTATAGGGAGGTGATGGAGGACAGGTTATGAGTCTGTGTGGTATATAACTCTCTGGGAGGTGTGTGGGGCCCTGGCGAGCCCCCCTCTCTCTGTTCTCCTGTGGTGGCTCTCGCTACATATATTTTGCGTCGGGGGAAATACATACAATTGTCACCTTTCTTTTCTGGGTTTTCGATACTTCGTATATTTTATTCTGCTCCACATTCCTTACCTTTCAAAAGCAAACGGAATTATATATTATATATATATATATATATATATATATATATATATATATATATATATATATATATATATAGTATTTATTTATTTATATATTCATATGTATATATTCATATTTCTATATCCAGTACATATTTTATATTCCACTGCTGCATCGCCCCGACAGAGAACACGTACAAAAAAGAAATATGCATAAAGATAAGGGTGGGCTTTTATAGGTTTGGCTGTGGTGTTGGTGCGTCCCATACAGGAGGCCGAGGTCGTGATGTGCATAACTTATGCTGTGTTGAGGTTGCATGATTAACTCTGCCGGATTTGTATGATGTTTTTGTGCATGCGTGTGTGTGTGTGTGTGTGTGTGTGTGTGTGTGTGTGTGTGTGTGTGTGTTGTTATGTTATAATTTCTTCCTCACTTGTTGAATGTACACGTCTGTTATTGGTGTGACGGCTACAGAATGAGGCCTTCACCTGCCTCTGGTAATACTGAGGATCCGCTCTTTGCGTGGCTTTAAGATTCCGTCCGTTCAAGCTTCATATTATAGGTTCTGACGCCCAGAGTCGCATATAATTAGGTGATTGAGGGTTACAATTATAGGGGAGAAGACGAATTCCTGGCGAGGGTGCAGTGAGGAGGTGAAGGTTGGAGCGACCAGGGGAGGGAGTGGCGTGCTTATGGTCGTGAGAGGTGTTGAGCATGCCTGGTTGTCGTCGCAAAAGATGACAACCGTACGTGGTTGTCGTTGAGGGGTATCGACCAGGCGTGGTCGTAGTGGGAGGTGTACACGGTTGTCGTCAGGGGCGACGACCACGCAAACGGCTGTCGTCGTAAGGGTTGATGTCGTCCGCTATTTTAGTCGTTTTAGGTGAGTGACTGCTGTCGTGTCGGATGCCGACCGCGCGTCGGATGTTGTCGTGTTGACGAATCCCTGGCGGTTAGAGAGGGGAAACTGAAGACTAGTGAACTGACGCCAGTACCTCTCGCCTTCTCTCATTACCTCCGTACCATCATCATCTCCCTCCTGGCCTCGTATCTTCCTCCTCCTCCTCCTCTCCTTTCCTGTCCATTTCCTCATCTTCTATCCTCCCCCCATTCCTCCTGGCACACTGCCTCATATCCTGTCTTCTCTCCCCGCTTTACCTGCCATGTTCGTAATCGAAGTGTTGCAGTTTGAACTCCTTTTTTTTACTCCGGTAGTAACCACCGTGCTGTATGCCCTGTCTGTGCAGGTTTCACCCACACGTCGCCCTGCCCTGTTGTGTAGGGCCGCTCTCCGCCCTACCTACATACCTGGACAGGTTTCACAGTCCCCTTGTCACCCAGGCCTGTGAGGGGCTGCCTTGGTTCCCAGTCATCTGGTTGTTGCGTTAATGATGGTCCCTGATCACCTGGTGGGGCCCTGACCTCACGATCTCCCCTACGCTCGCACCTCGCCTTCCTCCCTCACACTCGCACCTCACCTTCCTCCCTCCCTCCCTCCCTCCCTCCCTCCCTCCCTCCCTCCCTCCTTTCACTTGCACCTCACCTCCCTCCCTCGCACTCTCACCTCACCTTCCTCCCTCCCTTGCACTCGCACCTCACCTCACCTTCCTCCCTCCCTCCCTCCCTCCCTCCCTCCCCTCCCTCCTTTCATAACACTTGCACCTCACCTCCCTCCCTCCCTCACACTTGCACCTCACCTCCCTCCTTCACCCTCACACTTCACCCACCTCCCTTGCACTCACACCTCACCTCTGTTGGTCTGCATGTTTTTTGTTTTGTTTTTCGTTCCTCGTCTTGTCCTATTCCTTCGTTATCCTCCCTCCCTCTTCATCCTTCATTCCCCTCCTCTCTCCTGCCTCCCTCCCATGTTATTTTTCACCTCCTCCCTTGTACCCTGGTGCTCTCAGCACCTGACTGGGTCGTCCTCGGAACAGCATCTTCAGCGCTGCCGGCCTTAGAGAAGACGGATAAGGTTGAGGGACAATACTCTGCGACAATGGACGACACACGCGACACTGGGACGGGAAGGAGGAGTGGGAAGTTCCTGAATGAGCCAGTGGGGAAAGTGTCGGGTTGAATGAGTGTGTGAGTGTGAGTGAATGGGTAAGTGAGAGAGAGAGAGAATGAGTGACTGACTTGTCGGCCGACCAACCGACCGGTTTAAAGGTCAGCATTCTGACCATCCTCCCCCCCTCCACCCCCCCTCCACCCCCCACCCATCCCCCCCTCTCCCTCCCTCCCTCCCATGTTGACGCAGGGAATCAGGACCTTCAAGTTTGGGTGATGGGGGTGGGGTGGTGTGTTGGGGGGGTTTGACCTGTGTTTGGGGGGGAGGAGGAGGTTAGTTTTGGGGAGGAGGGTGATCAGAACTGCCCTCCTCCCCCGAGCAGTGCTCCACACACAGCCGCAATGACGGAGCGCCTCCTCACAAGCGTTCATGATGTTCGTGAGTAGGGAGAGGGACGGAGACTGCATCTGCTGGGTAGCTTAGCAGTGGTGGTGGTGGTGGTTCTCTGGCGAATACTTTGTCAGGTTTGGTCCCCTGGGCATCTTGTGTCGTGGTTCGTTCGTACACGGCCGCGAAAGGTGTGTCATACGGTGGTAAGGGGCCCGTGTGTTGTGTGGCTCACGTGCCACCAGTTGCCTTCATGCCTCGTCTTTTAGCTTCTCCTGACGCCACTGTTTTGAAATATTAGAATAATGATGTTATGGAATCCAGTGGTGTATCGGGTAGCCTTCCTGACCTGGACGCATTCACTGGTCGCCCAGGGTCGAGCGCATTGATTGGTTCGAATCCTGGTTTTTAAGCCTGTCGGTCCACAGTCAACCTAGCTGTTCATCCACCCCTGGGAGTTTAGTCGATGAAATGGGTACCTGGCTCAGGCTAGGATATATATATATATATATATATATATATATATATATATATATATATATATATATATATATATATATATATATTATCCCTGGGGATAGGGGATTAAGAATACTTCCCACGTATTCCCTGCGTGTCGTAGAAGGCGACTAAAAAGGGGAGGGAGAGGGGGGCTGGAAATCCTCCCCTCTCGTTTTTTTTTTTTTTTTAATTTTCCAAAAGAAGGAACAGAGGGGGCCAGGTGAGGATATTCCAAAAAAGGCCCAGTCCTCTCTTCTTAACGCTATCTCGCTAACGCGGGATATGGCAAATAGTTTAAAAGAAAAAGAAATATATATATATATATATATATATATATATATATATATATATATATATATATATATATATATATATATATGTGTGTGTGTGTGTGTGTGTGTGTGTGTTATATATTGGGTTAATGAGATGGCATTGATTAGGGCCTCAGTTGCCGGTGCCGTCTCAGATAACATAAAAAAAAAAAAAAGATCACCCTCCCTCGCTCCATCACCACCCTCCCTCGCTCCATCATCACCCTCCCTCGCTCCATCACTACCATTTGGCCGTCCCAGGCTCCGGTAAGTGAAGATCTCATTAGCCGTAGTGTGGTGGTACTGTGGTAGTGTGGTGGTACTGTGTGGTAGTGTGGAAGTTAGTTAACGACAACCTCTGGTACCGTAATGTTACTTATAGTAGACACTTAAGCTCTGACTTACGGTCATTGTAAGTAGCAGGTTGTAGTCACTGTGACTTGTAGTCATTATGAATAGCAGGTGTAGTCACTGTAACTTGTAGTCATTATAAATAGCAGGTTGTAGTCACTGTAACTTGTAGTCATTATAAATAGCAGGTTGTAGTCACTGTAACTTGCAGTCATTATAAGTAGCAGGTTGTAGTATCTGTGATCACTGACTTGTAGTAATTGTAAGTAGCTGGTTGTAGTAGCTGAGGTCACTGACGTGTTGTAATTACAAGTGGCAGGTTGTATGCGATGTGGTCACTGTAACTCACTGTAATGGTAGGTCGCAGCTTGCATCAGCTGTAGCCACTGTAATGTTGCTGGCGCCGGTCATACGTGGGTTCCATTACATAGGATAATATTTGTTTTCCAGGAGGGCTGTTGGTCGTGTTGGGAGGGTGGTGGTGTCTGCACTGGGTTTAAGAACAGCTCCCGTTTTCTGACCGTATCGGGGAGGCTATAATAACAATGATTCATTTCGCGAAGATAAGATTGGATCGAAACCCGGGCGCTTAGAAAGACTGTTTTTTTGTTTTATTTTAGATCTAAGTTGAATATTGTTCTGTTGCTCTTTCCTCCCGTATAGTAATGAGGAGTTTCGAAATGTGAGATGATGATAATCGAGTTGATTAAGGCGAGAACCGAACCATGTTGTGTACAGCTCCATGACTCCTCCCTCAGCCATCATCATCACCAGTCCTCTTTTCTTGCGCATCTTCCATACCTTCTCACTCCTCCCTCCCATATCCTCCAGTATCTCACCCCCTCCCACCCTCTCGCTTCTCTCTCTTACGTCTCCCAGTCTTCTCTCCCCTTTCCTACTTTCCTCCCCCCTTCTCCTCCTCTCCCCCAACCCCTTCTCCGCCCCCCACCCTCCTCCTTCCCCCGCAACCCTCCTCCTTCCCCACCACCCTCCTCCTTCCTCCCCTCACCCTTCTCCTTCCCCACCACCCTCCTCCTTCCTCCCCTCACCCTTCTCCTCCCCAAACCCTCCATCTCTCCCCCCACCCTCTTTTTCTTACCCACCCTTCTCCCCCACCCTTTCTCCTCCCCCACCCTCCTCCTCCCGCACTCCTCCTCCTCCTCTCCCTCTGGCTTCCTATCCCCCATCCTAGGATTAGACGAACCCTTTCAGTTGTACCTTTACTTTGGGAATTGGTCGTTGAATAAGTTATGAGAAGAATGCAAACTACATCAGACTGTCTGTTGTGTCGTGGGATAGGCTCGTTTAACCCTGCCGTTTTAGCTCCCCCTCCTCCTGCCCCTCCTGACGTTTTCCTCCCCCTCTGTTTTACCTCCCCCCCACCACCCCGCGATAAGGGGGGGATATTATAGCTATCTGCTATTTAACCCCCCACAACTCCACCTCCGCCGTTGGTATCCTCCCCCCCCCCCACTTCAAATAGCCGTTTAAACCAACGCCGTTTTAACCACCCTACCAATTTTTTTTTTATCTGGTTTAAATCCTCGCCTGTTTAGTCCCGTACTGTTTAATGTCTTGCTGTTTAGCCCAACACCATTTCACTGCACAGCAGTTTAGCCCCCACTCACCATTCTAACACCCCCTCTGCCACGCCACCCACTATCTGATATCCCCCCCTCCTTCCCTCACCGTTTAGTCCGTCCCCAACCTTAGTTTTCGCACTACGTCCGTATTAGCCCACTGCCGTGGCACTGTTTTATGTGGGGGCGTTTATTAAGTGGGAAATCTGCTGTATTCTCAAGGATTTGGATATTTTTTTGTCGTCGATCTTGTCTGTATTTGGATTAGTTTAGGATATTTGATTGTTTCTGTACTGAGAAATAGTTTCTTTTCGTGTGAGAGTCTTGTCATCTCTCACCCTTGTAACTTGGTTATTATAATGGAGCAGCGAGAGGCATGATACGTCTCTTGAACCTGGCTGGTTTGGAATTCTAGGAATTTACAGTCAGTGGCTCGAAGGCAGTGATCCATACTGTCCCTCTCTTGCTTGGTGGGTGTACCACAGCCCTCCCTCTTCATTTACATCTGGCACGTTATCCTCTCTCTCTCTCTCTCTCTCTCTCTCTCTCTCTCTCTCTCTCTCTCTCTCTCTCTCTCTCTCTCTCTCTCTCTCTCAGCTGTTGCTCAAGACTGCGCCATCAATTATTCAGGGTTGTAGTAGGGCAGGTGGAACGGCCGTCTACTTGCGCATCTTGGAGTAAATGTCAACTGCTAAATGTTGGTGTGAGTCGTGGCACCGATGACGGTCGTGTCCCGCCAGCTGAGGTGGGGCCAGCGGTCGTGGTGGGGATAGTGGTGGTGATGGGGATAGTGGTGGTGATGGTGGTGGTGGTGGTGTAGCCTCGTGTGTTGGGGGGGTAATGTCGCCAGGTGTGTGTGTGTGGGGTGTGTGGTAGAACCGGTGGAAGGTTTTTTGATGTGGCCAGGTATGGGGAGTGTTGGTGTGGGGATGGTGTGGTAGGACTGTGGTGAGGATGGATGTGGTAGCGATGGGTTGTACGGGTCCGGTGGCAGGAGACCCTATCGATGCACCACCACAGTCCTCTTGGTATGATCATCATCACCAGACAACCTTACCACTTAGAGTGTGGGGGAACACATAGCACCAGGCTAGTAGGTGAGTGGGTGGGTTAGCCACCTCACTGACCCAACTGTCGGACAGGGGTTCGAGCTCCGTCCTTGGCTCTGTGTGGGCTGTGGGTCGCATCAGTGGCGGGTGTACTGCTGGCCGGGGTGTGCACGAGAGGTGTATGCCCCAGCACCATACGTATGGTCGTTGGCGCGCCTGGTTGACGTAGGGATTACCGTACTTGGTGGATACAGTGAGGTGCTCACGCGTCATAATGATCATGATGTTATTAGTTGGATGATGTGTCGTAAGGTGAGGTTACCTGCCCTGCTCCTCTGAATTACCTGTCGTGTCCTAGATTACCTGCCCTGCCTAGCTTAGATTACCCGCTCTGCTAGCCTAGTTTACCTACCCTGCCATATTACCTTCCCTGCCTGAGTACGCACCCTCCCGGATTACCTACCCTGCCAGAGTACGTACCCTACCAATCTAGATGACCTGCCCTGCCCGATTACCTTCCCTACCAGAGTACCTCCAGTGCTAGAGTACCTTCCCTGCCCGATTACCTTCCCTGCCAGAGTACCTCCAGTGCTAGAGTACCTTCCCTGCCAAATTACGTGCCCTGCCAGAGTACCTTACCTGCCAGATTACCTACCCTGCCAGATTACCTTCCCTGCCAGATTACCTGCCCTGCCAGATTACCTGCCCTGCCAGAGTACCTCCCCTGCCAGAGTACCTTCCCTGCCAGATTACCTTCCCTGCCAGATTACCTTCCCTGCCAGATTACCTTCCCTGCCAAATTACCTTCCTTGCCAAATTACCTCCCCTCCCAGATTACCTCCCCTTCCAGATTGCCTTCCCTGCCAAATTCCTCCCCTGCCAGATTACCTACCCTGCCAGATTACCTTCCCTGCCAGAGTACCTCCCCTGCCAGATTACCTTCCCTGCCAGAGTACCTTCCCTGCCAAATTACCTACCCTGCCAGAGTAACTACTCTGCCAGAGTACCTCCCCTGCCAGAGTACCTTCCCTGCCAGAGTACCTTCCCTGCCATAGTACCTTCCCTGCCAGAGTACCTGCCATGCCAGAGTAGATTACCTGCCATGCTAGATTACCTCCCCTGCCAGATTACCTTCCCTGCCCGATTACCTCCCCTGCCAGATTACCTTCCCTGCCGGCCTAGATTGTTTGCAGGCAGCAGCCGTTCAGATAGCGCCTCGCTGTCTCCTGGCCCGGTAATCTCCCGCCGAGATGTAGATCCTGCTAAGGAATCGTTCTTTCAGTGGATATCGATTTTCTTTACCTGTACCCAAGGCCGGCGTGGAGTAGGGCAAGGAGCTTAGCGTGTAGGTGAAGCAGATAAGGTTAATGTGTATATATATATATATATATATATATATATATATATATATATATATATATATATATATATATATTCTTTCTTTCATACTATTCGCCATTTCCCGCATTAGCGAGGTAGCGTTAAAAACAGAGGACTGGGCCTTTGAGGGAATATCCTCACCTGGCCCCCTTCTCTGTTCCTTCTTTTGGAAAATTAAAAAAAAATGAGAGGGGAGGACTTCCAGCCCCCCCGCTCCCTTTCCTTTTAGTCGCCTTCTACGACACGCAGGGAATACGTGGGAAGTACTCTTTCTCCCTTATCCCTAGGTATTTATATATATATATATATATATATATATATATATATATATATATATATATATATATATATATATATATATATATATATATATACACTTTTTCTACGTTGTTTTATGTAGGAGGTCGTGTGCATAGCTGGGATTCCCATGGTAGATGAAGCAGCGCAGCGCAGCCATGGGCGCAGGGATTAATACCTAGATGCAGCGTGATGGAAAATGCATTGAGCTACTCACTATCAAGGGATTGGACAGTGAAGTTTTTTTTTAGGGATTAATCATGTACGTAGGGTTACCTGTTTAGGTGGGGTGGGGTGGGTGATTACATCTAGGGCGAAATGACAGTAGTAGCGTGTTTGATCTGTGAATCCAAGTACTTGACGATGATTATGTGTTTAGATTAACTTTGGCTGATTAGCGTGTGATGTGTTTGTGCCTTAAATCAATCTAGCATAGTGGTTTTGGGTTGCGGGGGAGGGATGGTGAGGGCGGACGGGGGTGTGGTGGTGTTTTGACTGGTGCCCCACTCGCGCGGGAGGAGGAGAAGGAAGGAGAAGGAGGGTGTCGGTGAGGGAGGAGGACGTCGTCCATACTCACTCCCTCACCCCCTCCCAATCCCTTGAAGGCCAGTAATTACCTGCCTCATTTTTATTTTTTTTTTTTGTCGCGTTTTTAATATTTATTGAAAATGTCATTTAAGGTCAGAGTTAATTGATGGTTGATCGTAATGATGCTATTGAATGTCGGCTTATCTTAGCATTCATAGGAGTTTGTTTTTTTTCTTTTTTTGTTTGTTTTTTACAATTACAGTTGTGCATACTGAAGAGTCAATGATAATCCTATACAGCGCCAACCGGAAGACAACGTTATTTTACAAAATTTTGTATTTTTGGTCTTTTTTTTTTTGGAAGACGGGGGAGGAGGTTAAATTTGAGTCGAATTTTTGAGTTTTGTAAGGCATTGTTAGCTGGCTCCAGTCGTAAGGGGATCATCCATGTTATCCGGTACCACACGATAATTCGCATCGTCCCTGTTATCCGGGACTTCTCGTTAACCCGGATAATCCCCATTATCCGGGACGCTTTAACCACACACCCCCCCATCTTCAGTACCAGGATGAATTGATTAACCGGAGCTCAAATGTCGATTATGCGTTACCCACATTTCCATTATCCGTGACTTTTGTTATTGGAACCGTCATCCGCCAGTGGAGTATCGATTAACCGGAATTCATAATTCATCGGAAAGGTGTGGATTATCTCTAAATTATTCACTTTTATCCATTGAAATCCCCAACTTAACGGATTATCGATGATTTACTCGTTAGCCATAACAATCGCGATTATCCGTTGTACAAATTACCCCCCACCCCGTGGGGCCGTCTCGGTTATGCGTATCGCAATTATCCGTAAACCTCTTGGTTTTCCTAAGGCACCGTCCGGCCTGTATACATATCCCACCCACCCACATGGGAGGAGGGTGTTTGCCGTGGGGCATGTAGCCTTAATATTTGTGTAGAGTAATAAGGCTTGAGGTTACGCTGGTAATGGCTGACCAAAGAGGTTGCTAATGGTGATATTGGCGGTCGTGGTGCCATTTTACAAATTGTTATCACGGCAATAAATTTGGCGAGGGGGGGAGAGGGGAGGGGAGGAAGGAGGGTGGGTGGTGTCGCCGTCAAAGTCCGCGCTGTTTAAGGTAGAAATGTTTATATATATATATATATATATATATATATATATATATATATATATATATATATATATATATATATATATATATTATATATATATATATATATATATATATATATATATATATATAATATATATATAATTTTCCCTGGGGATAGGGGAGAAAGAATACTTCCCACGTATTCCCTGCGTGTCGTAGAAGGCGACTAAAAGGGAAGGGAAGGGAGCGGGGGGGCTGGAAATCCTCCCCTCTCCTTTTTTTTTTTTTTCCAAAAGAAGGAAAGAGAAGGGGGCCAGGTGAGGATATTCCCTCAGAGGCCCAGTCCTCTGTTCTTAACGCTACCTCGCTAATGCGGGAAATGGCGAATAGTTTGAAAAAAAATATATATATATATATTCTTGTGTATTGAAGATTTTTTTTTCTTCGACAAATTGTTTGAATTGATGTAGTCTGGCCTTCCAACCGAGGGGGGGGGGAGGGAGGGGGGGTTTACAAATCTATCCAAACACGCGAGACGGTCATTGCAGTTTTGAGGGAAGAGCGTGGAATTTTCATGTCCCGGGAGTGAACTATATTTAATTCAGGACTTAGAGAGAGAGAGAGAGAGAGAGAGAGAGAGAGAGAGAGAGAGAGAGAGAGAGAGAGAGAGAGAGTTATTTTTTCCTTGAGAGTCGTCTCCCGCTGACTGCGATCATGATCAGTTCAAGATGGTCATTTGAATGAGTGAGGGAGGGAGTGGGTGTGTGGGTGTGTGGGAAGGAGGGTAAGCAAGCGCGTCAGGTTGTCTGGTGGAGACCGAGTGTGTTAAGAGTCTGATGTCAGCAGTATGGAGGGTTGACCTCAGCGTTTTAGTGGTGTGTTATGGTCATTGTTCAGTTGTGTGGTATAGCTAGTGTCAGCACGGTGTTATAGCCAGAGTCAGCACGGTGTTATAATCAGTGTCATCAGTGTGGTATAGTCAGTATCAGGAGTGTGTTATAGCCAGTATCAGCAGTGTGTTATAGCCAGTAACAGCTGTGTGTTATAGCCAGTATCAGCAGTGTGTTACAGCCAGTATCAGCAGTGTGTTATAGCCAGTATCAGGAGTGTGTTATAGCCAGTATCAGCAGTGTGTTATAGCCAGTATCAGCAGTGTGTTATAGCCAGTAACAGCTGTGTGTTATAGCCAGTATCAGCAGTGTGTTATAGCCAGTAACAGCTGTGTGTTATAGCCAGTATCAGCAGTGTGTTATAGCCAGTATCAGCAGTCTGGCGTAGCAAGTGGCAGCCATGTGTTATAGTCACTCGTGTCAGCTTCGTTAACAAGGCAGATGAACCACCTAGTTCACCTTGAACCTTTCCTCTTTTATGGTAGCATTAACAATACTCTCCATTGGCCATATAAAAAGAAAAGGGTTTGTAGAAGTGTGATCATTGTGTGGGTTATGCTAACTTGATTTAATTGATTTGATCTCGAAAGAAAGACGAGGTCTCTGGATTGCTTTCGCGAGACCGTTTCCCATCTGGGATGGTCGTCAGCCGTTTCGTCAGGAGCTTGACGACCCATGGCACCGGACGTGTGGCACAAGGCCCTCCTGACGTGTCCCTCGTCATACCATAATAGTGTGGACATAATATGCATCATGTAAGAACAAGTTACACATGGCCTATGGATGAAGTTCAAGCCTGTGGTAATATATGTATACATAAACTGAACATGTGTGTACAAAGCCATAGGTGTACACACACACACACACACACACACACACACACACACACACACACACACACACACACACACAGGGACGGTAGGTAAACCTGCAAGGAAGGGTTTACACTCGTCTTGGGGTACTAATTATCTCTCGTTATGATTTAGCATTAACATAATTTCTGTATACCATTAACCGCATTGATATATATATATGTATATATATATATATATATATATATATATATATATATATATATATATATATATATATATATATAAATTCTTTCGTACTATTCGCCATTTCCCGCATTAGCGAGGTAGCGCTATGAACTGAGGACTGGGCCTTAGAGGGAATATCCTCACTTGGCCCCCTTCTCTGTTCCTTCTTTTGAAAAAAAAAAATTAAATATATATATATATATATATATATATATATATATATATATATATATATATATATATATATATATATATGTATGTATGTATTGTGTATATTTTTTCTAATGTTAATGTTCGTAATTTTTACTTCCCTGTTGTTCATGAGGACTTCTCTCTTCTGCAGGTAAGAGAGGGCAGCGGTCTTTGGTTAGCGGGCGTTGCTGCTGGTCAGGCGAAGGTAGGCTGTGACTGTGTTTTTTTCCCCTCTCTCTCTCATGTGTGTGTGTGTGTTGGGCACAACACATGACCAGAGTGTTAGTTAAGTAGATTACTAAACAACGGTGTTTGTATTGCATTCATGCAGCCATTCTGCTGTTAAGGTTTTTAAGATGTGTTGGTGAGAATTAAGGTGCTTAGGTCTTCCCCGTTAATGGGGTGGGTTACGTCCTTGTAGATGCTGGTACTGTCGACGGTAGGGGGTCGAGATTACACCTGTACATCGACGGGAGGGGTCGAGATTACACCTGTACATCGACGGTGGGGGTCGAGATTACACCTGTGCATCGACGGTGGGGTCGAGATTACACCTGTGCATCGACGGTGGGGTCGAGATTACACCTGTGCATCGACGGTGGAGGTCGAGATTACACCTGTGGATCGACGGTGGAGGTCGAGATTGCACCTGTACATCGACGGTGGGGGTCGAGATTACACCTGTACATCGACGGTGGGGGTCGAGATTACACCTGTACATCGACGGTAGGGGTCGAGATTACACTTGTGCATCGACGGTGGGGGTCGAAATTACACCTGTACATCGACGGTGGGGGTCGAGATTACACCTGTACATCGACGGTGGGGTCGAGATAAGCCTGTATCGACGGTGGGGGTCAATAGCATAGCCTGCTTTGCATATCTGACCCCATCTTCCACCATTAAACTCGCATAACCCTTCCCTACATCCATTTCAACGAATCCGTACAGTCAGCCCGACCCGACCATCCACCTACACCCCAAGCCTTCCATATCCACCTCATCCATCCACGGTAGATCCACTGGACAGCCTCCTCACCCGTGCTGCTGCTGCTGTCACGTTCCACAACCCAGTGACCCCCATAACCTCAGCTTTCAACACACCCCAATATCCACAACACCGGCAGCGCTTCCTTCTCAGTCCCCACTCCCCACACCACCGCGATTACTCCCCCCCTGTCCAGCTAGCACACCCACCCTAACTCCTTATCCTTCTATCCACTGTCCTCCATTCGCCGCCTTCACCATCCTCATGGCATCACCCTATACTATCCTTTACACCCGGATGCACCATCCCCCGCTCTTGACTTCATCCCTTCCATCTATACCGTCCCTAACCTTCAACTCGTTCCCCCAGCTATCCGCCCCCCTTCCCACACCATCCATACCATCCCCTTCCCCTACCACTCCCCGACCCACGCCCCGCGTCACTACGCTCCGCAAACCAGCGGCCCGCCACGCTAATAGTCAATTCCAGTCTGCCTAAGGACCATCTGGACTTTGGCAACGCTCTCTCTCTCTCTCTCTCTCTCTCTCTCTCACTCTCTCTCTCTCTCTCTCTCTCTCTCTCTCTCTCTCTCTCTCTCTCTCTCTCTCTCTCTCTCTCTCTCTCTCTCTCAGAAAACGCCATCTTCTCTTTTGTATATTTCTCTTGACTAATTATTGTTTTTAATAATCCCCCCATCCCCTGTCTCCCTTATTCTGTATCTCTTTATCCTTTCTCTTCTATCCCGAGGGATAGAGGAGAAAGAATGCTACCCTCTATCTTCAGCGAGTCGTAGAATGTGACTTGAAGGGGTTGGGGTTGGAAGGGCGGAAAACCCTCCCCTCCTTGTACTTCAATTTCTAAAAGTGGGAATAAAAGGGAGAGGCAAACGAAGAGTGCTCCTCCTCCTCCTCCTCCTCCTCCTCAGTGCTCAGACGGGGTGTGGGTGTCTGAATGTACGTGGCTGGAACCAGGATGAGAAGAAGGAGAGATATCTTGTATGGGAAGAGGAACCTGGGTGTTCTGGCTCTGAGTGAACCTAACTAACCTCAAGGGGAAGGAAGAAGAATGGTTTAGAAATATTATATGGGCACAGCCATGGGTTAGTGTGAGGGAATGGCACTTCTGATGGAGAAGGAACTGTAGGATTGTAAGGAAGTGTGTTGCATACTGACGTGGATGAGAACGAATGTGGATTCCAAGAGGTGGATGATTGTCCGTTCTGATGCACCTGGTAACGAGAGGACTGAGGAGGAGAGACGAGTGTTTTGGGAGGAGCAAAGCGAGTGCATCAGTAAAATTGATGCAAAGGATCAAGTATTATTGTTGGGAGATTTGAGTGGAAGACTGTGTGATGTGGCTTTTTAGGGAACTTTCGGGAGCTGAAGGAGGGAGGATGTGTAGGGCGAAGGTCCGAGGGTATAGCGAGTAGTGTATGGAAGGAAAGGTCAGCGTCTGTCGGGGGCCAAGATCGGTATGTCTGACGGTACATGGTCGTCCCAACGGTGCTTGACGAGTGCGAGTCGTGGGCTCGAAACACAGACCGGAGGAGGGTAGATGTGCTGGGAATTTAATGTTTTACGACAGTGTGCGGCGTAAGAGAGGTTGATTGTGTAAGGAATGACGTGGAAGAAAGAGGTGTGGTCGTAAGCGGAGTGTGTTTGGGAAGCTAATCAGGTGGTGGTGAAATGGTTTGGACTTATGGAGAGGATATATGTGTCAGAAGTGGGAGGGGGGGGGAGCAGTAGGGAAGGGGACCGAGAAGATGAAAGGATTGAGTTATCGAGGCCTGAATATGTAGGAAGATGAGAGACGTGCATGGGATAGAGCGAGTTGGTGCAACGTGGTGAAATGGGGACGACTTGCTGTTAGTGGGCTGAACCAGGGCATGTGAAGTGGTCAAAGAAAACCACGGAAAGGTCTGTGGTGCTAAGCTGTGTAGAGGGGGGCAATGGGTTCCTTAGATTACGCATGACAGCTCGAGTGTTGGATGTGAGCGAAGGAAGCCTTTCTTCGTCCGTTCCTGACGTTTCTCCGTTATGAGTGGAAGGCGAACTCGCTGGGAAATGAAATCTATAACGTACTGTCCATCACATTTATTCGTTAATCACCACCGTCCTTCGTTGTAAGTCGCCACATAACGCCCCATGATGCTTCATCACACACTCCGTCATACCTCATCACATTTCTTCATACTCTTGTGGACACCGTATCCCGCTCTTCATAAGCCTCGAACATATTCTTCTGTTATTTTGAAATATAAATCATAGTCCTATAAATTTCACCCGAGCACAGTTCCCCATTCACCACACTAGCATACGCCGTTCACCTACGTCACATAGTGCTCCATTCGCCTCACCAACCTACTCAGTTGACCACATTATGTTGCTTCATTCGCCTCGCCAACATATTCACTTCACCACGCCAACATGCTCTTGCATTGTCGTCAACATACAGGAACATCCTTCTGCCATACTAGCTGTACATCTTTGTGTTGTCACCATACACCACCACACCACTCAACAGGACCCCTCTCGTTCTCACCATACCAGCCCATACCGTTCCTCCTCCGTCACCACAGCCACTCATGGTGCCTCACCAACACCATATGTAGACACACTATAACCTTGATCATTGTAGCATGACCCCTAACATCTTCAAGCCACCATACATCCTCCGGGCTCCACCCACAGTACCATATGGTCATGCACCCCGTACCATACGGTCATGCACCCACACCTTCGTCATGTTAACATGCATCCTCACCCTCCCCACTTCACCATACCACCCTCACCCTCTTCCCCCATACATCTTAACCCCCATTATACTACTGTGTCTCCACACCCCTCACCATATCAACATCCGCACTCCTCCCCCCCTTCACCGTACTGAGACACCCTCATCCCACTTGACCATACCAGCCTCCCACTCCATGGAACGAACACACACACACACACACACACACACACACACACACACACACACACTCCTAATCACTGCTCCGTTACCTCCTCCTCCTCCTCCTCCGCCCCTTCATCGTAGATATGTTTCTGACAACTGGTGTGTTTCCCCTGGATATGTCGGCGGCCATCACCCCTCCTCACCCCCTCCTCCCTCCCTCTGGTTATACCCGCCGTTATACTGTGCGGCACCTTTTGTTGCTGGCTGGCCTTGCATTATACCTCGCATGTTGGGTGTGATGGTAGGTTGGGGGGGGGAGGGAGGCGACGGTGTGTGTGTGTGTTAACGCGTGATGCTGCGCCGACCTGCGCGTCGGTCTGTACGGACGCGTTTTATATGCTAATAAGCTCTCATGAAGGGAATTTATATGCAAAGTAATGTTGTATACAAAATTATCGATTTATATATAAGTCTGGGGAGTGTGTTCCGCCTTTTGCTTCCACAAGGAGTTTGTGCTTTGTGTGTGTGTGGGGGTGGCGGCGTTGGCTGAGGGGGAAGTGTGGGGGACGCAAGTGATAAGGATTTGTGTGTATTCAGGTGTGTGTGTGTGTGTGTGTTTTGTGTGTATGTACACGTGTGTATGTATTGTGCATTTGTATATCTGCGTGCGCATGTAGATTTATAAGCTGTGCGTATTCAATGTCACGTCACACACACACACACACACACACACACACACACACACACACATACACACACACGCACACACACGCCAAAGCAGTTTTAATACTCCCTCTTCGTATGGTATAGATACGTAGCATACACACACAAACACACGACACACACACGAGCCCTCGTGGTGTAGTGGTTAGTGTTACTGACCATAAGTCAACACGGGTCAGCTAGGCGGCCGGACCTGCATGGGTTGGAATCTTCAGCGTTGCCGTCGGCCTACAGCCAACCCAAGTGTTCCTTCTCCCCTCGGGGCTGGTCGATAAATGGGTATCCGGTGTTTGTACGTCTGAGCATACGTACATAAGAGATAAGACTTTATACACGCACCCACACACACACACACACACACATATATATATATATATATATATATATATATATATATATATATATATATTTCTTTCATACTATTCGCCATTTCCCGCGATAGCGAGGTAGCGTTAAGAACAGAGGACTGGGCCTTTGAGGGAATATCCTCACATGGCCCCCTTCTCTGTTCCTTTTGGAAAATTAAAAAAAAGAAAAATCGAGAGGGGAGGATTTCCAGCCCCCCGCTCCCACACACACACACACACACACAAGGTTGAGACGGGGCAACACGAGTGTATTACTTTTTCCAGCACAAAGATAGTATTCACTCATATACACAGGTTCAGAGGAGGACAACAAAGATGGTACCAGCATTAAGATTGCTCAGTTATGAGTCAAAAGTAGGAGGCCTTAGATTTGCCCCACCACGTAAGAGAGAAGAGTAAGGGGTGACCCGATCGCAACCATTAAGGATTGAATCAGCGTTGTGGTGCAACACTATTTTCTAAAAGATACAGAGATCAAACAATCCGAGTCTGTGATGTTGAAATCATTAGAAGGAACTTGCTTTTTTTAGAAAATAGGAAGAGCGGTTCGTACATGGCGTAGGCGCTGTAGAGGAATGGAATGAACTCGGTGAGAAGCCAGTGGTTGTAGACAGTATGCTTGAAAAAGTTGTATGTTAATGGAGATGATTCAAGAGATGGAGACACCCCACCTGTGAAGACCCCCCCCCCCCCTCTCTCCCTGCTAGGTAACTACACACGCCTCGAAAAGTACAAGGCTAGAACAACCCAGAGGACAGGGGACGAAAGTGAGGAAGGAAGTTGTTGGATGGTGTGTAAAGAAGTGCTTTTATGATACAGCAGCGGATGAATGGAATGAAGTGGATGATCTGTGAATGTGGGCAGAATACAGATGTTCAGGAATTGTATGATGCTAAAGAAGATCCAAGGGATGAGTCTGAAACACCCTTACCTTATAATACAAGTAGGCAATTCCACAGACGCGCGCGTAGCAAGTGGTTCATATCCTACACCAGGCCGGAACTGTGATAGGCTTCTCAGGTCTGGTTACCGACCCTAAAGAGGCACAAAGAGCTGATAGAGAAGGTCTGTAGGAGGGCAAGACAAGATGACACCAGAATGAACGACGACCGATTTACTGGGGAAAGACTCGAAGGCTTTGAATTTGCTCACCTTGGTGGAGAGAAAGGTGAGGGGTGACCTGATCACAACCTTTTAAAGTTTTTAAATCATTGATGACGTAGACAGGGAACAGTTACCTGAATGATGTAGGGTTGGAGCAGCCAGAAGACACAGCATTAAAGTGAAGGAGAAACTTAAGAAAAATGTGACTACGAGGAGTGGATGAGAATGGATGATGAGCTTAATGCAGACAGAAGTATAAGAGGTTGCCGAATAGCAGAGATTGTGCAGGATACAGGGGCCCCACGAGTGTAGTTACACACACACACACACACACACACACACACACAGGCTTTCGTCACTACGCCAAATCTTCCCCTCCTACAGTACGCCCCCTCCCCCCTTTCCCCCTCCGACAGTACGCCCCCTCTCCACCTTTCCCCCTCCGACAGTACGACCCCCTCCCCCCTCCTTTCCCCCTTCGACAGTACGACCCCCCCCCCTTCTTCCCCTCCGACATAACCCCCACCCCCTTCCCCAGCGTCTACCTCCTCCCCTCCAACCCCCATGTCCTAGACCTCCCCCCGATGGTTTGTGGAGGGGGGCCTTCTCGTGACCAAGGTAATTGTTAGTCTCATCAATTAACAAGTAGATCGCAAATAATTCAGGGAGGAGCGTGGAAGAACTCGTCGCCGTTAGTTCAGTGACAGAAGAACACAGGACGGCTGGCCCGCCTTCCCCGGCTACATATTCCATAAATCATTAAAATTATAATCATCGCCCAGCAAGGAGGGGAAAAAAGAAGTCGGGAATTTTATGTTGGCGTTCATTGATGCCATTTTTCGTGTTCCTGGACCTCATTATCATCATTTTCTTTGGCGGATATACAGATATGAATAAAAAGAAATATATATATATAAGGTTGGTTTCGTTTGCACGCCCTCGCCCGCCCGCCCGCCCGCCCGCGTGGAGTCCGTCGTGGCTGTTAATCATTTCCGTTGGGGTGAGTGTCGCGTACCGGAGGCTTGGAGGCCGGCCGTCCCGCTCTGGGTCAGAGGGAGAGAGAGAGAGAGAGAGAGAGAGAGAGAGAGAGAGAGAGAGAGAGAGAGAGAGAGAGACTCATCCACCTCAGGGTTACTCTCATGAATGAGTCTCGAATCGAAGTTGATCAGTTCAGTGTGACTCATCATACACAAGCGGATATGTTAGGAGGCGAATGGTGGTAAAAGATGTGAGGGTAGTGAGAGGATGAAATGGATATTGAGGGATTGTATTAGTATGAGTTTCTAGACCGGGAAAAAGACAAAGTTAACACAAACAAGAGTTTAGAATGAGAGTATGGTGGAACAGTGAGAGAGACAGAGGTATGGAGGACTGTCATAGACGTTTGGTGTCAATATGGAACGGGAGAAGGACATGTATTGGGACGTATCAAAAAGAGAGGAGGAAGATGTTCGTGGGAAAGATGATGAGATGAAGAGTTTGTTTGGCTGAAGGTTTGTGGGCAGAGGTAGTAGGTCCTGCCTGGCACTGCTGTTGCTCCCCAGTTATGTTAAAACCTTCTTGTAATTCCTGCAGTTGACGAGGCAAAAGGAGTGGTGGAGGAGGAGGAGGAGACCATGTCCTCAGTTTTTGATGTGACCCTTGCATTGGAGTCAGGTCAAAACATAGGAATACCACTCCGGCCCATTACAATATTTTTGTTCGAAGATCTCCATGAACGTCAGGCAGGGAATTAGAAAATATCATTTGTATTTCATTTGCATAAACATTCGCTTTGGATTGTCCATTTCTGTATATAAATTGGAATATTATGTTGTTTTTCTCATGCTGGAAGTTGGCGTGAATTGGATGAGAATCGTTGCATTTGAATGTACCGCTCGCGTGATCCCTCCGCTCGGAACTTTTTCCCTCAGCTTTGTTTTGCTTCCCAGAAAACATCGGTTAGTTCGTCTTAATGACGCTCATTTTATGGCGTCTTTTATCGGCGGTTCATATAATATTTATGCCCGAGTTTTTTGAGTTCTTCTTCTGGGTAGACATTATCCTTTTTTTTTTTTTTCTACGATGGTCTGTGCCTCGATAGATTGTGGAGGGGGATAGATGCACGCGCGGCCTGAGGTAGTAGTGGCGTCTCACCTTAACCCTCCCTCACTCCCTCACTTCTCCTCCCTCACCCTCGCGGGGTTGTATCTGGAGCGAGGTAAAGGCACGGCATAACACAGGCTTGATTTGGAAACGAGAGTTTGGGAAGTGTTAAGAGGGGAAGAATTTGCTGCGTGGCGTCTGCCAAGACGGAAGACAAGAGACAAACCCCCCACCCACCTCCCTCCCGAACTCACCTTGTGTTCTATTACCTCCGGAACACGTGCAAGACTCGCTCAGTGGAGAGGGGGTTTCCACCCCTGGCCTTTACGCGTCTTTAAGAGCTACTGCTCTCTCTCTCTCTCTCTCTCTCTCTCTCTCTCTCTCTCTCTCTCTCTCTCTCTCTCTCTCTCTCTCTCTCTCTCTCTCTCACACACACACACACACACACACACACACACACACACACCACCACCCCTTTGACGTCGGAAAAAGGGAGAGAGAGAGAGAGAGAGAGAGAGAGAGAGAGGAGGGAGGGAAGGGTAGGGGGTGAATGACTGCGGATGCCTCGGCGTGAATCAGTCCACAATTGTGTCGAGGCGGAGTCGCTTTTGTGCGGGACGTAAAAAAAAATTGAACCGTGTTTGTTTTTGGGTGTTTTCAACGTCTTGTGGTGGTGGTGGGAGCGAGCTGGGGAGATGGGTTTGTTCCTGCTGCTGCTGCTACTGCTGCACCTTCTGCAGCTGTGTCACTGATTCTGTTGCTTCATCTGCTGTCATTTTTGGGGGGCTGCTCATGTTGGTAGTTGAGTATGATTAGCTTACGCTACTGACGCTGTCTGTGGCCTGGGATGCGGCAGCCGTGTCCGGGGACCTGCCTGTTGCTGCTGCCGTCTGACCTCCAGCCTCCGCGGACGCGCTCGCGTCATACATGTTCGCTATTTCCTGCGCGAGCGAGGTAGCGTCCAGAACAGGTGTTCGAATTGTAGAGGGAGGGAAGATCCTCATTTAAGCTCTTTCCTCTAAACCTTCTTTTTTAAAGTAATACAGGAGGGAAGGATGTCCAGACACCCCCGCTCGCGCCCCTCTTAGTTGCCTTCACCGACACGCAGGAGATACGTGGACAGTATTCTTCCTACCCTCTCCCTAGCAATATATATATATATATATATATATATATATATATATATATATATATATATATATATATATATATATATATATGCTTACATGTATGATAAGGTGAATCCTGGAGTGGTCTGTGGGGCTTGGCAATCTGCCTTGATGTACAGCACAGCCAAGTCTGTGTTGGGCTTGGCCGTGTGGGGTCGTCAGTCACTTGCTCCTCTACTGTATACATGACAGCTTGAGGCGACGTGTGCAAATGAGACCTCCTGTTTGTTTGTTTATGATGGTACCTGGCGTAAACAGGAGAGACAGGTAGTAAAGTATTAGTAGTAGTATTATTGTAGAACCTTGGGAAACCCCCCCCCCCCCCACCACAACGCTCCCGCAACACCGGGGTTGCGCTGCGCGGTGTTCGGTTGTAGGAGGAGCGGATTGGACGCCCTTTGAAGCGAGTAGTTTTTCGGTGAGCGTCTTGCTCTGCCACCCCTTCTCAGTCCTCAGCTGACGATGATGCTCGGCCAGGTTGACTCATCACCCGGTGGTGTAACCTCAAGCAGGCGGAGAGGCACACACACACACACACACACACACACACACACACACACACACACACACACACACACACATCCGTGTAAGCAGGTAGAACATTTTCTTTAATACACTGTTTGTTAAGACCAATGCGTATTTAACATTCATTATTATTTTTTTTTTTTGGCGTGTTTCTCACCTCACGTTTTGCTTCTTCAGATGAATTATGAATGAAATGTCTTATTTTCATGTTCCCTTTATTCTTGAAATACACGAAACGTTTTGGGGCACACGAACACTCCCCATCTTCAGTCCAAGTAATTATAAATGATACAACACATTATAAAGAAGAAAACGGTAATGAATGACACATTGAAAAGCGAGCCCCATGGAAAATGGCCAGAAAGAATATATATATATATATATATATATATATATATATATATATATATATATATATATATATATATATATATATATATATATATATATATATATATAAGGAAACTGAGCTATTATTTCATTCATTGAGACATCCTTTATGTAAACGCAGAATAATCTTGTCATACGGCAGGGTAAAAAGAAACACGTTACCACAGGAATTTCTCCACATCTTCAATGTTCTGTCTGAGAATTGGAATTTGACAACCTTAGATTGACGAGGGGGGAAAAAAAAGGGCATTTTTTTTTTTTTTTTTACATTTGATGTCACTAGAGAAGCCGCCCCACTCACTCCATTGCTTCTGTATTTAGTATAAAGTTAAAAAAAAAACTGTGAAGGATGGACAAGTTTCGTGAGGAGATACATCTGGCGCGAAATAGCCGCGGGTTGGCGATGGGGGGGACGGTGGGCGGGTTGTATGGCTGGAGGGGAGGAGCGCCAGCCAGTGACGCATATCGGGAGCGGAGATCATCAAACTTCTAGCAACTATCGTTTAAATAATGGCACAAGTTTGTTCATATTTCATGTGGATGGCTTATAGAATGAAATTATCATCAACTTTGGACATTTTGCCTGTGCTTGTAGGGGAAGCCCATCTTCCACACACACACACAGCATCTGGGCGAGGTCCATGGCAATGTTTAGGAAGGATGTCCGGGGGGGGTTTTTGCTGGGGTGGCGTGGTCTGTCTTTCGTGGCAAAATCCTTATTCTTTTCTTTTTTTATATTCGGTGTTCGGTTATATGGCGATTTGTCCAGATAAGACTTCTTTTAAGGGGTAGGGGAGAGAAAGGGGGGTGGGAAAGTTCCAAGGAGGGTGAAATTCTTAATTTTGTGGCACGTAAGGTTTTGGGGAAGTTTTGCGGAGAGAGAGAGAGAGAGAGAGAGAGAGAGAGAGAGAGAGAGAGAGAGAGAGAGAGAGAGAGAGAGAGGTATGTTATTTGTGGATGTCTTGCCCAGGTTTGAGAAATGTAACCTCCCTCCGTTAATCTTTCCGACCGTCACTTGCAGATGTTTGGCGGTGTCTTTAACCATAACAGTCGCAGTTTTAGAAGTTGCATATCGGCCACCGTCCCCGCCGGACGGACGGACGGACGGACGGTTGTGGTGGGATTGTGGTTGTGGTGGGAGTGTTTGTGTGGAGGGAAGGATAGAAGGGGAGGAGGTGGGGAGGAATAGTTATTGTAGGGTGTTAGGATGGAGGGGGTGTGTGTGGAGGTGGTTGGGGGAAGAGTAGTTATTGTATGTGGGGGCGGGAGTAGGTGATTTTGTTGTGAGTTATTGTTCGCATAGTGTGTCCAGGGCTTCGGAGGAAGACGGATCGTTCGCCGCTTGTTAATTCATCATTTATAAATAGGGAGAGGAGGGTGGAAGGGGGGGGTTTAAGAGAGGAGGGTGGAAAGGGGGGTTTAAGAGAGGAGGGTGGAAAGGGAGGGTTTAAGAGGGGAGGGTAGACACACCCACACCCCTCCTCCCTCGCTAACCCCCTTGTATGCATGTATCATTATACTACAACTTTGCACATTGCTTCCCTCCTCACCACCCCACCCAGTACCTCACCCACTGCCAGCCACCCCTAACCACCACCCACCTGGTTCCGTGGGTGGGTGAGGGGGGGGGATTATTTATATGTAGACTGTAGCGTAGACATTGTCCATGGTAAGGGGGGAGGGAGGGGAAGGGATGACCGTTAAGCCCCTAATTGGCAGTAGACAGTCAGGTCAGTATGTCATACGGTCTTTGTCAACGCGTGAGAGTTAGAAGGAATTCATTCGATTTGCTTTCACTACCACCACATTATCGATGAGTGAGTGAGTGGGTGGGTGAGTGAGTGGGTGGGTGGCTGAGTGGGTGGGTGAGTGAGTGGGTGGGTGGGTGAGTGAGTGGGTGGGTAGGTAGTGGTGTCCACCTGTATTGATACGTACATTATTTTTAACGCCCGTGAAAACGGGACGAATATTGGACGAATGGCTTTGAGGTACATCAGCGGACGGAGCGGTAAACAAACCCTTTATCTTGGCCTCGACATGTGGCGCATAATTCATATTCATTGCAGTATTTCCGATGGTAATCGGTGATGCTTGCTGGACGCGTGTAGTAGCCGGGTTTATTGAAGGCCGTAACTGTATAGAACACGCCGGTTTAGTGGAATCGCTTCTTCGTCGGCGTGGCCGTGCGTGCGGGGGGGGGGGGGGGGAATGAGGTAGGGCACTTTCTTCTCCCGTACGTAACTGTAAAAATTTAGGGGGGTCCCTCCACGTCGCAGTGTCTTGCGTATGTGTCATTTTCTCCCATGCACAGTAAAGTCCACAGTCATGCCCGAGGCATCCGTTCATCGAGCGTCGCGACGCATAAACCGAAATATATCATTTGACAGCGGGAGATGAGGAGGGAGGGGGTGTGTCGGGGTGGTGGAGGACAGTGGGTGGTTCGGAGGGGAGGGAGGGAGGGAGGGAGGGCCGGATCTGTGGAACATAGATGGAAGGCGAGGCATTAATAATATATATAGTAAAATTTGACGTTATTGTCCCCTGTATCGGGGCCCTTAGGCGGGTGGGAGTTGCCAGTCCTCGCCGGAGGAATTAATTGTTGTCCGATTGCCATCTGGGGGAGGGGGCTTTAGCGGGAATATTCATATAATATTTTAACCTTCTCCCTGTAACTTGTGGTTCAGTTGGTACAGTCTTGACGTAACCATGAGAAGCGGATGAGCCGTAGAAACGCTAGCCAGTAAGCCAAGAATGGTATTAGACCAGCGAAAAAAAAAAAAAAAAAAATGCGGGAGGAAATATTAAGTGGTCGAAACATAAAGAATAGCAATTATTGAGGTGTAGGGTTGAGGACGGGCGGGCTGGTCGTCCCCTGCCCTTATTATTGTTTGGTCGTTTTCGGACGTGGTCTTGGACTGGGGTGGTGGTGGAGAGATGGTAGGGAGGGGGGAGATGGTAGGGAGGTGGAGATGGTAGGGAGGTGGCGGGGAGATGGTAGGGAGGTGGCGGGGCTGAGGTAGAGGTGGAATTTAACAACAGTTAAATTTCAAGAGCTGTGCCTTGAAAATGGGAAAAGAAGAGAGTTTGGTGTGGCGGGCGAGCTTGTTTGAGTTAGCCCGGGCGGAGGGGAGGGAGGAGGGGGTAGTCCGCCGCCACCCGAAACCGAAAACGTGTGGATTAGAATGCTTCATTGTTGTTTAATTTTGCTTTGTCATCGAAAATGTTTTAATGACTGGCATAGCACGGGCCCCCTTGTTCTCTCGAGGCCCGCGTCTCTCGTCTCTCCCTGCCTCCCGGGGAATTGTTTATTTAATACTCGGTCGGTGCTCTGACTTTACATGTCTTCTTCAGCTTTGGCGAGTGGGAGGAAGAAGAATGTTTTTGAATGTCGTTTTCTGTTGATGTGAATAGATGAATCTCATAGCTCAGTTGTCTGTTAACTCACTCTCTCTCTCTCACAGCTAACGAACTGATTTGTAATCGATTTATCGTATATGTTCGTCATTCAGCCATGCATCCTTGACACACATTTATTCAATGCGTATAAAATATATTGTACAATTTGACGTTATTGTCCCGTCTGATCATATTAACCCTCGCGCGCCCGCGGCCACACTATTGTAGGTGCGTGTGTGTGCATGTATATATATATATATATATATATATATATATATATATATATATATATATATATATATATATGTATAAAGGGAACATGCCTTGGACTTAGTACAGATTATATCTTTATCTGATCTAATTATATTTATGCTTGACACTGATGGGTTTTGTGATTATGGTACCCAAAAAGTCTGCCTTGAAAATGGTGGTGTTGATAAACCTTCACACACACACACACACACACACGCATGAAGTAAGGAATGGCTTCTCGGTGTGTGGGGAAAGACCTCGCCAGACCTGATGTATATATAATTCAGTAGGAACAGTTTTTTGAACACATCAGCGTTCTCCTGAGCAGTATTATTGCATTTAGCTTATTAACCTTTCTCATGCAACATCCATATGTTTTATTCAGTCCGTAGTTTGATGTAATAGTGTGTGTGTGTGTGTGTGTGTGTGTGTGTTGTAGTAACCTCCAAGTGTGGTGTGTGGTTGGTATGGTGGCACCACTGGCGAGGGGGCGGGGGGTCTTTTTGGGTACACACAGTATATATACATGTTATACACTTGGATATACTTGGTATTAGGTCTGTGGAATCCTGGTGTGACCAGTGTTGTATATTGAGGTGAATATGGTTAAAGTTAGTTTCATATTATTGTGTAAGTACTTATATAAGATTTTATATACTAGGAGTCCACGTACCCGTATATACTTATTTAATGTAGAGAATATACATGATTGTCACCCATATTCCCGTCTCATACACGCATGCATGAGTAGACATGACCTTAATGATATAATGTTGCACTGGTACACACACACACACACACACACACACACACACACACACACACACACACACACACACACACATTTTTAGTATAACATTTTATTGTGCCAGTTCTAGGAGTATAATTGAATGCTTAGGAGTATTAGATTTTTTAGAATGAAATCCATACTCAAGTTGATGAAGAAATTGTGAATAGAAAAAGTTAATATAAGTGAATACCATAGAGGAGTGTAAAAAGAAGTTGATGAAGTAATGTATATACTTCTAACAGGCCACACTGCAAGCTGATGTGCATATATATTTTTTTTCAGGGTGTATATTATTTTTTGGCAAACTAATATTAATCTTAGAGGTTAAGAGGGCAGTTTGCGAGCCTACAATGTCCGCAAAAGAAACCTCATCCGCCAACCCCTACACATTTTCAGAGGCGATTTCAAACTTACATTGTAGTACTGTGTCATCTCTCCTGTGGCCTTGATTACCGTCTGCCGACGTCTGGGCATGGGACTGGCAAGGTTCCAGAGTATTTTAAAGTGAAATTCAGTTGGGCATCAATAAGAGGCACTACCTCGCTTACGCCGGAAACGGCGATCGACCACGAAAGACGAGAAAGATATCCATAAGGGGCGATAGACCAGTGGAAGGGAAATACAAAAGAATGCAGCCAGAATGAAGCAAGAGTTTAGAACAACCTTGTTGGAGTCAAAGGGAAGATCATGAATGTTAAGTTATGGAAATGTCGGACTGAAAGCAGTTTATAAGAATACAGATGGACCAGCAGTGAACGGTTAATATAGATGGACCAGCAGTGAACGGTTAATACAGATGGACCAGCAGTGAACGGTTTATACAGATGGGCCAGCAGTGAACGTTTAATACAGATGGACCAGCAGTGAACGGTTAATACAGATGGACCAACTGTGAACGGTAAATACAAATGAACCATCAGATGGACGAGCAGTGAACGGTTAATACAGATGGACCAGCAGTGAACGGTTAATACAGATGGACCAGCAGTGAACGGTTTATACAGATGGACCAGCAGTGAACGGTTTATACAGATGGACCAGGAGTGAACGGTTTATACAGATGGACCAGCAGTGAACGGTTGATACAGATGGACCAACTGTGAACGGTAAATACAGATGAACCATCAGATGGACGAGCAGTGAACGGTTAATACAGATGGACCAGCAGTGAACTGTAAATACAGATGGACCAGCAGTGAACGGTTAATACAGATGGACCAGCAGTGAACGGTTAATACAGATGGATCAGCATTGAACGGTTAATACATATGGACCAGTAGTGAACTGTACATACAGATGGACCAGCAGTGAACTGTTAATAATTACATATGGACCAGCAGTGACTGTACATACAGATGGACCAGCAGTGAACGGTAGAGAGTTGGTATTCAAGGATCAAATTGGGGAAAATGTACCTGATACTGTTGGAGTTGTGGAGACGAAACTTAGAGAATCATTCCTGTTTTGTTCCGTAGGATGCATGATAGCGAGGAGGGAAAAGGAAGAAGGAGGAGGAGGAAGATGGGGAGGGGGGGGCCTTCGTGGTAAAGGTGCCTTTACCTTCAGGAACTGCTGTTAGAAGACTCGGTCACACAATACATAATGGCAGGAAGAACATCAGGAAAGAAGTGCATAGTGCTATTATATATATATAATATATATATATATATATATATATATATATATATATATATATATATATATATATATATATATATATATATAATCCAGTGAAATTTATATGAAGCATAGTGCTATTGATATATATATATATATATATATATATATATATATATATATATATATATATATATATATATATATATATATACCATGATAACAATGACGGAAGGATCAAGATTGTATACATGAAGCAGTGAAGAACGCACTTCTCAGAAATAGTGAAGTGTTGATAATGGGCAATCTCACTTATGAATATATTGAGTGAGGTAGTTTGGACGCTCGTGGTGAACGAAGGTCGTACAGAAATTCTTACACTATACAAAGGAAAGAATTCTATAACACAGTGGTGTTATTGAGGGCACTAGGATTAGAGTGACTGATACGCAATGAATACTCTTTATGTTTCTGGCGCGTAGTGGCGGAGTTATGAAGAACACCACACATGTTGCACCACTTGGTAAAAGTGACCGTGGAATTGCGTGGTAGACGACGACGATGATGTGAAAAGAGCAAACCCGACTCAAAGGAGGAGACCTAATCGAGGAGATTGTATGGAGCTCTACAGCTTCTGTGGTTTTATAGAAAATGGGAATTGGAGTTTTAGAAAAAGGGAATTGGAGTTTAGTTGCCATGAACTAGGGCATTGTGGTGGTAAGCTCTATGAAAATTAACACAGTAGGAGTAGGGACATAGGTGCCTTGAACCTGTTTATATAAGGATAAGGTTATAAACATGTGGTTCAATAAAGAAAGTCGGAGAACGAAGGAGTTGAGGGGTATACAATGCAGAAGATGCCAGCGGCCCTCATCCAGCAAGCATTTGAAAGCTGTGAGCGAAGA
Source organism: Panulirus ornatus (assembly GCF_036320965.1). Lineage (NCBI taxonomy): Eukaryota > Metazoa > Arthropoda > Malacostraca > Decapoda > Palinuridae > Panulirus > Panulirus ornatus. The sequence continues at coordinate 12,443,909 of NC_092238.1, read as the reverse complement.
GAAAACTAATACAAGATAAGGAAGGAATATTGAAAGAAAAACAACATTTTGGACGAGAAGCAAAAGACAATCTAAAGCCTTTCCTCAAATTCGCCAGGAGTTAAGTGTCAAGAGGTTGATAAAGAGGTTGCATCTTCAGGCAGGAATAAGGGCAAGACGACTTCGATGGATAGTGATATTGAGGGAAAGGATCAGTGTGTGCATGTCGGGGAAGTCTTGTCGTGCGGTGTTGAGAGTCACAGGTACTGTAGCTTGCCGCAGGGGTGTGTTCTGGGACCACTGTTTTTCTTGATTGATATAATATGACTTGACAGGAGGATTGGATTCTCTCCTGAATGTTTGCAGGTGATACCAAGGCGAGAAGGGAATTGCATCCTCTTACAAAAGGACCTAGACAAACTCCGAAGTTGGCGGGATACATGACGCTGAGATTCAAGCGAAGTTGATGTAAAGTAATGAGGATGGGACACAGCTAAAGCAGCAGGACTTGATATGAATATCATGTAGGAGGCAATAAGCTGCAGGAATCTCTGTGTGAGAAAAACGGGAGTAGACATCGTCCCAAACCTGTCGACAGAGCCCCTTACTTGAAGAATAGTAAAGGGAGCGAACTGTCTCCTGCCAAATACTTTAATAGCATTCAAGTACACTGATAAGGAATCATAAAGCTGCTCACGTACTGCGCGAGGCCAAGACTAGAATATGCTTGGCTGCTGGTCCTACAGAAGCACAAAGAACTGATGAATAAGGAGAGCAACAAGGATGGAACTAGAATTAAGGGAGCTGACGTAGAGGGAAAGGCTAGGGACCTTAGATTGGCCGACATTGGGAGAAGGAGTGACCTGATCCCAGCCTTCTATAAGTTTTGAAAATCTGTTTGATAATGTTAAGTGACTTGTTCTTCCAAAGATGCAAAGGTAGAACAACCAGCGGTCACTATATGAAATTAAGCAAGAAACTTGTTGTATTAGATGTCAAGAAGTGTTGTTATGAGTGGTGAGTACGGTAGTGGATGAATAAACTTACTGATGACATTGTGAATGTGGACGGCAAACACAAGATTAGAAGTATAACGATAGAATGGATTGTTCAAGAGAAGGGGCCCCACGAGTGTAAAACTTCCTCCCGTAGAGTACAGGAAGGTAATTACACCCACCCACACACACACACACACACACACACACACACACACACACACACACACACACACTGTTCTCGACATTCCGTACCTCACTAGTCACATCCTGCCGTCAGAACGTATATATAATTTGGTCATTAATAAGTATATTTTTGCCCTTATTCCTCCTGAGTGCGTTGCTGATTGTTGTCATTAGTGAATAGCTCTCCCCCGTCTCCCTCCCTCCCCCAACCTCCTACCCCTACTACGCCCCACCCCCCCTCAGTGCGACCGCTATAGATGGGGACGTCTCTCTCTCTCTCTCTCTCTCTCTCTCTCTCTCTCTCTCTCTCTCTCTCTCTCTCTCTCTCTCTCTCTCTGGGGGGGAACCGGAACCATGCCTCCCCGCTCTGGCTGGATGTAGTTCTGGATGTATTGTGTATCACATGGGTTTAGCGAGTCGTACTGTATTGCTGTAGGGGGGTGAGAGCTATTCCTTCAACAGGGCTTGTATTTTTATATGTTAACTGAGACGGCACGAGCTGCTGAGGCCCTAATCAAGGCCATCCCATTATATATATATATATATATATATATATTTCCTATGAGTCCACGGGGAAAATTAAACACGATAAGTTCCCAAGTGCACTTTCGTGTAATAATCACATCATCAGGCAGACACAGGAAATATAACAGTCAGTTGCTATACATCGAAGAGACGAAACTAGGACGCCATTTGGTACCCATTTTAGCGACAAAACCCAAGGGATGGATGAACATCTGTGTTACTTTGGGCAGACTGCCGCAACCAGGATTCGAACCTGTGGGCTCGGCCCCTGGGCGGCCCGTGAACGCGTCACGGTCAGGAACGCTAACCGTGGTCCACGGAGGACCTTCCATGTATGTCTCGAGGTATTGTGCCAGTGTATGACGGAAGTGGTCACTTGTGTGTAGTGGTCTTACGACGGTCCCGTGCCTCGCCGTGGGGGGGGGGGGGGGGAATACAACAGCCTGTGGCAAGTCACACTGTCACGTACGATCGTTTTGGGATCGGGTCGGCCGTCGTGCTAATTCTCTCTCTCTCTCTCTCTCTCTCTCTCTCTCTCTCTCTCTCTCTCTCTCTCTCTCTCTCTCTCTCTCTCTCTCTCCCCTCTCTCTCTATCGCGATCTCAGATCTACCACTCCGTCGTGCTTTAGCTGGTTTGGTTTATCTTAATTAGCGACGTAATTGTACTTGCCCCCCTCTCCCCTCCCTCAAGCAGTGTCTTGGACACGAAGAAACACCCAATGGCCAAAATGTGTGCGAATAATCTGCAAATAATTCATGGTTGACGCGGGTTTCGCATGCACTGAATATTTACTCATTAATTACTTTTTGTCGAAGTTGACCACGGACAAAAAGAGGTTCTCGTAGCTCGTGGCCCTGTGACAGTGGTGGAGGTGGGGCTGTGTGTGGTGTTGTCTTGCCGTCCCAGGCCTGGCTG
>NC_092238.1:12396308-12433808 GCF_036320965.1 Panulirus ornatus | reverse complement strand
TATTCAAGGAGACTCGGGATGTGATTGGTCGTGCGCCTGGCAGGGGTGCGGCGGCGGGGCGGAGGAAGGGGGGTTGACATATATAGGCTCAGGTGGTGCATTTTTTTTCACGATTTTATTCGTTTTTGATTTCCTTTCGTTGGTCGGGCACTGTAAGTAAGTTGTCAAAAAGAAAGATAAGCGTAGATTTTTTTCAAAAGGTTCTGACCATCATTGTACCGAAGGTACCATATTAATATATATGTTAATACTATTAATGATCATGGATTCGCCAACGATGGTTGTCTGGTAGATTGTGTAAAGCAGCAACACCTAATGCCCCTTAACCCGCATAGCGCGCATCTCATACATATTATATTTTGAACACCCGCCTTTTTTTTTTCTTTTTTTTCTTTAAGGGAAGTTAGGGAGCAAGAGGCAACCTTTTGTCTTTCGTGTGTAATACACGTTCCATGATGAGTCCAGACAGAGTTCCTGTATTTGGTACATACATTCTAGTAGCTTAGCAGTATTTAGGAAATGGCACCCGATCCGGCCAAGCTTGGGGTTTGAGACGGGACGAGACCCAACCATATGGAGGTGATGATTAATTAATGAACCGTGCAGTATCCAGGTGTTCAGAAAGGAGCAGCATGTATGTGTGTCGTTGTGTATTTATGCGAGGTATGTATATGCATGGATATGGTAAGTGTGCGTGCGTGTGTTTGTATGTTTGTCTTTGCGTTTTGTCACAAGCTGGAAAGGAAATGCCGATGATGAAAGCACAGGCGATAGCGCTATGAAGTACGAGTGACAGACCTCCTGACGCAAATTGTTATGTAACATTGCAAGTGGAATGTTGAACAAATGATGCCGTTTTTCGGTTGTTCCTGGCGTTACCTCACGAAAGCGGGATCCGGTAAGACGTTTATATATATATATATATATATATATATATATATATATATATATATATATATATATATATATATATATGTGTGTGTGTGTGTGTGTGTGTGTAAATTTTCCAAAAGAAGGAGCAGAGAAGGGGGCCAGGTGAGGATATTCCCTCAAAGGTCCAGTCCTCTGTTCTTAACGCTACCTCGCTAGCACGGGAAATGAATACTATGAAAGAATATATATATATATATATATATATATATATATATATATATATATATATATATATATATATATATATATATCCTTAGGGATTTGGGAGAAGAATACTTCACACGTATTCCCTGCGTGTCGTAGGCAACCAAAACGGGAGGGAGCGGGGCGGCTGGAAATCCTCCCCTCCCATTTTACTTTATGTCTATGTATATATACGTTGAAATGTTTATGTATGTATATGTGCGTATGTGGTCGCTTATGTATATACATGTGTATGTGGGTGGGTTGGGCCATTCCTCTGTTTCCTTGCGCTACCTCGTTAACCCGAGAGACGGCGATAAAGTATATAAATGAAATATATATATATATATATATATATATATATATATATATATATATATATATATATATATATATCAATCTTTGGGGAATTAGTGATCATGGAATTATGAAATGTAAAATTTGAATTTTTTTTTGACATGATTGCGTCACTTCATTCAAGTTTATCGTTAAACTTGTGATTTCAAGATTAACTTGAGTATGATTGGTCAAGTTCAGATATACAGAAGGAGGAGACGGACGTCACTGATGGGCATCTATCAAAAGTTCACTTTTCACTTTCCATTAATTTGTAAACTACGGAGTTACATTTTCTCGTAGATTTTTTTGAAGATTTGAAACACTTTACAAATCCAATGTTAAAGAAGAATTTATTATTTGTTTAAGGTACTTCTGTCATTTTTTTGAAATCCCATCAGACTGGTAACTTTCTTGAACCACCACCTGTGTGTGTATATATATATATATATATATATATATATATATATATATATATATATATATATTTTTTTATTATACTTTGTCGCTGTCTCCCGCGTTTGTGAGGTAGCGCAAGGAAACAGACGAAAGAAATGGCCCAACCCCCCCCCATACACATGTATATACATACGTCCACACACGCAAATATACATACCTACACAGCTTTCCATGGTTTACCCCAGACGCTTCACATGCCTTGATTCAATCCACTGACAGCACGTCAACCCCGGTATACCACATCGCTCCAATTCACTCTATTCCTTGCCCTCCTTTCACCTTCCTGCATGTTCAGGCCCCGATCACACAAAATCTTTTTCACTCCATCTTTCCACCTCCAATTTGGTCTCCCTCTTCTCCTCGTTCCCTCCACCTCCGACACATATATCCTCTTGGTCAATCTTTCCTCACTCATTCTCTCCATGTGCCCAAACCACTTCAAAACACCCTCTTCTGCTCTCTCAACCATGCTCTTTTTATTTCCACACATCTCTCTTACCCTTACGTTACTCACTCGATCAAACCACCTCACACCACACATTGTCCTCAAACATCTCATTTCCAGCACATCCATCCTCCTGCGCACAACTCTATCCATAGCCCACCCCTCGCAACCATACAACATTGTTGGAACCACTATTCCTTCAAACATACCCATTTTTGCTTTCCGAGATAATGTTCTCGACTTCCACACATTCTTCAAGGCTCCCAGGATTTTCGCCCCCTCCCCCACCCTATGATCCACTTCCGCTTCCATGGTTCCATCCGCTGCCAGATCCACTCCCAGATATCTAAAACACTTCACTTCCTCCAGTTTTTCTCCATTCAAACTCACCTCCCAATTGACTTGACCCTCAACCCTACTGTACCTAATAACCTTGCTCTTATTCACATTTACTCTTAACTTTCTTCTTCCACACACTTTACCAAACTCAGTCACCAGCTTCTGCAGTTTCTCACATGAATCAGCCACCAGCGCTGATATATATATATATATATATATATATATATATATATATATATATATATATATATATATATATATATATAATGTGTGTGGTGTATGTGTGTGTGTGTGTGTGTGTGTGTGTGTGTGTGTGTGTGTGTGTGTGTGTGGAACGGACTTATGCCAGTTAAAAATCACCTTCAGCGAGGCTGTATCACTAGGAGTACGGACTATCTCGTCAAAGAATTTCTCAATTCACATTTCCCCGCTACAGTAGCGAAGACTGGGCTGCAAGAGCTTCTGGAAACAGTTCCTGGTTATCACCAGGAGACTTTTCATAGGAATATATATATATATATATATATATATATATATATATATATATATATATATATATATATGTATTCCTATGAGTCCACGGGGAAAATGAAACACGATAAGTTCCCAAGTGCACTTTCGTGTAATAATCACATCATCGGGGAGACATAAGAGAGAAATATAAGTCAGTTGATATACAAAGAAAAGACGTAGCTAGGACGCCATATATATATTCCTTTATGACGACGGTGAAATGAAACGCGATAAGTTCCCAAGTGCACTTTCGTGTCATAATTTATTTCTTGTATCTTCCCTGATGATGTGATTAGTACACGAAAGTGCACTTGGAAACTTACACACGCATCTCTAAGCTCGTTTGAACACATGTAGACCTTCACTATACACACACACGGCGAAATCTGGGTTTGTGTGTATGTGTATACACAAGTAGGAGCAAAGCCATGGCCCGTATGTACAAAGTTAAAAGCGGGGAAACACGCGTGTAAGAAATTACTGTATGGGTGACGGGAGAGGGCAGAAGATGGGGAGGGAATGGGAAGAAGGCAACTCGTTTGAAGGTCCTCTTCCACTAGGCTAGGGAAAGTGGTTATGAGATTATTCGGCAGAATAGTGGCTCGCATTCCCGCCTCTCACGCATGAGACAGGGGTTCGATTCCCCGCTGGGGGGGAGAGAAGGGTTTATCCCCCGGGTTGTTGGGGGGCAGAAGGCCTCCGAAGCGTAGTCGAAGGCGAGTCCCGGGATCGTGATGAAGGTATGGCGTGAGGAGGAATTTTAAGATGGAGAAGATGATTTTGATGCAAGATTATACGTGAAGGTGTGTGTGTGCGTGTGTGTGTGTGTGTGTGTGTGTGTGTGTGTGTGTGTGTGTGGTATTTTATGATCAGCGCAGTGTTTGATGTTTGGCGAGAGGATTTTTAGGGTTGGCGGCTTGATTTTAAGGTGGTATTAGGGATTTTTAAGGTAGAATGTAGTGGTTGATATCTTAGGGGAAATCATAAAATGTTCGAGGTTGAATTTAGGGTTTTATTAGGGAGGTATGAGGTAATGTAGTGGGAGGATATAAGTGTAGGCGAAGTTATTTTAAGCTTTGGGGACTAATTTTATGGAAAGAAGAATTTCAAGGATAGACGATTTAAGAATTAAAGGGATGGACAAGGGGAAGTATGAAACATTATCGAAGGGATTTTGATTTAGGAACGACTAAGGGGGGTACAAGATAGTGGAATGGGAGATGATGGAAGGGGGAGGAGGGTACTACATAATGGAATGGGAGATGATGGAAGGGGGAGGGGATACAAGATAGTAGAATTGGAGATGATGGAAGGGGGAGGGGGGTTACAAGATAGTGGAATAGGAGATGATGGAAGGGGGAGGGGTGTACAAGATAGTGGAATGGGAGAGATGGAAGGGGGAGGGGGTGTACAAGATAGTGGAATGGGAGATGATGGAAGCGGGAGGGGGGTACAAGATAATGAAATGGGAGATGATGGAAGGGGCAGGGGGTGTACAAGATAGTGGAATGGGAGATGATGGAAGGGGGAGGGGGGTACAAGATAGTGGAATGGGAGATGATGGAAGGGGGAGGGGGGTACAAGATAGTGGAATGGGAGAGATGGAAGGGGGAGGGGGTACAAGATAGTGGAATGGGAGAGATGGAAGGGGGAGGGGGTGTACAAGATAGTGGAATGGGAGATGATGGAAGGGGGAGGGGGGTACAAGATAGTGGAGTAGGAGATGATGGAAGGGGGAGGTGGGGTACAAGATAGTGGAATAGGAGATGATGGAAGGGGGAGGTGGGGTACAAGATAGTGGAATGGGAGATAATGGAAGGGGGAGGGGGGGTACAAGATAGTTGAATGGGAGATGATGGAAGGGTGAGGGGGGGTACAAGATAGTGGAATGGGAGATAATGGAAGGGGGAGGGGGGTACAAGATAGTGGAATGGGAGATGATGGAAGGGTGAGGGGGTGTACAAGATAGTGGAATGGGAGATGATGGAAGGGTGAGAGGGTGTACAAGATAGTGGAATGGGAGATGATGGAAGGGGGAGGGGGGGTACAAGATAGTGGAATAGGAGATGATGGAAGGGGGAGGTGGGGTACAAGATAGTGGAATGGGAGATGATGGAAGGGGGAGGGGGGTACAAGATAGTGGAATAGGAGATGATGGAAGGGGGGTACAAGATAGTGGAATGGGAGATGATGGAAGGGGGAGATGGGGTACAAGATAGTGGAATGGGAGATGATGGAAGGGGGAGGTGTGGTACAAGATAGTGGAATGGGAGATGATGGAAGGGGGAGGTGGGGTACAAGATAGTGGAATGGGAGATGATGGAAGGGGGAGGTGGGGTACAAGATAGTGGAATGGGAGATGATGGAATGGGGAGGTGGGGTACAAGATAGTGGAATGGGAGATGATGGAAGGGGGAGGGGGGTACAAGATAGTTGAATGGGAGATGATGGAAGGGTGAGAGGGGGTACAAGATAGTGGAATGGGAGATGATGGAAGGGGGAGGTGGGGTACAAGATAGTGGAATAGGAGATGGTGGAAGGGGGGGTTCAAGATAGTGGAATGGGAGATGATGGAAGGGGGAGGGGGGTACAAGATAGTGGAATGGGAGATGATGGAAGGTGGAGGTGGGGTACAAGATAGTGGAATGGGAGATGATGGAAGGGGGAGGTGGGGTACAAGATAGTGGAATGGGAGATGATGGAAGGGGGAAGGTTGTGTCAGGTAGACACGTTGATCATTCGCGTTCATTATTATGGTAACACTGATCATGTTTAAATACCACAGCCTTTCTGAATAATGGAAAATGTGATTCCTTCCATTATTTATTTATCATTAAGAGTGTTTGATGAAGGCTTGAAGGAACAGCTGAATGGGTGAGGTAAAGATGGGGAGGAAAGTAGGGATACGGGAGAAGGGAGGGGAAAGGGTGGGTGATGGGGTGTAAGTTTGAGTAAATGGTTGGGGGGAAGATGTGGCGGATGAGCGAGTAGAGAGAGAGGTGAAGAGTGTGGGCCTGGGAGAGGGGAAGAGTAAAGAGGTGAGTTTTAGATGGAAGAGAGAGAGAGAGAGAGAGAGAGAGAGAGAGAGAGAGAGAGAGAGAGAGAGAGAGAGAGAGAGACTGATGATAAGAAGGGGAGGAGTGAAAGGGAGAAGCGATAGAAAATGAAGATATTAAGAGAGAGTACCATGACGTAGCGAACGATAGTGGCCCTCCCACTCACCACCCCTCCCGCCCCGGACAGCCCGGCAGGTGGTAATGAGGCAAGCCGGGGCGGCGGAGAGGGAGGGAGGGAGGAGACGGGGCGACATTCTCTCCCGGCAGTGAGGGAGAGATATTACCATGGCCTAAGGGATGACTTGTGATGGGGTGAGGGAGGGAATGATGACGCTGGGGTATTCGAGCCGAACTCTCACCTGGAGAGATGTGACGTGACACTAGGGGGAGTGGCTGGGGAGAGTAGTGAGACTAGGGGAGTGAGGAGCATACCTTACCGTTTTTGTTTTAGAGGACAGAGAGAGAGAGTCTGGGGTTGGCGGAGCTTTAAAATCCCGCCCCTCACCTCCCTCTCCTTTCCTCCCCTCCCGTCTCCACCCCGAGGGTGGGTCGTAGCACGAGGGGTGCTGCAGAACGTCTCCTCTCCCCCTAGGAGGACTGTAGAACGTCTCCTGTCTCCTAGGAGGACTGCTGAACGTCTCCGCTCCCCTAGGAAGACGTGGCGGTTCATCATCTCGCTCTATGAGGTTGGCGAAGGCAGGCATGTCGTTGTGTGACCGGTCTGCTGCTGGGAGGGGATGGGGGTGGACAATTCCGAGGCAGCTTGGCGCCCCGGACACAGAGGTGGTGATCTTGATCGTCTTAAAACCCGAGGAAGAACGAAGTGATTTGCTTCTCCTCCGGTTGTTCGATGTTGAGGTCCTGATGGTTGGTTATCCCGTAGGTGTGTGTAGTGGTTGTGGTACCAAGATGTCCTCTTGCCTTCTCGTAATTTATCGCCCTTCACCCCACATGCATTATGTCATTGTTTCCTCCCCCTCTCCTCCCTTTCTTCACAGGAGCTGTGGCACCACCTCGACCCATACAGTCACCACTTCGTCCCATTCTCTGTCGTTACCACACACTTATACACTGAGTCATCTCCCCCATGCACTGTCATAACTTCTCCCCTTATGGTGTGCCTCATCTCCCCATGCGCTATGATTTTCCCCATGCAGTCCCCACCTCTCCTCATGCATTCCCAGCCCTCCCTATGTGATCACTGCTTTCCTCCTGCATTATTACATCTTCCCGTGCACTGTAATTTCCCCCCATGCATTGTCGCCAACTTCCCTAGATCATGATTACCCACCCCATGCATTGTGTCATCACCTCTTCGCCATGTGCCGTAACTTTCTCGCCATGCAATGTGGCCTCACCTGTCGCCATGCAGTATGCTGTCGCCTCTCGCCATGCAAAAAGTCTGAGAGTAGAACGAGAAAGACAAGCCCTATATAGAAGGTAAAGAAAAGAAATTACACACCTAAATAGGGAGAAAAAAAACCACAACTCACCCAGCGAAAGAATGTAAAGCAGTCAAACGTCAAAGATAAGCCATAACATCGAAGTGTCATACGAGACGCAGAGAAGGGAAGAAGAGACAGAGCCATGGGTGAAATAAGAAATAACTCACAACACTTTTAACTCGTATGCTGATAATGGATCACAAATTCCTTTGGTTCCCTGTGAACAGACGGGGTCACACTCACTGATGACTACCAGGGTTCGAGTGACCCTAAGAAAAAAAAAAGAATAGGTGTTCAGTGAGCCAGAAACTACCTTGAAGATAAACGACCCAATCGACATCTTTCCTTAACAGTAATCCCCCTTACTTTACCCATAGCAGATCTCCTCACCTCACCATGGGGTTTCCGAGAGCCACTGTGGGGTATGCCCATGTATTCTATCTCATGGAGGACACCTTTTGAACGAGCGCTGAATATCCTCTGGGGGGAAAAGGCCTCGGTGCTGGTGGCATCATCCCCCGTGAGGTTGATCTTGACTCGCATCGCCCCACTCCACGAGCGGGGAGGCAAAAAAAAAAAAAAGACTCAAAATCTACTGACCCATAACACGGACACAACACATTATTATATTCTTCGATAGTCCTTAGAGGCAGATCGGCTAACTTTATGGAATCGAACTGTTTATGTATACCTGAGGACAACGGTGTTTCAGGGCGGGGAAGATCTTGCCACGCTCTGGTACTTGGCCACTATGACAAGATTGTGGTGGCGGAGGAGAACATACAAATGCTGTCTTGTTGTACACAGACCCGGCAAAAGCATGTGATAGACGTGACTGTTGGGGAGGGTCATAGGCCAACACATGCATGCATCAGATGGAGTACTAGCCAGACAACTTGGAAGATGGATCTGCCACTTATTAACTGAGAGATGACCACTATATAGCTCTCCTGTTCCTCATTCTCAGATCGGACCTCGACGCAGACACGAGCCGCTTTCATATCCTTCGCTTCTAAGAAAATCTCGTCTGTGGCGGACACTGCGTGGCTGCGAACAGACACTGACAAAGTCTTCCACTATGTCACTGGGAACAAAATACTTTTCAGTGGGGTCAAGTCCCAACTCCTCCGGTATGAGGACACTGAAGAAAGCAAGACAATAGAGAATACTAGACGGACACAGTTATATCTGAACCGAACAGTGTGATGAGTTCTGATGGCCTTAACCTTTAGCGAACGTAGCAAAGCAACAGCTGCCTCTTCCGAAAAGGTGTTAGGATGGATCCTGCGGACTTCAAAGAGAGGAAAGAAGAAAGTGCTGGTGAAACTCTTGTATGCGCTGATACTCTCTCGAACAGCATACTGCTCTGTGCTGACATCAGGCGGGTGAAATTTTTGAATTAGGTGTTCGTAGATCTTTCACGGCCCGTGTGAAAGCGGTGAGGGAACTGAACTACTGGAAACGACTCGAGGTCTCTGGAACGCAGATGGAAGCGGTGTTTCATCATTTACATTCTCGACATGCATGAAGGCATAATCTCCATCGTATTGTCGATAATAGTTCCTTACTGGCACAATAGTTATGTAAACCTTTTAAGTATACTATAATATAGAAAACTGCTTGAACATCCGCGATCCAGGAATGTCCAACACTTTGCCTTCAGTCACCATAAACGCTATGGGATGCCCAGTAGAGACATTCAAGGACCTGGACAATTATTTACAATAATGTACCAGTCTATCCTGGCTGTGTGGACTGCAGGCCGCGGATTGCAACAAGGGCTTGGTCGACCAACAACCTGTAACTCAGCAACCCAGGCCTAGCCAGAGCTGTTGAGGATACAGGACTCTGGAACTCCTCTCCAGGTACCACCTGTCCTCATGCAGTGTCACCATCTTCCGTCATGCAGTGGTCGCCGCCATCTTCAACTCGCTACCATCTCCCTCACATCAGCTCTCCCGCAGCCAGAAGGTTTCCCCTCTGACCTGGTCACCCAGAAGTTCATAATTCCTGTCGTGTATAGCCATCTCCACACGTGCGTAACCCCTCAATGAACCTCACCCTCCCCTCTCCTCTACCACCTCCTCCTCCTCCTCCTTTCACCGTCCGTCCATCCTCCCTCCCTCCCTCCCACACATCATTGTCCTCTCTGCCCTAAACTCCTCTTCCACCAGAGAGTGCGGCGGCGGCGGCGGCGTGGGGGGGGAAAAAAAAAAGTAGAAACTAGGGGGGAAAAAAAAAAAGTGTGGTCGCCTCCCCGCAACAGGTGCGAACGAACGAACGGACCAGCTGTGGAAAATCTCTGCTGCCAGAGTTAAGACTGGTAACGCTGGTGACCGGATTTTTCTCCTATTGTTTCGCTCAGTTAGTTTATGCGGCGGGATTTATTTTTGTACGTATGTTCACTGACATTTAGCCGCGCTGTGAACGGTATTTAACCTGCTGGCTTTTGGAGCGCTTTAGTTACTGGAATGTTTTTTTTATATATATATTTTTATTTTATTTTATTATTTTGTGGATCGTAGTGCCGTGTTCTTTATCGATTTTTTTTTTTTTCGTTTGTTTGTTTTATTTAAGCCCGTGGCAGCTTGTGCTTGATGATGAGCGGGAGGGGGAGGTCATTCCCAAGCAAGTTTGGACGGCGGCCAGACCGAGAGTGAGTAGTGTAAGGGCGAGTAACAGAGAGAGAGAGAGAGAGAGAGAGAGAGAGAGGAACACCCCCCTCCTCCTCTTCGTGGGTTTCGTCCCGTCGTGGTGGTTGCGTGTCGGGGGGCGTCTGCCTTCGTGCGTTTCCTGGCTTACGTTTGTTTGTTATGTTATGATACATCTCGTGGCAGCTCACTTTATGGCTTTATATAAACAGATTAGAGCGGCCACATGACGTGTGCTGAGGGAGGCCCAGCACCTGGGGTGGACCACTGAGGAGATGTGGGAGGTGGAAGAGGAGGAGATGTGGGAGGTGGAAGAGGAGGAGATGTGGAAGGTGAAGGAGGAGGAGATGTGGAAGGTTAAGTAGGAGGAGATGTGGGAGGTGAAGGAGGAGATCTGGAAAGTGGAGGAGGAGATGAGGTTGGAAGAGGAAATATGGGTGGAGGAGGAGATGAGGTTGGGAGAGGTAATATGAGTGGGGGAGGGAGGAGTTGTGGAGTTGAAGGGGATAGGGGTTGAGGAGGAGGTGGGTAGGTGGAGGAGACGATGGTAGGTTTAGGAGATGAGGAAATCGAGGAGGAAGTGAGGAGATGGAGGAATTAAGACTTGGGGGTGAGCAATGAAAGTGAGAGAAGAGGATGAAAGAGGAGAAAGAAAATGAGGAGGAGTTGGAGATAGTGGTGATGTATGGGTTGGTCTGGTGTGTACACTGTGGTGGTGATTTAGTGGTCGTGTATGGTTGGGAAGAGCGGTAGGGATAGTGAGGTGTGGTATGGGTGTTTGTGGTGATCAACGTATGGCATTGAAACGGGTGAGGGATGGTGCTATGAGTGCCTTCTTGCTGGTGTTATTGCAAGTAGAATAGTAACACAATCTCATCCATATGATCGCGAAATGATATTGTAGTCCTTAGGGCCCATGTGGGCCCGTTATTCCCATGGTTGTGGGTAATTTCTGTATCCTTGGAAGATGACACACTTTTCCTGGTGGTGTGTTGCAGGAGCCACAGTGGGTCGGGAACCCATCAGGCCAATTACATGACTGCCAGGTTTCTGGGGGCGTCTCGAGACATCGGTGCCTGTGGCAGTAACTCCACGTTGGTGGAGTTTATGGTCCAGAGCTGTAGTGTTTGCTGTGGCACGTGTCTGTGGTAGTAGCGGGCCATGTCTTTTGTGCTGGTGGTCTGTGGTCGCCACCCGTGTGTTGGTGGTGGTGGTGAGCTGTGATCGTGGCAATGGTGGTGGTGGTGTTGGTGGTCCCTGGTCGTTGTGGTGGTCCATGTCTGGTGGCGGCTAATAGCCTGGTAGCGTGGTGAAGATGCTGTGTGTGGCGTGGTGCGAGGTGTGGGTAGCGGCGGGGGAGCCCAGGCAATCATGCTGGCTCCTCCCGCCACAAGATGCCTCTCAGGAGCCTGAGAAATGACCCAGGTTCCTCCCGATCAAGGGAGTCGGCTTGAGCCGTCCCTGTCCGGCTAATTGGTATGTGGGCCCGCCGTGTTATTAGCTTAGAAGGATTAGCCGCGGGTGACTGTGGCGGGAGTTGTTTTAACGAGGGTGGCGAGGCTGTAATAGAGTTTTTACGGCGGTGTGGTGGCCCCCTGTGCCGCACTAGGCAAGCTGTTTACCGCCTTAATTTATGACACCTCCACACCGCCCCCTTGTAAGCCACTCTAGACGGGGCTATTTACTGTGGTCTCTCCTGCAACAGTGATTTCTTCTCACCGTCTGCGTTCCTCTGCTCCTGCTGGATACGCCGCCTCGTTCCTCGGGTCCTGCTGGATAATACAAAGTATATTATGGATGAACATTTTTTTTCCCTCTGGATAAACAGACAATAAGTGGAGGGTATTGTGTTACAGGGACCTTGTGAGCGGATCGTGTACGTCTTCCTCTGTGTGTGTGTGTGTGTGTGTGTGTGGATGCGTGTGTGCAACGCCGCAAGCACCCCTCACCACCACCACCACCTACCTCCTCCTCCTCTTTCTCCTCTTCCTCCACCACGACCACCGCCGCCTCCTCCTCCTCCTCCCCGTTGACGGTAGCGGCATGCTGTAATTACTGTATTATTAGAGAGTCAACTTTGTGGTTTAAGTGGTGATAGGATGGAAGATGTTACGGTGGGGTGACAGTTATGGCGTAACGAGGGTGTGGAGATGACAGATGTGAAAGGAAGGACCAGAGTGTTGATAATGGTGCTGGCGGCGGGGTCTGTGTGCTTTAGGGGAAGATCGGCTTCCACGAGGAAGAGCTGGACCAGTTTTTTTTTTTTTGATAATGAAAGATGTGGGCATGCTGCTGCTGCTGCTGCTGCTGCATAATAGTTGTAGCAATGAGAGGACGAGTTGGTGGCGGAGGACTTGGTACTATTTTTTTTTTATGTGAAGACTTCGATGATGAAAATGATACGGTCTTACGCCTTTCGTAATGGTGGGAATTGACGATGGAGAGGGTGTGTGTGTGCGGGGGGGGGACAAAAGACGGGAGAGGGGGGGTCAGTCAGGGTTTTGTAGGCATGGAGGAGTAGGGGAGGTGTAGGTAAGGGTATATTTAGGGCTGATGTAGATCTACTTTCGTGGGTTAGAACAAGTAGGGCGTGAGTTAGGATCGGAAGCTTTTTTTCTTTTTGTGGGTGGGAGGTGTGTGTGTGTGTGTGTGTGTGTGTGTGTGTGTGTGTGTGTGTGTGTGTGTGTGTGTGTGTGAGCAGTACTTTCTAACCATGATTCCTCAGTTGTTTGTGCTTAGTGTGTGTGTGATGAAGCAGGGAGGGTGGAGTGGATGGGTAATAATGGTGAGGACATTAAGGACTTGAGTTTGTTGGATGTGAAGTATATGGGTGATGGTAGGGGTACAGTGGCTGCCCTTGAGCTGTTGAGGGTTTATCGGTTGTGGTTTTGGAGTAGTAAGCTGCTCTTAGCTGGTGGTCGTGGGACGGAGGTGAGCTGGTGCTCTGGAAGAGTGAATGTCCACCTTAGCTAGTGGTCCTGGAACGGGGTTAGTGTCCTGGAACAGTCAACCTCCCCCTAGCTAGTGGCCCTGGAACGGGGGGTGAGTTGGTATTCTGGAACAGTGAATGTCCCCTTAGCTAGTGGTCCTGGGACGGGGTGAGATGGTGCTGTGGAACAGTCAGCGTCCCGTAGCCAGTGGTCCTGGGACGGAAGGATGGCCTTTAGTTGGTGATCTTAGTCGACCTTCAAAGGGGTGGTCTTGGGGACAGGACGGGTCTGTAGGTATTGAGAGGAGGAGGAAATTCCCGACCTGTTAGCGTTGGTGTGGACGGAAGATGGAGTTGCTGATGGTGGTAATGGAGTGGGAGGCCTTTGAATGGCTATGGATAGGCGACCTGTGGATGGTTAGTGGTCGAGGGGTCGTGGTGACGTCTGCAGATGGTCGGGTTGGAGTCTCGCCTGTTCATAATGGCGGGCGAGGTGAACTGTACGTAGGTAATAGTCGGATTGATGTGGGAGGCGGTGGGGAGTGTGGGCGGCCTGTGGGTGGTGGTCGGGGACAGTGGGCGGTGATGGGAGGGTGGTTACAAAAAGCAGACAGGTGAGGCGGAACAAATGATGGCATGATAGTCTTCAGCTTGGCGGGGGTGAGGAGGTGTAGTGAGGGGCGGCGCTCAGTGAGGGGTGATAGTAGGAATGAAGGATGAGGGGCGGTGGTGAGGTGAGGTGACGGCCGCCACAGTGACGGATGATGGGTATGTGGGGAGGAGGGGAAAGGAAACGTAAAGCCATGATGGGTGAGGGGCAGTAGCAGGAGCTGGTTGGTGACGGGTGAGGTGGGTGACAGTTGCTGGGTGATAATGGCCGTGTAGTTACGCCCCCCCGGAGAGCCCAGGCACGAGCGATCTGCCCACCTGATTTATGCCGCCAGCCAGCCCGGGGAGGGGCAGGGGGAGACGACTGGTGAGGGCCGGAGGGGCGAAGGGAGGGAGGCGGGACGAAGGATGGAAGGAGGTGAGGGATACGAGGGATTCCTACAGTTCATTGATGATTTGCCGTTATCAGTCGCACTTCGGGATTTCCAAAAAGGATTCCCCTGAACCAGACCCTCACTGTCCACCTGCTTCCTCCTCTCCCCCGTCCTGTGTGACAGGGAGTCGTGAGGAACCACTGTGTCCTGTGATCTCGTGTGAGTGAGACATACAGAGGGAGTGACCTCTGGGTGGAGGGAATGACCATGGGTGGAGAGATTGACCTTTGGTGGAAGGAATAACCCCGAGTGGAGGGAGCGACCTTGGGTGGAAGGTGTGGTTCGGAATTGAAGGTGAGACCCCCCCTGTTAAAGGGTGTGGCTTTGGGTGGAAGGAGTGACCTTGGGTAGAAAGTATAGTTTAGGGTGGAGAGTGTGGCCTTAGAGGGTTAGAGGACTTGAGTTGGATGGTAGACAGCGTGACCTGAAGAGCTAAGAGGGCGTGACAAGATCGGAAGGGTGTCGCGGGAAGGAGTCTGGTAGGAGGAAGGGGGGGAAAAAAGGAGGGAGGTAACTCGAGAAGTGCGTCTGTAGAAGACTAGACAGCAGGCGACGCTACCTGAAACACACTGGAAGAGCCGCTTAATAACCAGAGCCTCTCGTAATTTCTGTCGCTTTGAGAGAGAGAGAGAGAGAGAGAGAGAGAGAGAGAGAGAGAGAGAGAGAGAGAGAGAGAGAGAGAGAATATCATAGTGCGTTTGGGAATTTCGAAAATCTAGAGCGAGAGCTGTGAATTCGTACTGGCGTGGATCAGGTGTCAATAGTGTGAATACGTGTATATATATTATTGATGGTTGTGGATTGGTGGGTAATGCGGCGTGAAGGCGATATATGAAGGGCCCTCCCCTCCCGGCGGAGGCTCACACTACGGGATCGTCCCCGTGTCTTCAGGGCGGAAAAATGGAATATTGGATAAGGTTTGATGAAAGTTGAGCGAAATTGATGAATTAAGAGGGACGCTAACTCTTCCTCGTCCCACCAGAGGAGCACATTCATATAGATAATTACCGTCTGTTACGCTCAGTGTCTGTCGGTGCCACAGACCTGTCTGGCGGTGTCTGTAGGAGGGGAGTCTGTGGTTGTGGCTGCCAGCGGGTCTGTGTTTGATACAGTCCCTTCATAGTCCCGTGAAGCATATGACTTCGGTTTGAGAGTTAGAGGAGGTTTGGTGTAGGCCGACGACTCGCTGTAACATCAGAAACATGTGATGAGGAGCGACGTGGGTCTGGGGTGTTCTCTGTGGCAGCTATAACGTGTTCGATTACCTTAATGTCAACCTTACGTCAAGTGACTCTTGGGGTGTAAATAATTCATGATTTGGCTGCTTTCTGACCTTGTGATTCTGTCTTCCACACCAACTCTACCCTCAACACCGCCCCACCCCCACTTCTTCCCCCCAACACTACCCCCGCTTCTCCCCCAGCACCACCCCCTTCCCCCCCTCTCTCATCCCCCCATCAGACACAGCAACCACCGGGAAGCATCCATTCCCAGGTAATGGCTTACCCCCCCACCATCCTTCCTCTTCCCTCCCCCTTCTCCTGACACCACACTAACTGCCCCCCCCCTCCCATCCTAACACTACACACCACTCCCCCTCACTCCTGACACGACACACTGCTCCCACCTCCTGACTCTACATACCACTCCCCCTCACTCCTGACACGACACACTGCTCCCCACTCCTGACTCTACATACCACTCCCCCTCACTCCTGACACGACACACTGCTCCCACCTCCTGACTCTACATACCACTCCCCCTCACTCTTGACACGACACACTGCTCCCCACTCCTGACTCGACACACTTCCCCTCCTGACACTACACACTCGCTGATCGCTCCTCCTGACGCCACACTCACTGGTCTGTTCTATCCTGACTTACTGCTCCCTCCTCACCACAGCAGCGTGAGAACAGATTCATCTCCTCACATGAAGACTTGCCTCTTATATGCTCGAGAACCAGCGTGAGGTGGCAACATTATAAATCTAGTGATAACCACAAACGCAGACCTTCTTAGCTTTAGCGAGGTGAGAGAGGAAGTAGGGAAGAGTTATCGCAATATTAGTCGATCTTCCGTTTTGATTTTGAGGATAACATGGTGCTACCAGAGTCTCTACACGAGCATACGTTGGCAAAATGCTCCGGAACGCTTGTGCTGTGAACGGCATTGGTTTCATAGGCGCTGACGTAGTTATGACAGACTTGGAGTAGATTTTGAAAAAGATAGATAGTCCTTCATGATAGAGACAGCGCCTAGATAGATAGACGAGTGGTAGTGGAGGAAATTACGCCAGGTTGGGTGGAAAAAAGAAAGAGATAATAGTTAATTAAGCGTAAAAGAAATTCCTACGCAATATCCGAATCAAATGTCAACCCTTAGGACCATGGAGGTGATATGATGAGATAACAGAGATTGTAGGAAGATGATTAGAATCAGGAAAAATGAACTTGGAAAAGAGAATTTCTGACAACGTGGAAAAGAAACAGCAAAATGTTCGAATGTTTAAGATAAAAAACAGAGATAGATACTGCTGAATTATAATCTCTTGAAAATGTCAATTTAACAAATGCCACGGGCCGCCCGGGGGTCGAACACGCATAGGTTCGAATCCTGGTCACGGCAATCGGTCCACAGTCAGCCCAAGTTATTCATCCTACCAAGGGGCTGGTCGATGAATTGGATATGTGGCTTGGGTTAGGATATATATATATATATATATATATATATATATATATATATATATATATATATATATATATATATGGATGGAGTTGTGCGCAGGAGGATGGATGTGCTGGAAATGAGATGTTTGAGGACAATGTGTGGTGTGAGGTGGTTTGATCGAGTAAGTAACGTAAGGGTAAGAGAGATGTGTGGAAATAAAAAGAGCGTGGTTGAGAGAGCAGAAGAGGGTGTTTTGAAATGGTTTGGTCACATGGAGAGAATGAGTGAGGAAAGATTGACCAAGAGGATATATGTGTCGGAGGTGGAGGGAACGAGGAGAAGAGGGAGACCAAATTGGAGGTGGAAAGATGGAGTGAAAAAGATTTTGTGTGATCGGGGCCTGAACATGCAGGAGGGTGAAAGGAGGGCAAGGAATAGAGTGAATTGGAGCGATGTGGTATACCGGGGTTGACGTGCTGTCAGTGGATTGAATCAAGGCATGTGAAGCGTCTGGGGTAAAACATGGAAAGCTGTGTAGGTATGTATATTTGCGTGTGTGGACGTATGTATATACATGTGTATGGGGGTGGGTTGGGCCATTTCTTTCGTCTGTTTCCTTGCGCTACCTCGCAAACGCGGGAGACAGCGACAAAGCAAAAAAAAAAAAATAAAAAAATAATAATAATATATATATATATATATATATATATATATATATATATATATATATATATATATATATATATATATATATATCCCTGAGGATAGGGGAGAAAGAAGACTTCCCACGTATTCCATGCGTGTCGTAGAAGGCGACTAAAAGGCGTGGGAGCGAGAGGCTGGAAATCCTCTCCTCTCGTTTTTTGATTTTCCAAAAGAGGAACAGAGGAAGGGGCCAAGTGAGGATATTCCGTCAAAGGCTCAGTCCTCTGTTCTTAACGTTACCTCGTTAATGCGGGAAATGGCGAATAGTATGAAAAAATTTACATATATATATATATATATATATATATATATATATATATATATATATATATATATATATGTATAGGGGATTAAGGGGATAGGGGATTAAGAATACTTCCCACGTATTCCCTGCGTGTCGTAGAAGGCGACTAAAAGGGGAGGGAGCGGGGGGCTGGAAATCCTCCCCTCTCGTTTTTTTTTAATTTTCCAAAAGAAGGAACAGAGAATTGGGCCAGGTGAGGGTATTCCCTCAAAGGCCCAGTTCTCTGTTCTTAATGCTACCTCGCTAACGCGGGAAATGGCGAATAGTTTAAAAGAAAAAAGAAAGAAATGTATATATAAAATCTAATATACATGTCCGTTCCTTCTCCGCTCCCATAAAAAAGAATAAAATGACCTCTTTATTATACAAGTATTTGTTTCAGCATTTACTCTCGAAAATTCTTGAAGTGTACCGAAAGCACAAGACGTTTTCTCCGGGTATAGAAAATGAGAAATTCGACTATTTGATAAGCACTGCTGTCATGTATTGCTGTGAAGTACTTGAATATGTACAAAGTTAAATCTGAATAATGCATCTCCCACAACACTTGAGGAAGCAAGCTGGCACCCAAAAATTACTCAAGGGGAAAGGGTCGCGTGACTGGAAACCTGCCCGTTGGAACGCCACTTGTCTGAAGGAGGAAATAGAAAATGCGCTTTCGATCTAACCTCCTGTCAACCTAAGCTCTTATTTGAGGACACCCTCCCTCGTAGAAACAAGTCATTAGGGTTTAGATCGTCAAGTTCTGTTTCAGACTTTGCCGATGGCGTGCGATGCGGAAATACGACCCAGCCATAGGAGGGTGGAGAGTATATGAGGCGGTTAACACAGACTGGAGTCGTAAGATGTACCGTAAAGTGGACTTCATTTTTGACTGATTGAAAGAAAAATTCATTTTGGAGGTACTATGATTAAGCCCATATGAGATGCTTATGAGACCGTCATTAGAAATGTGTAGATCTAAGGAGTGTGTGTGTGTGTGTTTGTGTGTATAAAGGGAGGGAGCGGGGGGCTGGAAATCCTCCCCTCTCGTCTTTTAATTTTCCAAAAGAAGGAACAGAGAAGGGGGCCAAGCAAGGATATTCCCTCAAAGACTCAGTCCTCTTCTTAACGGTACCTCGGTTACGCGGGAAATGGCAAATAGTATGAAAAAAAGAATATATATATATATATATATATATATATATATATATATATATATATATATATATATATATATATACGTGTGTGTGTATGTCGGAAAGGATCACAATTTTGCGCGTGATCAAGTATATTCCTATGAGTCCACGGGGAAATGAAACATGGTAAGTTCCCAAAAGGGAACTTATCGTGTTTCATTTCCCCGTGGACTCGTAGGAAAATATTATATATATATATATATATATATATATATATATATATATATATATATATATATATATATATAAATATGTATATATATATATATATATATATATATATATATATATATATATATATATATATATATATATATATATATATATCAACTATTGAGATTAACAATATTAGGTGTCGTAGCCGAAATGATCAAGTATGAAAATAAAGATACTGTCGTGAGTCTGTGCAACGACCTTATTAAATTTCATTTGGAATACACAGTTTCATTTCAGGCCAACAACTTTGATGGGAGTGAAAGAGAGACTAGAACAAATTCAGAGAGCAGCAGCAAAACTGGCTCCGTCGCTCAAAATATTGGCTTGAAGGAAGGCGGAAGATAGAGAATTATTTATATATATATATATATATATATATATATATATATATATATATATATATATATATATATATATATATATATTTCTCTCTCTCTCTCTCTCTCTCTCTCTCTCTCTCTCTCTCTCTCTCTCTCTCTCTCTCTCACACAAAGGAAAATATAGACTAGATCAAATATTGAAGTTTTCAACATTATATAATTTTTATAAGAATACGTCTTCACATTGAAGAGATCTAACGATGCGAAATAATGGTGTGAAATTAAGGGAGAGAAATGTCATACTGACTCGGGAAAGAGAGTCCTTTCTGCACCACGATTTGTGGATCAGTGAAATGAATTAACATCAGATTTTTTTCAAGACGAAGATTTCAAGGCTAAGAGAACAATGTCTTCGATAAATGTTATCAATAAGTACGTCTGTCTGTGAAAGGGAAGATGGTTAAATTTGCATAGAAATTTCCCTCTCTCTCTCTCTCTCCCCGGGAGAATTTTTTCCGTTTACACTTTCCTATGGAATTTCCTCATCAGCATACTCTCTGGTGTTCCTTTTTCAGTTCCATTTCCTGCCGGCTGCTTTGCCGGCGTGGGGGGGGGGGG
This sequence comes from Panulirus ornatus, assembly GCF_036320965.1. Classification (NCBI taxonomy): domain Eukaryota; kingdom Metazoa; phylum Arthropoda; class Malacostraca; order Decapoda; family Palinuridae; genus Panulirus; species Panulirus ornatus. Next base: position 12,413,465 of record NC_092238.1, on the reverse strand, counting down.
GGGGTGATTGTGGTGGGTGGGGTTGACGCAATCTGCTCTTCAATCCTCTCACTGTTTTGAATTTTATAACCACAAGACACTGGTACTGTCTGTCTGTGTGTGTGTGTGATCTCCAGCTGATAACCTCATTGTGGACCATCGGGTCTCCTCTGTTATCTGTCCTTCCTACGTGCATATGATACCGTACTTTCTCCTCCTCCCTTTCTTCCTGACACCACCACCTCCACCATCTCTCTCTCTCTCTCTCTCTCTCTCTCTCTCTCTCTCTCTCTCTCTCTCTCTCTCTCTCTCTCTCTCTCTCCTTCCCTCCCTCCCTCTCCCACCTTCTTTTTTTTCACCCTCTTTATTTCTCCCTTATATTCAGACTCTCCTTCTCACTTTCTCTTCCATCCCATGATTCTTATATTCAGACTCTCCTTCTCCCTTTCTCTTCCATCCCATGACCCTTATTTCTGCCCATCCCTCTTCATCTTTCTCTCTATCCCCAGACAATCCCCTCACCCATCCTTTTCAACCCTTCCTGTTCCCCCAACCCTTTTCCTGTTTCTCCCTTTCCCTTCCCTTCACCCGTTTCATTTCCTTTCCGCCCTCCCTTTCTCCCCTCCCTCCCTTCCCTCTCCCACCTTGTTAGGCCGCCCCCAAGACTCCCTTTGACTGTATTAATCGGATACAGTAAACTGCAGTAGAGACGGGCGGGGTGTGTGTGTGTGGCCCCGGCCCCGCTGCCGTCATATCCTTCCCTTCCCCCTCCCTCTCTTTCCACCGTCCCTCCTCCCTCCCTCCCTCCCTCCCCCGTCCCTAAGGATGCCTCCTCCCCTCCCCCCCCTTCCCTCCCTCCCCCCATCCCCCCTTTACTTTAGATAAGTAAATATAAGTATTTGGAGGAGGTGGTTATTCTGCATTGGATTGCCATACTTCTGGTTTGGAATGTGTCGGTGTGGACTATGAATAACTAGGCGAGGGGGTCAGGGTACGTTTCCTCGACAATTGTTGGGTTAATATTTGAAATACATCGCGAGGAGAATTTATTCATCGAGACCATAAACATGTTGTGCTTTTGAATTATGTATTAACGTGTATGTTTCGCATGAGGGGGGAGTTATGCGATGGGTGTTTGGCATTGGGGGGGGGGGGTTATGTGGCGTGTGTTTGGCATGGGGGGTGCGGCGGGGCGCGGGTATGTGACGGGTGTTTGGCATTGGAGGGGTGGGTTATGTGACGTGTGTTTGGCATGGGGGGGGCGGGGCGCGGGTATGTGATGGGTGTTTGGCATGGGGGGATTATGTGACATGCTTGACATGGGGGGTATGTGATGGATGTTTGGCATGGTGGTTATGTGACGGTGTGTTTGGCATGGTGGTTATATGACGTGTGTTTGGCATGGGGGGTCATGTGACGTGTGTTTGGCATGGGGGAATATGTGATGTGTGTTTGGCATTGTGGTTATGTGACGTGTGTTTGGCATGGTGGTTATGTGATGGGTATTTGGCATTGGAGAGGGGGGTTATGTGACGTGTTTCGCATGAGTTACGTGATTTATTACATTGCGGTCTTTTACGTCGATATTCTTTTGTTTATCGCTCGTTTTGATGTTATCAGCTGGCAGGGATGAGAGGCATTTTAAAAGCGATTCAAATAGGGGAATATTTTTTTCTTACGTTGTTGGTAGATTCCTGAGCGACCTTCCCAGGATCCAAGTTTAGAAAGATGGATAGTGCAAGTTTATAAGACCGTAGATCCTTGTTTCCCACCCCTCCCTCCGTCCCTCGCTCCCTCCCTCATCAGGCGTCCTCTCCTCCTCCTCCTCCTCCTCCTGTCTTAGTACTACACGTGGGGATTCTTCCTTCTCTAACGTCCCTCACTCCTACCCACTCCTCCTCCTCTTCCTCCTTCCTTTTCCTCCTCCTTTTTCTTCTTATGGTCTTATTCATCCTCTCTTTTTTTTTCTTCTTCGATGCTGTCTTCCCTCCCTCAACCCCTCCCCCATGAAGCCCACCACCAGCCCCCCCCCCCTTCCCAGTTCCATCCCTTTCCCTCCCTCTTAACTCCCTCCTTCCCTCCCGCACAATCCTCACTCCTGACAAAATCCTCAGAGTGTCGTGAGTGGAATTCGAGACTTGTTTACTTGCAGCGAATCAATTCCAGTTCCATTGTCAGTTGCTTGGGATTGGGGGTGTGTGTGCCATCATTGCATGCAACAGCAATTTCTCTCGGTACGGGGGCCATAAAACTCTTGGGGCAAACAAAAGCCCTGTAATAGTAGCATCTTTTCTTTAGGGGGGGGGGGGCTAATTGGCTTCCAACCAGCAGTTCTTTGAGGGTAATAATTTTAGGGGGGTCTTTTTTTTTGATGGTTAATGGGGGGAGGAAGAGGGAAGGGTGAGTGTCGGGAGGTGTGACTTGATAACCACAGCGACCACGACCACCTCCACCTCCTCAACGACTGTGGCGTAGCTTCGGCGACCGTCAGAAAGTACCGCTTTGGGAATTCGGGACACGAAAATATGGCCTGTAAATTATGCAAGGTGCTGATGAAATTGATAAGGAAACAATCTACACGCGAATATTTTTTCTCTCAAGTGCTTTTGAGTCATGGTGGGTGGCAGGCTGGGGGCAAGAAGGAACTTGAGCCATGTCTAGAGTAAGTTTAGGGGGTGTGGTGTAGGGAAGGCAGGTGGGTGGTGGTGGTGGTAGAGAGGGGGAGGGAGATAAGATTACATAACGTGTGTGTTACGAGTCGACTGTGACGGGTTGGGGAGAGAAGTTGCTAAGATAGAGTGGATTAAAAAAGGAGGACTGAAATCACAGCATGTTGCAGGAGAAGAGAGAGAGAGAGAGAGAGAGAGAGAGAGAGAGAGAGAGAGAGAGAGAGAGAGAGAGAGAGAGAGGATAGGGAATGAAAAGCTCTTCAAGAGGAGGTCAAAACAAGACGGGAATAAGACAGGTTTGGAGCAAAGGCGTTAAAGGTAAAGTTGAGGGTAAAAGTTGTCAAAAGCTGTGGATGGAAGGAGGTGAGGTCTGGGTGAGAGGGGATGAGGTCTTTGAGGGGTCAGGAGGAGTCTACGGCAGGTCAGATCTTCAGGAAGGCAGGATTTAGGGCAAGAAGGGGGTCTGATGGAACCGTAAAGGATTGAGGTACGTAAAGAGGATGTTACAGAGAGGCTTGGAGGCAGGCGAAGGGTTTGTCTGGACATGAGCGAGGGTTAGGGGCCACACTCCACCGAGAGATGTTTAGGGGCAGACGATGACGAAAACGGAGTCGGGAATGAGGAGACGAAAACATGTCACAGACAAGAGAGGGCAGAGACAGACCAGGGCAAGGTGGACCTGAGGCAGTTTAGGGCAGGAGTGAGGAGGAAGAATCATAGGAGGTAGGGCCGGACCATCGTACGGGGGCAAGTCAGGAGTACTTGCACGTCACTAGCTCAAGGCAAGATCAGGTGGGAGGTGGCAGGCAGCCACTGACCGGCGAGGTACTCACCCTTGGGTATTGGGAGGTATACTGACAGCGGCGCTACATTGGCTGTTAGGTCTCCTTCCTTGGCCCAGATGGCTGTGTGTATCTTCCTCACGCGTGGGTTGCTGGCACTCGCTCCACACACACACACACACACACACACACACACACACACACACACACCCTCTCGTCAACTTGCACATAGTACGCGACAAGACGTAACTCGCGAATCTATTTCTTTCCTGTAAATGTCCCTGCGGTGAGCTTCACGCGCCGATCCAGCCTAAAAGGCAAAGTCTCAGCGTAGGTAAAGAACTCTCAAGGGATAGGAAGGCCCACGAATGTAGAAACCTCTTTCTCCATTCTTTACGAACAGGTTACTACGAAGTGGTCGTTCTGGGGTTAAAACATGCTATGGGTAAGCCAGCACACGACATTGGACTAGATAACTAATTTATATAAGTGTATATATATATATATATATATATATATATATATATATATATATATATATATATATATATATATACATACATGTCAATTGCAAGTGTGAGGCGAAGGTAGAAGGGACGTGGGCATGACTGGTTGGAGGGGGGAAGGCCAGGGACGTTCGCATGTTCGTAATGACACTGTTGCCACCCTCCTCCTCCTCCTCCGTGAGCGGCAACGCCTCATTGGCTGTTTACTTCTTGTAACGATTAATATTTTAATCAGCTCTGAGTATTTGATGCGTTGTTTTTTTTTTTTTTCTTTTTTTTATGTCTCGTCCATTTTGAGCCTCGTGTTCTTGGATATCACTGCAGCGTTGTGCTCAGAATTTCAGAACCTCTGCATTGTTGATGTTTTGATTGTGGTTAAACGGCCCTAATCACAGAGAACATAGGGTTCTTATACGACATTTACTCCTTTTGATTAGTGTAGTGTCAGATGTATTAAGACAGTTAACACCTTTTTTTTGTATATATTTCGCATGTTTTTTTTTTATCCCTTTGGTCCAGTGCTGAATGTTAAGTTAACCTTCCTTTAGGGCACGACTGTACGACCTTTTGAGCGCCACGATACGACCCGTATGTACGAGTGTCGTGATACCTAACCTGACACTGTTGGGTCGTGTCATGGTGCCCCAGAGGTCGTCCTGTCGTGCTCATGGTGATGGGACATGACTCTTAATTATGACAACCCCTTCACCTTTTAGCCGTAATTCATGACGCCATATTCTGTATCATGCTGACACTTGGCACGTATCTTCATCATTAATCTCATGTTTTTTTCTTTGTTCTCTCTCCAGGTGAGTCTGGTTTTGGGGGTCTGTGCTCGTCACCTGGGCAGCTGCGCTGTGTCGTGTGTCTGTGTGGGCTGTCCACCTCTGCAGCCTCGGGACCCCGCAGCAGCAGCAGCCCATCGTGCATAACTGGTGGACGAAGACGCCCAAATAGTGATCGTCCTACATATGTATCACACTGGGTCGTCTTCCGGTACGTGGTGGCGTGTTGGAGACACCAACCCACCCCACACCACTTCCCCAGAGGGACCCATCGTATATCAATGGTGGTTTGAGTCATTATAATTGTTCTTTATAGGTTCTTAACTCTGTCATACGAAGATATGAATGTGTGTGAAATTGGTCGTTAATGACCGTGATCCAGTGCAGATTGTGTGACCTTGAAGTGCCGGGGACGTGCGAATACTTATGACTTTGTTCTTTTGTCTCTTTTTCTATTATGGACGTTGACGACGGCTACGTGTGAGGGGTATTTGCACAGTGGGTAAAGCCTTGGTTGTAGGTTGGGGTTCATTTTGTACGCCCCTCCCATAAGTTTAATTTTGAAATTAGAATGACCGTATGAGTGATTGTAAGTGATTGCTGCAAGAGAGACTGGAGTATGTTTGGAGGAGGGTTGAGCTGAGCGATGTACACATGCTGAGGACGGTTTGGTGGTGGGTGGGTGATAGAGGGGTGACCTAAGGGTTGTGGTAGGGACCTCCAGGTTGGTGGAGGGTTGAGATAAGTAATGTGCTGGGGATAGGGTATCATCTACTCCTACACCTGTCCCACCCACCACCACCTGCACACCACCTCATTCCCATCCGTCTACCAGTGTCTCTTACACCTGTCTCAGCCCCACCTGCACACCATCTCATTCCCATCCGTCTACCAGTGTCTCTTACACCTGTTTCAGCCCCACCTGCACACCATCTCATTCCCATCCGTCTACCAGTGTCTCTTACACCTGTCTCATCCCCCACCTGCACACTGCTTCAACCCCATCCATCTCCACCTTCGCCGCCGCCACCTACCTGTTTTCTATCTCCCACCCAACCTAACCACCACAAACCCATTTCTCTTCCCCCATATTGAACATCCATAGTCCTCCCAGCCATCCACTCTACGGGCCTACACCTCTCCTCCTCCTCCTCTCCACTTCATCTCTACACTACTGACATTCTCCTCCGCCCGCCCACCCACCCTACCACCACGCACCGCTCGCCCTCCCACCACCCTCCGCTCTCTGCGACGCCCCAGGGTTGAAGAGCTGCCAAGACATCTCCACCTGGTGCCCGGGGTGGATTGTCTCCCTGCGCCCCTGGCAGCAGCAGGTCGTGCGCAGCGGCTCCCAAGGCTGTACCATTGAGAAAACAGAGTTAGTGTTCACCAAGGGAGTCTGATGCTTTGTGTATTACAGGGAGATATCCTTTGAATACAGGGAGATATCCTTTGAATACAGGGAGATATCCTTTGAATACAGGGAGATATCCTTTGAATATTACTGTTGTAAAGTACGAATAGACGGTTATATTCCTGGATTGGGTATTTATATGTGTATTTCCGTAGTTTAGTTTGTGCAGTGTCTGTGAACGAATATATATATATATATATATATATATATATATAGGGGATAGGGGAGAAAGAATACTTCCCACGTATTCCCTGCGTGTCGTAGAAGGCGACTAAAAGGGAAGGGAGCGGGGGGCTGGAAATCCTCCCCTCTCGTTTTTTTTTTTAATTTTCCAAAAGAAGGAACAGAGAAGAGGGCCAGATGAGGATATTCCCTCAAAGGCCCAGTCCTCTGTTCTTAACGCTACCTCGCTATCGCGGGAAATGGCGAATAGTATAAAAAAAAAAATATATATATATATATATATATATATATATATATATATATATATATATATATATATATATATATACAAGAAAAAATTTGTATTGATAAGAATTTTTATATATTTTCTTACATCTAAAAAAATTCCTATAGTTACCGTCGTATTCCTTTTACTCTCGTTTTCTTTTGATCCCTCCGTCTGGGAAGAAGGCTTGTGCTTTAGTTTGCTAATTAACAACTTTATCAGCCAGGGCTGCCATGTTCTGTGGCCGGGGCATTTAGAGTACAAGCTCTCGATAGACTTACGTACATAGATAGATATATAGGTGACTTTATTTCCCAGCCCACACGCTGCTGACGTGGGCAACACATCATAGTCTCTCGCTAAACTTGAGAGTGTAGTTATTTTTTTTCTTTTTTGTAGGTAAATAAGTCATGACAGACAAGTGTAAGGCAGGTGTTGCAATCGTCAGATTTCAGCACGCACACACACACACACACACACACACACACACACACACACACACACACACATATATATATATATATATATATATATATATATATATATATATATATATATATATATATATATATATCCTAGCTTGAGCCAGGTACCCAATTTATCGACCAACCCCTAAGGGTGAATGAACAGCTGGGTTGACTTTGGACGGACTGCCCCGAATAGGATTCGACCCTATGCGACTCTCTCTCTCTCTCTCTCTCTCTCTCTCTCTCTCTCTCTCTCTCTCTCTCTCTCTCTCTCTCTCTCTCTCTCTCTCTCCTCAACTGATGTGGGTATGATACCTGTTATGATTGTCTTGTATTTATGTTGATATTCAAATAATTTTTTACTCATTATCATAGGTTTATCATGTTATTACATAATACGGCTAACACGCAATCAGAGTACAAGGCTCTCCTCGAAGTACAAAGGAACAGTGAAGCATATGGTGGAATTTTGATATTTTTTCATGTCTCCAGAATCAAGGAAGTGTGGTGTGTACCGCAGTTGTACGAGAAAAGGACCAGGAAACCTGGTTGGCCAGATGTTTAGGTAACGAGTTAGTTGTGTGGCACACTGTAGTGGTGGAACAAGGAGAGGTGCTTGGTTCAGACTGTAATGGTGGAACAAGGAGAGGTGCTTGGTTCAGACTGTAGGGGGGGGGAACAAGGAGAGGTGCTTGGTTCAGACTGTAGTGGGGGAACAAGGAGAGGTGCTGGGTTCAGACTGTAGTGGGGAAACAAGGAGAGATGCTTGGTTCAGACTGTAGTGGGTGGAACAAGGAGAGGTGCTTGGTTCAGACTGTAGTGGGGGAACAAGGAAAGGTGCTTGGTTCAGACTGTAGTGGGTGGAACAAGAAGAGGTGCTTGGTTCAGACTGTAGTGGGTGGAACAAGAAGAGGTGCTTGGTTCAGACTGTAGTGGGGGAAACAAGGAGAGGTGCTTGGTTCAGACTGTAGTGGGGGAACAAGGAGAGGTGCTTGGTTCAGACTGTAGTGGGGGAACAAGGAGAGGTGCTTGGTTCAGACTGTAATGGTGGAACAAGGAGAGGTGCTTGGTTCAGACTGTAGTGGTGGAACAAGGAGAGGTGCTTGGTTCAGACTGTAGTGGGGGGGGAACAAGGAGAGGTGCTTGTTTCAGACTGTAGTGGTGGAACAAGGAGAGGTGCATGGTTCAGACTGTAGTGGGTGGAACAAGGAGAGGTGCTTAGTTCAGACTGTAGTGGTGGAACAAGGAGAGGTGCTTGGTTCAGACTGTAGTTGGGGGAACAAGGAGAGGTGCTTGGTTCAGACTGTAGTGGGGGGAACAAGGAGAGGTGCTTGGTTCAGACTGTAGTGGGGGAACAAGGAGAGGTGCTTGGCTCAGACTGTAGTGGGGGAACAAGGAGAGGTGCTTGGTGTTGATTCGTTGAGTCTCTCGTCTGGCTTGTGGGTCGTGGGTCGCACATATGATACGGGACTCGTCGTCAAGTTCCCTCACCTGTAAATACGACCAGAACTGGACTGAGGCTCCATGTTGATACGTTCGGTGTTTTCAAAGGCGCGTTTCAGTCATGACGGTGTAGGGGAGTCATATATCGGCCTGTTGCAGGAGAGATGTTTGCCAGGGGTGAGGGGGGAATGGGGAGATGGGTAGGGAGGCGGGGAGGCAGGCTGTGGCGTCTCTAAGCGTGTGTGTGTGTGTGTGTGTGTGGCGTGGCGGGTGTGAGCGGCATCACTCGCTTAGCGCCTGGGCCAGCGGTCGCCGCGTTAGCTCCACACGTTCGCTAGAAGTGAGCGTAAACCTGCCGCTCATTACTGACGCCGCCGCCACCACCACCACCACCACCACCGCATTTCGCCACAAGCATAGCCACCTTGGCGCGTTTTATTACTTTTCGTTCGAGATCTGTATTTTTAGAGGATTAACTTAATGTTTTCCATGGTGTGTGTGTGTGTGTGTGTGTGTGTGTGTGTGTGTGTGTGTGTGTAGTCTCTAATTTACTGTTGATCATCATGATTTTCATGAGAAGCTTCGCCTCACTCGGCAATTGATATTTTATACCGAGAAATGGAATCAGAGCGAAAATGTAAATGGGATTTTTCGAATCCTCTTATACTTGACGGGTAAATACGACGATTATATTGTCTCACTATTAGGATTATTCCGCGGTAATGTCTGACATCGAGGTTGACCGCGCGTAGATTTAGGGTTGCGGCCACCGGCGGCGTTGCGGGGGCGCATGCGGTAATAGACGAGTCGAGGGGGCGGAGGGAGGTCGGCTGCAGGATGTCTTTGCCCCGGCCGTACAATTAACACGTTCAAGTGTGTGTGTGTCGGGGGGAACGACGAAAACATCCTTCTGGAGGAGGGAGGAGGAGGAGAGAGAGAGAAAAAAAGAAAGAATTGACATCGTGGGTAGCGACCCAACAACCCTTAGGGGTTCGGTCGTCTCACGCTAATTGAAAATAGAAAATGTCTCGGTGTTGCCCCGGATGGCGAGCCTCCGGGGCTGTAGGGAAGTGGGCCTCATCTTCGTGTTGTGTGAGTTTCCTCCATCCTAGTCTTTAGCGTAACTGGTAAGTGGGCGTGTCGTAACACCCTCCTGTCGCTCCGGCAGGTACATCCCCCCCAGGCCCCCGCCCTTCCCGTTTTTCCCTCGACACACCAGGATCGAGGGAGGGGGGGAGGAGAGAAAAAAAAAAAAAACGCAGCACCAAGCCGCCCCCCGCGCCGTGGTGGCGGGCCAGCGCCAACTGAACTCAACCCCTCGATGAACGCTGCAATGTGAGAAAACCTTGTGGCGAGCGTTCAGCGGGCGTTTGCGCAGCTACCCAGCGGTCAAACCAACATGCTCTCCAACCCCGCCATTATGCAAATACCCATCCCATACTACCACCTCTTCCCCTCCTCCCCGCCACCCCTCTCCCCCCCATCTCTCCCCTTCCACCCTACTCCGCCATGCCTCCCTCCCGTCCATACCACTCCCCCCCCCACCATACTGGCCCATCCTAATCCCACTGCCGCCACGTAAGGTGGAATTGGATACGGGATTGGGAGGAGGAGGAGGAGGAGGAAGATGGATATGCGGTGGATACGAATGAGGTGTTCACGAACAGGAGAGGAGGAGGAGGAGGAGGAGGAGGACGGTGTGATTGTAGAGGGCAGGCGACACACACACACACACATCTGTCGCTGAAGAAATACTCCAGTGTGGATGGATGTAGGCCAGATCGATGGCTGGGTACTTTCAAGCGAATGGATGCGGTGGGAGTGGCCGGTCGGATGCGCCTTGCTCAAGTGGATATAGGGGTGTGTGTGTGTGTATGGCGGAGGTGGGCCAGCCAGCGGGGTCACTGGCCCTCACGGACAACTGGACGCTGCGGCTGGATGCTAGGTGGTGGTCAGGCCTTTATTTGATAAAAGACGGGCGAGTGTGGTGTGTGTGTGTGTGTGTCTCGTCCTCCCTACATGGGATGTGTAAGGTAGATGAATCATTTGGTTTGTGAGCCTCTCTCTCTCTCTCTCTCTCTCTCTCTCTCTCTCTCTCTCTGTCTTTGTGGTCCTGTGTTTGCGTGTGTGTGTGTGTGTGTTTATGGCAAGTGTCCTTGATTTTGTGTGTTTGAGTTGGCGTGTTCGTGGTTTTGTCGTACTCTGCTGTCATATTGTGTGTGTGGATGGCGCCAGTGTATATATAGTGATGCGAGTTCGTGTCGGATGTTGGATGCGTATGATGTATGGGAGTTTTTATGTAAGAATGAGACTATTGGTGTGTGTGTGTGTGTGTGTGTGTGTGTGTGTGTGTGTGTGTGTGTGTGTGTGTGTGTGTGTGTTTGTGTAATGTTAAGAGATCCAAGAGTCAGAGCAGTTGAGGAAGGAGAAATATGGGGGTGGGTTGGGCCATTTCTTTCGTCTGTTTCCTTGCGCTACCTCGCAAACGCGGGAGACAGCGACAAAGCAAAAAAAAAAAAAAAAAGATATAATTTCTATGACAAAAGTTTTGATAGATTTATAAGTTAGTGAGAAATGCTGCTTAGGAATGTGGTTTACAGGAGTTTATACGATTATTTAATGTTAAGCATTGTATACACAGAGGTTTTGGACAGTGTTGTGAATATTAACCGAGTGGATGACGGGATTTTACGTAATTTTAATGATGCATTGATGAAACTTGAGTAGGATTTTTAGAACATTTTTAAAGCTGGAAATAGACTGTATATAGCAGAATTATAATGAAGAGTGCAAGTGACAGCGAAGGATATTCATGAAGCTTAATGAGACTAGGAAGAATGAAGTTAATGACACATTGCAGTTTGTTGTGTTTGTATGAAACACGAGGAGACATTTCAGCACATGTCAAGTGAAAGATATAGCATGATACAGAATGCCAGTGAAATTGGCTGTCATATGAGAGTTTGCAATATTTGGATGAAATTTATGGAGACTCTCGAGCATATATTGAGAGGTTTAAAGTCCAATACAGGATGGAAGAAGAAGAAGAAGAAGAAGTTAGTGGATGCCAAATGACAGTTTGAGATATTTTGATGCAATTTCAGGAGACTTCAGGATAACGAAGGCTGAGGAAGTACCTTAAAGGGAAGGAATAAGATGTTCCATTAGCCGGATAAAAGTTTTTGACACACGATATCGCGTTAATTCCCAGCGCCACGGTTCTCGAGATGTTGAGAGAGGGTAGTAAAAGATAATAACGAATAGCGAGTGCACGCGCGGGTGATAATTTCGCTGGATTGCCAGTAATTCTTGTAAATCGACAAAGAAAACATTGCAGGCAAATATGATAATGTCTGGCGTCTCCCTTCGCAACTTCTATGTCATTCGGATCCAACTTTCTGAGTATATTTTCTGAAAAGTTTTGGAGGGGAAATTCAATACTGCATGTTGCCCTGGGGGGCGAGCGGTGTGTGTGTGTGTGTGTGTGTGTGTGTGTGTGTGTGCGTGCGTGCGCGGGTGTTTTTGCTTGCTTGCGTTTTTTTTTTGTATGTTTGCGACCGTTGGGAAATTCGTACTTATACAAAGTGGAAGTGATGCATACGAGTGGTTGTGTGTGTGTGTGTGTGGGCGAGAGCGGATGTACATGCGGGGATTCATGTTCATATATATATATATATATATATATATGTGTGTGTGTGTGTGTGTGGGCGAGAGCGGATGTACATGCGGGGATTCATGTTCATATATATATATATATATATATATATATGTGTGTGTGTGTGTGTGTAATTTGTATAAGCGTTTCCGGACTTGGTCTGCGTTTGATTTCGCCACAACTAATCGCTCCTCGGCAATGTTGTATCATCAGAGTACAATCTCATCGAAGAGCTTCTTATTCCAAAGGAGTCCTTATTATCCCCTGATACAGATTGTAGCGCAGCCTTTGAGCTTACAGGATACCCTGGGGAAGGGTTCCCCGGGTTATATAATTATAGTAATAATAAAGTTTTTATGTTAAACAACCCACAGACCCCCTTTTACTGGGCTGCAGCTGCTTCGAGGACGCACTCCACGCAGTAGCAGGGGAAGCATGGGTGTCTTTGGAGCGAGAGAAATCCCTCAACGAGACTATATCTTTCCGTCTGTTGATGATGATATGGGATGATATATATATATATATATATATATATATATATATATATATATATATATATATATATATATATATATATATATATATATATATATATTTTTTTTTTTTTATACTTTGTCGCTGTCTCCCGCGTTTGCGAGGTAGCGCAAGGAAACAGACGAAAGAAATGGCCACCCCCCCCCATAACATGTACATACCACGTCACACACGCAAATATACATACCTACACAGCTTTCATGGTTTACCCCAGACGCTTCACATCCTTGCTTCAATCCACTGACACACGTCAACCTTATACCAATACTCCAATTATATTATATGATATTTATATATATAATATATAATAATATTATATAATATATATATATATATATATATATATATATATATATATATATATATATATATTATATTTAATATTTTATTATATTAATTTCAATTTTGCTTCTTCAATTTTTTATTCCACAATCTTTCTTTTCTTACTTCCTCCGTCGATATGCGAATGTACCAATTTAGAATATATAATTATATACATAATAAATTTTGGACCACACCCTCAACATACTATTCTATTACGAATAGTTCCACGTCCACACATTCGGCTAAAATACACATCACCATGACACAAGAGCTAATATCCAGTATTGTATACACCAGACTCTCCAGACTCCTTAAACAATGCACTGCCCTAGCACGTCTAACCTTCGTTTATACTCAACTGATTCTCTTCATTCACTTTAAAATATAATATTATTTATATATAATATATCATAACATATTATATTCACTTATATAATTATATATTTTAATTATATTATAAATATATAAATTATATAATATATTATATTATATATATAATATATATATATATATTTGGAAAGGATCGCAATTTTGCGCGTGATCAAGATATTCCTATGAGTCCACGGGGAACTTATCGTGTTTCATTTTCCCGTGGACTCATAGGAATAATATATATATATATATATATATATATATATATATATATAATATATATAAAATATATATATATATATATATATATATATATACGATAAGTTGCCAAGTGCACTTTCGTGTAATAATCACATCATCAGGGGAGACACAAGAGAGAAATATAACAGTCAGTTGATATACAACGAAGAGACTTATCTAGGACGCCATTTGGTAAACAAGCGACTGGCGTCCTAGCTACGTCTCTTCGTTTTATATCAACTGATTGTTATATTTCTCTCGTCTCCACTGATGATGTGATTATTACACGAAAGTGCACTTGGGAACTTATCGTGTTTTATTTCCCCGTGGACTCATAGGAATATACTTGATCATGCGCAAAATTGTGATTCTTTCCAATATATATATATATATATATATATATATATATATATATATATATATATATATATATATATATATATATATATCCCTTTAACATTAGAGATTCGAACCCTGTACGAGTTGTATGGTAGTTGGGTATGGTAACCACTCGGCTGTGTTATATATAGTGGTTATTGTGCCCATCTACCACACAAATGGTACGGGGTTACAATCCTTGCATATATATATGTGTGTGTGTGTGTGTGTGTGTGTGTGTGTGTGTGTCTGTCTGTCTGTCTGTATGGGAAAGTTACCCTTTGACCTACCCTCAAGGGATAGGTCATAGGTCACTGGTATCGAGGGGTGTAGTGAAGATGGTCTTCCTGACCTAACACCCAGAAATGATCCATCCAGGCTTATGTTAAGGCAGCTTGAAGATTATCATTATTTATTATTATTATTATTATTATTATTATTATTATTATTATTATTATTATTATTATTGTTGTTGTTGATTTATTACTATTGTTATTATCATTATGATTATTATTATTATGATTATTATTATTGATATTTTTATTATTATTATTATTATTATTATTATTATTATTATTATTATTATTATTATTTTACAGCCCCAGGACTGTTATTTGTGGGGTTCCAGCAGCCTCAAAGCTGCACTCCGCGCAGGAGCAGGGAAACGCTGGATTTCTTGGGAACGAGAAGGTCCTAGACGATGCATACAGGCTTGTCGAAAGGTGGTTATGTGCTGGATGTGTGTAACGACGACATAGGCAGAGTCCGGTAACATTCTCTCTCTCTCTCTCTCTCTCTCTCTCTCTCTCTCTCTCTCTCTCTCTCTCTCTCTCTCTCTCTCTCTCTCTGTGCCGCTATCACATATTAAAATTAAGGCGATTATAAAAAAAAAAAAGAGGTCCAAGGTGAAGCGATTATGCAAATTTATGATATCGTCTGATCGGTTTGGTCTTGTCTAGGGGAGGGAGAGAGTGAATAGGGGGGACGGGGTAGGGGGGGGGGTAAGAACGGAGGAGGGGAAGACGGCAAAAAAGAGGGAGAGAGATGGGGGGGGGAGGGATGGAGAGGTGTTCGCGGGGAGAGTGGAAGTTGAGTCATTACCTAGTAAGAACAGGCGAGTGGTGGTGGGTGGGGGAGATATTGGTGGTACTGGAGTCATTGGTTGGTGTAGGGGAGGGAGTGAGTGAGTGAGTGTGTGAGTCTGCCTCACCCACACGGTTGCCTGTAATGTCTCAGATCAGGTGGAGAACTGCCGCTCCAGCTGTGGTGGTGGTGGGGGACGTCTGGAACAGATGGTCGTTGTGGGGTGGGTTTTTTCTTTCTTTTTTTGTGGTACAGAGACACTGCACTGCCGGCCT
Organism: Panulirus ornatus; assembly: GCF_036320965.1. Classification (NCBI taxonomy): domain Eukaryota; kingdom Metazoa; phylum Arthropoda; class Malacostraca; order Decapoda; family Palinuridae; genus Panulirus; species Panulirus ornatus. The sequence continues at coordinate 12,398,111 of NC_092238.1, read as the reverse complement.
ATCTTGTATATCCCTCCACCTTCCTCAGCTTCATCTCCTCCACTACCACCTCCACCACCACCACCACCTCCTCCTTCACTACCTTCCGTGTTACTTAGCTCACCACAGCTCTTGCTACTACCCCGCCCTCCACCTTCAGGTCCTCTTTTACCACACCGATCTCACCTCGACAACGCCCTCACCACTACCTTACTCTACATCGCCCTCATCACTACTACCCCCCTTTACATCGCCATCACCACCATCTCCTCCCTCTACATCGCCCTCACCACCACAACCTCCCTCTACATCTCCCTCACCACCACTACCTCCCTCTACATCGCCCTCACCACCAGCACCTCCCTCTACATTGCCCTCCCCACCACAACCTCCCTCTACATCGCCCTCACCACCAGTACCTCCCTCTACATCGCGTTCCCCACCACAACCTCCATCTACATCGCCCCACCACCACTTCCTGCCTCTACATCGCCCTCACCACCACTACCTCCCTCTACATCGCCCTCACCACCAGTACCTCCCTCTACATTGCCCTCCCCACCACAACCTCCCTCTACATCGCCCTCACCACCAGTACCTCCCTCTACATCGCGTTCCCCACCACAACCTCCCTCTACATCGCCCCACCACCACTTCCTGCCTCTACATCGCCCTCACCACCACTTCCTGCCTCTACATCGCCCTCACCACCAGTACCTCCCTCTACATCGCCCTCCCCACCACTCCTTCCCTCTACATCGCCCTCATCACCATTCCCTCCCTCTACATCGCCCTCATCACCACTCCCTCCCTCTGCATCGCCTTCATTACCATGACCTCCCTCTACGCTGCCCACCACCGCTGCTGTACCTCCACCCTCGCCAGCACCTCCGCCACCGAGCCAGAGGTAAAGAGTAACATTACATCCATGTTTCACAAAAACTCGCTCGAGGTAAGTCTGGCTGGTGAGGTGGGAGCCAGTGTCAGGAAACTTACCGGTTGCACACACTCGGCCTCTTGCTCTTGGAGGCTTGTCTCTGGTAGCATGACCTTGGAGGCTTCTTGCAGTGGTATGGCCTTGGAGGCTTGCTACTGATGGTTTGGCCTTGGAGGCTTGATACTGATGGTTTGGCCTTGGAGGCTTGCTACTAGTGCCATGGCCTTGGGAGTCTTGTTACTGGTGGCGTGGCCTTGGAGACTTGGTACTAGTGGTTTGGCCTTGGTGACTATTTACTGATGGAATGTCCCTGCAAGCTTGTTACTCTTGATGGAGTCTTGTTATTGGTGATATGGTCTTGGAGGCTTTGCAGATGTACTGCTGGTGTCATGGTCAAGCTTGTTACTGGTGGTTTAACCTTGGAGGCTTCTTACTAAGGGCATGACCTTGAAAGCTATGGTCGTTATTTTCCTTGACAGTTTTCCTGGGACCTTTCTTTCTTTCTCTCCAGTAGATGTCCTCGTGAATTCTGGACGTTAGGATTGTCTGATGGAGTCCTCTCCCCCGGGCAGTGGGTCGAGTTTACTGATGGCTTCATTCACTCGCAAGACAGACAGACAGACCCGCTGGAGGTGAACCTTGGAGGTACTGCTTGAGGGCTGATCCATGGTGGAGGTGGCTTACCGCTTGTGAGAGCTTGCCCCTGGAGGCACTCTGGCTCTAAGGTTACACCCTCGAAGTGTTGCTCCTGCAGGTGTAGCCTCGTGTTGCCGCGAGGGAAGGGAAGCGTCACTATAATCGTCAGGACTTGATGTGTGGCGAGTTTGGCATCGTCTCTGTTCGTGGGGCGTCCACACGTCCTTCGCTGCTCCCCTTCCTACTGGAAG
>NC_092238.1:12351308-12393808 GCF_036320965.1 Panulirus ornatus | reverse complement strand
CCTCTAGATAGATAGATAGATAGATAGAGCTATCTGTCGTGTGGTGAGCGCTACGCGTTAGCCCCTACCGGCGTAGGTACTCGTAGGGAGGTAGGTACCCGCTTATTTTCAAGAGACAATCTACAATTGGGCGGAAGTTTACCTAACAGGATCCGATGACGACAGATGACAGCGAGTGAGATCCCGAACAAACAGAAATATATGAAGTGGTACAGTGTCAATACACAAACAGAGAGTGATAAGAAAGCGAAACAAAAGGATAAAGATTTGGATGCCATCATACAGGAAAGAAACTGGGATTCATAAGAACGTATTTTGAAGGTAACTCTCAAGTCTCGTGTTGTGGTATGATTATGAAGACATGGATACGAGAGATGGAAACCTGTTGATAAAACTGATTAATGTGTATGTAAGGAGGAGAATTGTATACTACCGTGTTGCGTGGTAGGTTCGAATCCTGGTTGCGGCAGTCGGTCCACAGTGAACCCAGCTGTTCATCCACCGCTCGGGGTCGGTCGGTAAAATGAGTACCTGGCTCAGGCTAAAGTGTATTACAACGTTAATAAGGCGGCCTTGACTTGGGCTTCAGTTGCCCGTGTCGTCTCAGCGAACGTAAAAAAAAAAAAAATGGCGAGAATTCAGAAACGCACATCGAAGAGAGTTGGATGATGGAACCTAAGAAATACCGTGAAAGGGTGAAAAGTGTAACTATACAGTCAAAGAAAGAAGAAAAAATATATATGCGCATGACAGCAAATGGTGGAGATGTCAAAGAAAACGTGACTTTCAGTCCCCTCCCATAGGGAAAAGACACAGTTATTAAGTCTCCCCAGAATACACCTTGGAACATAGACTAAAATAAATCAGACAAAAATATATGACAGCCCAACCAGGAAGCCAGACCGACTATTCAGTATACTGCCAGGAGAAAACGAGAGACATGCCTGGAATAACTACAGAAACATTTAAAAGAATGCCTGACACACGTGGTTGAAATCAGTCCCAGACGAAGCAAGGACAGATGAACGTGTTCTGCGCGTGGGCCGCTGAGAAGGAATGCTCTTCTTGTTGGTCAGGCAAGACGTGCGGTGCCCGGCCTTGGTGTGGTCAAGTCTCCGTCGTGGGTAAGTAGTAGGCCTCTCTCTCTCTCTCTCTCTCTCTCTCTCTCTCTCTCTCTCTCTCTCTCTCTCTCTCTCTCTCTCTCTCTCTCTCTCTCTCTCAAACTTATTTTTCCCCTCCGTCACAGAATCTCTCCCCAACACACACACACACACACACACACACACACACACACACACACACACACACACACACACACACACACACACCCTTTCCCAGCCTTCCTTCCCTCCTCCTCCTCCTCCCCTGCCACCGTGGGAAGTTTAAGCATCTAATGGAACAGACACCTGCCCAGAGGAGGTGGTGGCGTCACACCTGTCTGGCCTTCCCTCGGCCAGCGTGGGGACGACCTGCCCCTGGGATTTATCTATTTTGGGTGGTGGGGAGACCCGTGGATGGGGGAATGGAGGTTAACAGTGAAGGCAACGTGGTGTTGAGGGGTCGTGGTGTTGACGACCTGGCCTTGGTACGAGTCGTTGGTGCTGGTGTAAGAGGTGGTGCTGGTGTAAGAGGTGGTGCTGGTGTAAGAGGTGATGCTGGTGTAAGAGGTGGTGCTGGTGGTAAGAGGTGGTGCTGGTGTAAGAGGTGGTGCTGGTGGTAAGAGGTGTCGTGGTGGTAACTTGAGGTGATGATTGTCGTGGTGCTAATGACTTGTTGATGAGATGCCTTGTTGGTGGTGGTGTTGACAGTTTCAGTGATGATGACAATATGTTAGGGATTCCGGTGATGACTTCGTGGTGATAAAGGGGTCATAGTTGGTGGTGACCTGAAAACGTTGTAGGGGTGTAGTTGTGAGCAAGCAGAGTTGAAGGGGGAGTTGTGATGACGTGACTGTAATGAGGGGCTATGGTTGTGATGTTGTGGTCCGCAGGGGGTCATAGTGGTGCTCAGAAAGTCTTAGTGGTGACGCACTGGTGCTCAGAAAGTCTTAGTGGTGAGGTACTGGTGCTCAGAAAGTCTTATTGGTGACGTACTGGTGCTCAGAAAGTCTTAGTGGTGAGGTACTGGTGCTCAGAAAGTCTTAGTGGTGACGTACTGGTGCTCAGAAAGTCTTAGTGGTGAGGTACTGGTGCTCAGAAAGTCTTAGTGGTGACGTACTGGTGCGCAGAAAGTCTTTGTGGTGACGTAGTGGTGCTCAGAAAGTCTTAATGGTGACGTACTGGTGCTCAGAAAGTCTTTGTGGTGACGTACTGATTCTCAAAATGTCTTAATGGTGAGGTACTGGTTCTCAAAAAGTCTTAATGGTGAGGTACTGGTGCTCAAAAAGTCTTAATGGTGAGGTACTGGTGCTCAGAAAGTCTTATTGGTGACGTACTGGCGTGCAGAAAGTCTTTGTGGTGACGTAGTGGTGCGCAGGTGGTCTTAAATGGGACGCACTGATGCCCAGGAGTTCTGAATAGTGATGTAGTGGTGCTCAGGAAGTGTGAGTGGTGACCTGGGCGAGCTCATAAAATCCCCACTGCCTGTGTCGTGGTCATAAAATCCCCCCCCCCATCATTCCCCCCCACTGCCTGTGTCGCCTCCCTACGCTGGACACTTTCGAACTGTCATCTCTGGGCCCTCATGTCGTCATAACCTTCGGGGGAAATTGTTGATCATGTAAAATGGGGGGGAGACGCGGATAGATTTTATATCGCGGATGTATTGCGCAAAAGTTTTTAAGTCCCGCATGTTTTTAGAACTTTGCCGCGGAATTCGCCGTGGAACTTTTATATGGGTCTCGTGGGGAAAGTTGTCGCGGGGCGTGTCGTTGTGAATGTGTAGGGTGGCGGGGCGGGGCGGGGCGGCGGGCGGGGTGGGGTGGGGAAATAGGAGGCTGTGTGGGTGGGGAAAGTTGTCGCGGGGCGTGTCGTTGTGAATGTGTAGGGTGGCGGGGGGGGCGGGGTGGGGTGGGGGATTGGGGCTGTGTGGGTGGGGAAAGTTGTCGCGGGGCGTGTCGTTGTGAATGTGTAGGGGGGCGGGGGCGGGTGGGAAATGGGGGCTGTGTGGGTGGGGGAGGACCTCTTGTTATTAGGCGGGGGAAGGAAGGAAGATGTGGGAAGGGAAGAACCCATCACGAATGTATAATGATTCTCTTCTAACTTTAAACATCCAAATGTTAGCGCAAACACTGGACGTGTGAAATTGTTAAAAATCTGTTATTAGCTTTTGTTCGTAAGTGGCTGTTGTGTTAGGATGGATATTTGTTTGTTTTTGTATTGCCCTTGTTTCTCCACAGTGATCCAAGTGTGGCCCGTCAGAGACGATGTTGTGGCCACTCTGGTGGTTGAGGAAGGAAGGAAGGAAAGGGGGTGGTGGATTGTTGTGGGGGTGAGGGGAGGTTGAAGCCACTTAAGCTCATCCCTAACCCCCCCCCCCCCACAATTAACGTAGGGGTTGGTAAATGAGCAACGTAGGGGTTGGAGGGTAGGGTGTTGGTAAATGAGCAACGTAGGGGTTGGAGGGTAGGGTGTTGGTAAATGAGCCACCATTTGGCGATGCACTTTTGTTTTTTAAGGTTTTGTTTTGAAAGCATTTACCGGAACGGCAGCTTGCGCGATCGCCACGCCCCCAGGCTAACTCCAGCCAGCCAGCGAGTGCCCCAGGCTAACACCGGACGGCCAGGCCCCAGGCTTCGAAACCCTCCCCCCCTTCCTTTATTTTGTAGGGACCGTCACGGATGCCATATTTTGTAGGACAACTCCCACAAGTCTGTATTTTGTAGCACAACTCCCACAAAGTCTGTATTTTGTAGCACAACTCCCACAAGTCTGTATTTTGTAGCACAACTCCCACAAAGTCTGTATTTTGTAGCACAACTCCCACAAGTCTGTATTTTGTAGCACAACTCCCACAAGTCTGTATTTTGTAGGAGAACTCCCACAAGTCTGTATTTTGTAGCACAACTCCCACAAGTCTGTATTTTGTAGCACAACTCCCACAAGTCTGTATTTTGTAGCACAACTCCCACAAAGTCTGTATTTTGTAGCACAACTCCGACAAGTCTGTATTTTGTAGCACAACTCCCACAAGTCTGTATTTTGTAGCACAACTCCCACAAAGTCTGTATTTTGTAGCACAACTCCCACAAAGTCTGTATTTTGTAGGAGAACTCCCACAAGTCTGTATTTTGTAGGACAACTCCCACAAGTCTGTATTTTGTAGGACAACTCCCACAAAGTCTGTATTTTGTAGAACAACTCCCCCAAAGTCTGTATTTTGTAGGACAACTCCCACAAAGTCTGTATTTTGTAGCACAACTCCCACAAAGTCTGTATTTTGTAGGACAACTCCCACAAGTCTGTATTTTGTAGGACAACTCCCTCAAATCTTCTAGCTAAGATCACTTAAACCAATTTTGAGTCCAAAACCAGACCACATGATTCATGAGCGAATCGACGAATTTGTTTTTCCACGGCATGTTACGGACGTGCCCGGATAATGCGTTTTTATTCATCTGTTGTCGGACTTTATACCATGATGACTCGGGTGTTCGTCCGTCGCTCTTGCCTCTGTTGCCGACGACGTGGGTCGCTCGCAAACCGTTGCCCGCCCGCCCGACCGGCGTCGTAAACCAAAACGGAGGGAAAGAAAACAAAAAATATCGGGAACAGTTAAGTCATTAAGTCTGTACGGGAGTAGCAGGTGGTCCCTTAATTTAAGTACTATTGAACTATAAAATGGCTGTACTTTGATGTGGATGGTTTAAAAACTGACGCAAAATGAACTCGTGGGCAGAAAAGTGTGGGCGGGGGGGGGGTCTTTTCTGTGCCTGTTTTCATTATGGGAGAGGTTAATGAAACTTTATTGGGGGTGTTTTTATGGTGGGGCAAGACTAGGGTGGATGTAATTATTATTTAGACGACCTCCCGCAGCCTCGCCTCCTCCTCCTCCTCCAGGCCCGAGCCTTTCCCCTCCCTTCCCACACTCCCTTTCCGTCTTACGTGTTCTCTCCCTTCCTTCCCTTCCCACATTCCCTTTCCGCCTTGCGTTTTCTCTCTCTCCCCTTCTCTCCCTAGCGCTCTTTTTTTTTTATTATTTCTTCTTCGTCTTTCTTTATCCCTCACCCTCGCTGCCTTCCCGTATCTCCCTCTTTCCCAGCTGCCTCTACTGCCTCCCCCCCCTCCCCTTCCTACTTACCACCACACTCCGTATGTACCCTACTCCCCTCCCCAACTCCCCTCCCCAACTCCCCTCCCCAACTCCCCTCCCCGACTCCTCTCCCCTACTCTACCAACCCCTTTTCCTACCCTCTCAGTCCTCTATTTTTCGCATCTGTATTCCCCCCTCTCCCTTCCGTCTTCGTCTGGGTGCATATTGCCACACACACACACACACACACACACACACACACACACACACACACACACACACACAGCGTGCGTACCAATACATGCATGTGTGTGTGTGTGTGTGTGTGTGTGTGTGTGTGTGTGTGTCGGAAAGGTCCCTGGGGTCATCATACTGGTCACCGACCCAGCCCAGCATAACTATTGGTGAAATCTGGTTCGACGTGTCCGCAGAGTGTTGGCGAGGCTTCGTCTGGATGTTATTTACAGGTGTTCGTAACAAGCTAGGTGGGGCCCCACGCGACTCAAAAGGCGGGCCCGCTGAGGGAAGAGACGACCTGGGCCGCTGCACTCACTTGAGAACTCGTTTTCTGTGGACACTTGAACACTTAGGGGCAGGGGTAACTATGGTGAACGACGCTTATAATGAGAGCCGACGTAAGCTTTCTCGGCACAAGTTGACTTTAATTACCTGTCTCATCGACACTTGGTTGGCATGGTTGGCACAGACGTGATTGACTGTCCTGTCGGTACAGATAGATAACAGAGACTGACTGCCATATCTGGGCTTACATAGCCGTCGTTGACTGTTTAATCGGCATGCATAGCCATGGTGGATTGTATATCGGCATAGAGAGGCACGGTATACTGTAACATCGGCATAGCTTTTTTTTTTTTGTCTTATTTTGTGCACAGAGACAAGGAAAGTGTAAGTAGGTCCTGTCATAACACATGAGTGTGATTGATATCCGCAATCACCGTATTTTTTTTCATGATATTGTCGTAGACACACGTGAGTGACTGTGATATCGGCTCGGGGTAACTGCTGTGGGCGGTTGCTATTAATGCAAATAACGGTGAGTGACGGTAATGGCAGCGATATCCTCGATTGCCTATATTAACACAGTTCAATGACGATTTGGTTTATCTCAGCAGGTATAGTCGTGGCGGTGTATAATGTCTCCATAGATATTCGTGATTGACTCAATTACATATAGATATCTTTATCCCTGGTTGACCTCACAGCCTTAACGGATAGTTGGTTGACCTTATAGTCTTTACAGATAAAACCGTGGTTGACCATATCAGTACTGATAGCCATGGCTTATTGTCTTGTCAGTATAGATAGTCGTGGTAGATACACAGAGAGAGAAACTATGAGGAACCCAGGCGATTTTCCTGGGTGCAGTTCCCGATGACAGTCTCACTGTGTTTGGACATTACGTGAGACTGGGAAGAAACACAAGGCAGTATGGTAAGTAGATGGAATTCCCGGCTGTTTAGAGGACGGGGAAAGATGAGTCTTGCCGCCGAGGGAAACAAAAGGGAGGAAGGGAGTTCATGTATACTGCATCTGTAGGTAGCTATTGTTAACAACAGAGGATGATGCTAATTAAGAATGCTATTGAGAGTAGGAAAACAGTATTATCTTGAGAATAAAGCAAGAAAGCCATGACCCGCCATAGAAAAGTTTGAAAGAAGAAATGGGAGGAGAGAAGAGAGAGTGGACGAGTGCGAACACAGGAGGGAAAATGGGAGAAGAGAAGAGAGAGTAGGCGAGTGTCTGCACAGATGAGGGAAAGTGGGAGAAGAGAAGAGAGAGTGGGCGAGTGTGAGCACAGAGGAGGGAAAATGGGAGGAGAGAAGAGAGAGAAAGAGAGTGGACGAGTGTGAGCACAGAGGAGGGACAACAACAGCACAGTTGATTAGATACAACTGGGTCGGGAAACCCCTTTCACTGTCTACCCAATCACTCTCACTTCTTAGGTCTTCCGAGTCTTTGAAACTTTCCTTAACTGACGCTCTGTTCAGACGCTTGGAATCTCATTGTCGTCTGCCAGATCACCGCTACGGCTTTTGCGGTGGAAGGTCTACTGGTGATCTCTCCCACGTGACTCGTCTCTGGCGGTCCACCCTCACACACAGGGACGTAGATGAATGACATGTCTCATGGGCCCCCTCGTCATATCGCCTGCCCTCATTAACTTATCTCTGTAAACGAGCTTACGTCAACCTCCTCACCATGGTCACTCGTACGCCGATGATTGACCCTCCCATACACAGTCTCTGCCTCTCCATTCATGGCTCCAACACGTCGTTCTTTTTCTTGCGCTGAACATATTTTCTCGGAATGGAGGAGAGGGTAACCTGGTTTAACTGAAGTGTGCAGAAACACAATGACTAGCCATGAATCATCCTAAATTTCTGTCTCATACAATTGAATCTCAAAGCACTTCACTTCAACCCAGCATAATTGTATTCTGTACCTTATCGTAGGAACATCGCAAAATCTTAAAAGCCAGGGGTGTCAGTTTCCGAAGACATTTCTCCTCCGAGCAGCTGTTGCATATCTGCTGGGGTGTCATTCACTCCAGGATGGACCACTGTTCGAAAAAAAAAGAATGCTTTTTAAATGTTATCAGCTTCCCTTCCGTCTGCTACAGTGTTGCTGTCGTCTCTCTGTTCTGCAGGTATTATTTCAGCCACTGGTCGTAAGCTGTCTTGTGTGTCCCAGCCACTTAAGGCATAGACTCGCGGCGCTCGTCTGGTTTGCTGCTTCCGATAGTTTCTTTGTAGAAACCAGCCACACGAGGATTCGCCGTTATGATAACTCCTGTCATTGATCAGCCAAGGTGTATAATTTGATTTCCATCTGTAGCTTTTCCGTCCTCTAACAACTCCTTCCACCCTACGTAGTCGGGAACTCAGATCAATTTCTACAGCCTTTTTATCCTCGCACTCTATTTTTCCTATCATGCAAGATGGCCACCCTAGGCCACTTTCATCCATGCCAATTCAAGATCCTAAAGAAAAAAAAATGATGCAAGGAAGAGCCTGTATAGTTTCGGCGCCAGGAAATCGAAGACTCTGACAGGAGCTGCAGGTCGGATTCTCTGTCCCACAAAGTAAACGATATTGATTATAAAAGGAAAAAAAAAAGATTATTTGTTGTGACAGACGGAGGATAGGGAGGGGGAAAAAGAACGGACGAGCATTTTGAAGAACCTTATGACTGAGCAAACAGACCAGCAGTTGATTTTTCCCAACAGAAAACGAACACGTGAGAGTATAAGACGTCCACTCGTTCTACAAGGATGAGCTGACTAGTCCGTAAAAGGACTGAAGGTCGGCAGAGCAGGAGAGATCTTGAAAAGTCTAGCAGCAGCCAAATGCGAGTTCAAGATACGTTATGCATTGTAAACTACCGCTCATAACGACAAGAATAATATATATGAATGCAAAAGCCTATACGATAAAGCATAGTTGCACAAGGATTTTTCCAATCATAACACCCAATAGCCAGAAACCCAGAAGCCACCTAATGCTCAGGTTTTCACACTTCGAGCCTCAGTGACTTTTGGGAGGTAAATTACCGCTGAGGTTGCTGCCGAAAAGGCTGGCAACTAGTGGGAGAACAGTGCCTTGTGAGAGAGCAGTTAGGGATTGAGATCAGGATGCGGGACAAGACGAGCAACTGTTATCATAAGAATGTTTGGAGAAAAAGTAAACGACCCTGATTTATGGCTGTGTTAGTCGTGTCGACTTTGATCAAGGAAGCTGTTGGTTAGGGTTCCTTGGGATGAGCTGATGGGAGTGAACACATAATCGTTGATTGGAAGCAACGTAGGTTGATCAAGCAGCTACATTCTCCGTCACTATTACAGTTTGTGCCGATGATGGGGGAATCGGAGACCACAGTGATGGGTTAGGGAGTTGAGCAGGGCTCCACGCTGTCCCCAGTAATGTTCAGTAACAGCAGCAGAGAGAGAGAGAGAAAGAGAGAGGCACTTCCAGACATCGACAAAGGAATGAAAGTTGGAGGGCAGCTAGTGATGATATCTGTCAGTGTTTGCTGGGGACGAGGTCGGTTAGTCAGCAAAACACGAAGAGGTGTCCAGCCAATGGTCCAGTCCGGATACCAAGCGAGTGCTCTTAGGACTGGATTGTAAACGCTCACGGGACGAAAGGCATGAGAGATACAAGGGAAAGAACAAGGTGCCGTAACAATACGCGTCGAAAATCAAATACATTTAAGACCTGAAGTATGTCTGGTGTACGGGAAGTGTTGCGACCTGCAACGAAGATTGTAACAAAGTTAGGACTCTTAAGTTTCTCACAGTGGAGACTGAAATGAAGCTGAAGAGACGGGTAGAAAGGAGGTAAACGTAGAATGTAGTTTGATATGGTGTAGACACATGGTGAACCTTGAGAGCAAAAGTTGATGCATTATGGTAAAGCTTTGAAATGTGGAGCAGGAGAAGAAGAATGAAGATTTACGTGATAAGAACAAGAAAACGAGGACGCCTTGCTAAAGTGGCCGTGGTGGAAGTGGGAAGGAATAATGATAATAATAATAATGCGCGAAGACGCACTGGATAGGACACGTATGGCGATGAAGACGTCCGCTGGAAAATGGTATTAGAAGGAAGATATGAAAGGGAAGGGGGCAAGAGAGAGAGAGAGAGAGAGAGAGAGAGAGAGAGAGAGAGAGAGAGAGAGAGAGAGAGAGAGAGAGGAAATGTGTGCCGCATGGATGGCTTGAAGGCCAGGAAATGTTGTCACCATACGGAGAGGAAAGACTGAAGCTTCATACACGAGAGAGAGAGAGAGAGAGAGAGAGAGAGAGAGAGAGAGAGAGAGAGAGAGAGAGAGAGTCGTTAGCCTCGTGTTGTTATATATCCGCGAAACTGGACCTGCCGACGGCCGATACAATGAGATAGATGGGATTGATGAGGTTATCGGTAATGATAGATGGGATTGATGATGTTATCGGTATTGATCGATAGGATTGATGAGGTTATCGGTAATGATAGATGGGATTGATGAGGTTATCGGTTTTGATAGATGGGATTGATGAGGCTATCGGTAATGATAGATAGGATTGATGATGTTATCGGTATTGATCTATGTGATTGATGAGGCTATCGGTAATGATAGATAGGATTGATGTTATCGGTATTTATAGATGGGATTGATGAGGCTATCGGTAATGATACAAGTGATTGATGAGGTTATCGGTATTGATCTATGTGATTGATGAGGTTATCGGTGTTGATAAATGTGATTGATGATGACATCGGTACAGATGGCGGTGATTGATGATATTATCGGTCCATATAATCGTGATTGATGATATTGGTATAGATAGATAGCCATGATTGATATTATCGGTACAGATAGACTTGATTAATGATAGCGGTGTAGATAGCTATGATTGATGATATCGGCACAGATAGCCGTGTTCACTGATATCGGTACAGATAGCCGTAAGGGATGATGATATATATCGGTATGATAACCGTGATTGATGATATCGGTACAGATAGCCGGGAATAATCGGTACAGATAGCCATGATGACATCGGCACACATAGCCGTGATTGATGATATCGGTACAGATAGCCATGATGACATCGGCACACATAGCCGTGATTGATGATATCGGTACAGATAGCCATGATGACATCGGCACACATAGCCGTGATTGATGATATCGGTACAGATAGCCATGATGACATCGGCACACATAGCCGTGATTGATGATATCGGTACAGATAGCCATGATGACATCGGCACACATAGCCGTGATTGATGATATCGGTACAGATAGCCATGATGACATCGGCACACATAGCCGTGATTGATGATATCGGTACAGATAGCCATGATGACATCGGCACACATAGCCGTGATTGATGATATCGGTACAGATAGCCATGATGACATCGGCACACATAGCCGTGATTGATGATATCGGTACAGATAGCCATGATGACATCGGCACACATAGCCGTGATTGATGATATCGGTACAGATAGCCATGATGACATCGGCACACATAGCCGTGATTGATGATATCGGTACAGATAGCCATGATGACATCGGCACACATAGCCGTGATTGATGATATCGGTACAGATAGCCATGATGACATCGGCACACATAGCCGTGATTGATGATATCGGTACAGATAGCCATGATTGATATTATCGGTACAGATAGCCATGATGACATCGGCACACATAGCCGTGATTGATGATATCGGTACAGATAGCCATGATGACATCGGCACACATAGCCGTGATTGATGATATCGGTACAGATAGCCATGATGACATCGGCACACATAGCCGTGATTGATGATATCGGTACAGATAAGCCCGTAAGGGATGATGATATATATCGGTATGATAACCGTGATTGATGATATCGGTACAGATAGCCATGATGACATCGGCACACATAGCCGTGATTGATGATATCGGTACAGATAGCCATGATGACATCGGCACACATAGCCGTGATTGATGATATCGGTACAGATAGCCATGATTGATATTATCGGTACAGATAGCCATGATGACATCGGCACACATAGCCGTGATTGATGATATCGGTACAGATAGCCATGATGACATCGGCACACATAGCCGTGATTGATGATATCGGTACAGATAGCCATGATGACATCGGCACACATAGCCGTGATTGATGATATCGGTACAGATAGCCATGATGACATCGGCACACATAGCCGTGATTGATGATATCGGTACAGATAGCCATGATGACATCGGCACACATAGCCGTGATTGATGATATCGGTACAGATAGCCATGATGACATCGGCACACATAGCCGTGATTGATGATATCGGTACAGATAGCCATGATGACATCGGCACACATAGCCGTGATTGATGATATCGGTACAGATAGCCATGATGACATCGGCACACATAGCCGTGATTGATGATATCGGTACAGATAGCCATGATGACATCGGCACACATAGCCGTGATTGATGATATCGGTACAGATAAGCCCGTAAGGGATGATGATATATATCGGTATGATAACCGTGATTGATGATATCGGTACAGATAGCCGGGAATAATCGGTACAGATAGCCATGATGACATCGGCACACATAGCCGTGATTGATGATATCGGTACAGATAGCCATGATGACATCGGCACACATAGCCGTGATTGATGATATCGGTACAGATAGCCATGATGACATCGGCCCACATAGACGTGAATGATAATAATAGTATCGGTAAAGATAGCCGTACTGATAGTATCGGTAAAGATAGCCATGGTTCCTGTTATGGATACAAATAGCTATGATTAACGATATCTTCAGTCCAGATACCCATAACTGATAACATATCAGTATGAATAACGTCAGAAAACGCCGAGCCAAAACGTCCCCACGAATGTGTGATATCGGCGCAGATAACCCGTGATTGGTTGTGGTATCGGCACTGCAAAAACCAGGGCCATGTATACTATCGGCTCGGATTGCCCGGATTACCATCACTATCGGCTCTGGATTACATTAGATACGTCAGATATATACACACACACATATATATATATATATATATATATATATATATATATATATATATATATATATATATATATATATATATATATGTGTGTGTGTGTGTGTGTGTGTGTGTGTGTGTGTGTGGGCGTTTATGTATATACATGTGTATGTGGGTGGGTTGGGCCATTATTTCGTCTGTTTTCTTGCGCTAACGCGGGAGACAGCGACTAAGTATAATAAAAAAGTATATATATATATATATATATATATATATATATATATATATATATATATATATATATATATATATATATATTAGTTTATCTTTTCGGTCTGCTTACTGTGTGGTCTTGGTTGGAGGGGAGAGGGTGAGGTGGTTGCTGGGTGAGAGGGAAACTCCTCACTTTTCCCCTGGGGTGTGGAGTTTGATCTTAATACACTGGTGACCAAGGGGGTTTCCTGATCCCCCTTAAGTCTTTTATGTTCTCGTTGTTCACCTCGGATGAGATTTTTACATTTCATTCGTTTCCTGGCTGTCATGATAACCCTTGCCGACGTTGAAATACGTTTCTGTTAATTACCATTAGCCAGACAATACGTCGTTTGTTATAGCTCACGACGCGGCGCGGGTGCCGTAGAAAGCGTTCTTGAAACGCGAGCGAACGAAACGAAACAGTTTGATGCTTTATGCAAATTGAGGACCGGAACAAATGGATGAAATGATTAAGCAAAAACGAGATGGTCAGTGAGGGACAAAGCTCTCCTTTTTAAGACCCGCCAACCCACATGCGTGCGTTTTGTGGGTTTTTAATGTGGATGGAAGGGGGTGGAATAGGGAAGGGGGGAGGCTGGGGTGTGTGTGTGTGTGTGTACTTGGATACATAGACGGAGAGGGTTAGTGAGAGAGAGAGAGAGAGAGAGAGAGAGAGAGAGAGAGAGAGAGAGAGAGAGAGAGAGAGAGAGAGACTGGTAGAACACTGTGTGTGTGTGTGTGTGGTGTCGGTGGAGGCTGATGTTCGTGGATATGCTGAAGGTGTGAGACAGTGTGCGCGCGCATGATGTGAACAGTGGAGATGTATTGTGGGGGGTGATTGCATATGGTTGTGGTGCTCGTAAGGGGATTTGGTTTGTGGTGGTGATGGCAGTAGGGGTGGGTGTGTGGGTGGGGATTGATATATAGTTTGTGTTGTAAGTAGTTGTGTAGTGGTGGGGAGAGGGCGAGTATGGTTGAGGGGTGGCAGTAAGAATAAGCCTGTGGAATTGGAAGGCAAAGGCTTAGAGGTAGGGACGAGTCAAGGGGCCAACGTTCATTTTGGGTTTAATCTGACTAATTCTGGGCTGCGGTACAGAACAAGCAGCTCATGTCCGCGCTGAAGAGAAGGGGGAAGGTAGGGATCTTGCCTGGGTACGACCCTGGTGGTGCAAAGATGAATTACACTGATACTTCATAGCCTTGCTTGTGGAGCCACTCGGGGGTGTGTTTGATGGAGGTGGCCTGGTATTGAGTCGGATGTGTGTGTGGGCGAGCGGGTGTCGGATCGCGGGTTCTGGATGGATGCGGATAGATGCGGATGAGCGGGTTCGCTGTCCGGTTCGAGTAATTGCGTGTCTTTGGCCGTTGATAAAGTTTAGCGGTAAGAGAGATGAGCAATAACTAGTGAATGGTTCATTTGAATGTTACACTCGATACGGGCAGTAATCAACGAGAGGTTTCGTAATAATTAATGACTTGTGTCTGCAGTTCCTTTAAGGAAATGTATGCAATCAAGATACTTTTTTTTTTTTATTTACGTATCTTTGCATCAGCGAGAAGGCAAACACGCGAGAGAGAGAGACCACCAAAGGGGTGATTTACCCAGTGCTTTAAGCGAGACTCTCGTCCTTGGGTGTGTTTCGGATGAGGGTTTTCCCTCCCTCGCTGGGTTGAACATTGTCATGAGAGTTAACGTCTTCTGGCACTGGTTCAACCTGACATACATGCTCCACATCGCATATAGAACAGGCTCACAAGCCATACAAGCCACACACACACACACACACAGACACTATAAGCCTTCTATACGTAGGATATATTGGCCTATAGCGTTGTATATGGAGTCTGTCCAATACATATCGTATAATGTATATAGTTGGGTAATCCTCCTCGGATGGAGTGTGGGTATGCCAGGGTGGCAGATAATGTGTCCTGCTTCGCACGGTGTATTTCGCTCTGCTCTGTAGTCAGATGCCGTGTCATCTCAAGCATTTATTATAGGTCTTAGAGCAGTGGTGAGGACTCCCAGCAGAACTGGGGTTTATTTTAGTGGTGGTTCACACACACACTGGTTGAAGCCAGAATTGTTTCATAGATAAATCTCTTCTGGGTCTTCGGGCCTTGTTCAGCTGTTGTACTCCATTCCGGCCCAAAGCTCGCGCGAAAGGGGTGAGGTTAGACATATATTTTTTTTCTTTAACGCGAATATTTCTTCCCCGCTAAAAGACAGTGGAGCGTCAGGATATTTGATCGGCGCAATTTGCATATGAATCATTGAATTACGAACTATATATATTTTTTTCCCCCCTTGGCGAGCCCTCTCTCTCGCCCTCCCTAAGACTGGTGGCATGATATATGTCTGTCATAAAAGTTTGGGAATTGGCCTTCTATTAATTTTTCGTGCTTGGTCAACTGAGAAATATTTCTACAGTGAGAGAGAGAGAGAGAGAGAGAGAGAGAGAGAGAGAGAGAGAGAGAGAGAGAGAGAGAGAGAGAGAGCCCTGAGTGCTTGAGCGTGAACCAGGTTCAAGTCTTTGAACGTGTTTGGGTGAGAGGATTTGAGTTGGTCTGGTGCGAGTGTGCGAAAGCATGAGGAAGGTGTGTGTGTGTGTGTGTGTGTGTGTGTGTGTGTGTGTGTGTGTGTGTGTTTGGGGTTAGTTTTCTGTGCTTTGAATGATAATAAAGATAATGATGATGATAATGATAGTGGCAGTAGCTGTAGACGGTGTACAGATTTAATAGTCGCAGAGGCTATAAATGTGGAGAAAATGTATCCTTTAAGAACATTAGACACAGATACACAGGCAGGGGTTGATATATATACTCTACAGATTGTACATGATGGTGGTCGTAGTGGTGAGGATGGAATGATTCTGTAGCTCTCTGTACAAGAGTGCACGGGTTCGACGCGGCTGTGAGGCACAGGATGAATCATAGGGACGTGGGATCTCAGATGACTGGAGGTGACGGTGGCGAGATAGTTTACAGTTCGTTCATACCGGACTGTTAGGTGAGGATTGAGGATAGTCGAGGGGGAGGTGGGGGAGGACCAGTGTCGTGAGGGCGTCTTGATGTGTTTTGTGTTTATGTGTGTGTTTTTAAGTCCAAGTCCTTGACTTTATATTTGTCAGTGTGGTTATTGATGTTGGACGTGTATGTGTGTTATGTGTGTGTGTGTGTGTGTGTGTGTGTGTGTGTGTGTGTGTGTGTGTCTAGATGTGTGTACCTTGAGGTGTGTGTGAATTGTGGACATACACGCAGTATGGATCTCCGGGAGTGTATGTAAGTGCTCTTGGGGTGATTGTGGTGGTGGGAGGGGGGAATGGCTGTCAGTCAGAGGTGTGGTGGCCTGGGTGTGGCGGTCGAAATTGAGGTACGTACATGAACGTTGCTGGAAAGGTTGTCTCTGTCTGGTGCCCCCCACAAAAAGTGATTCTCCCCCCCCCCCGCCTCTGTTACTGGTCAAAACAAAGGCTGTGTCTACCGGACCAGTTTTTACCGGGGTCGTCTTCCGTCAGATTGCTGATGATGCTCTTCACTTGACCATTAAAACAAAGGTTCTCTACCCCTCCCTTTCCTCCTCCTCCTCCTCCTCCTCACTACTTATGTTGATCAGGACAAGGATCTCTGTGCTTGTTGGTGATCCTAGATTACTTCCTCGTCTGTTTTTCGTGTCGGGTACGTCCAGACGCCGCCAACCACAGCCTCGTGTCGTCATGGAACCACAGCTTCGATCCGTCATACGAAGACGATAACCGGATTGAATGTGGAAAAACTCAGCTGTACTTGTACAACTACCCCGGACGTCAGTTACTTCTCTCGCCGGAGCGCCGACGACAGCGAGCTGTTCAGCGAAAAGGCTTCATCTTGCTACTTCGCGAAGGAAGCCGAGAACTTCGAACATGCACACGGTATCAGACGCACAGTCATTACACCGAGGAAGAGTAATGTGAAAGGTATTACTTATGTCTGAAACCTTTCCATCAACCAGTATAGCGACCGTCGCCTGTACGGAGATGATTATATGCTGGGTTCTGCGAATCTTCAAGACGATCGAGGCAAAAAAAAATATATTGCACTTTATTCCGATTACATTTCATTTTCGCGGCCAGATTATTCTGCTATATGCAAACATCACTTTTCAAGGCAGGCGAAATTGTTTAACTTTGTAATGTGTCTTGATTATATTCATAACAACGACATCTCAAACGTCGAAACTTTTGAGAACTACGGAAATCAGTCTGACTCTATTCTTCGGGGGAGCAGATGGAAGATGTATACATTGGATTCTTATATGTGACGCTTAACGCAAATGCGAATCATACTTCCATATCCCATGTAGATGACACGGGAACTAAGTATGGTAATGTCGTCAGTGGACGCGACACTTGAGAAACCAGTAACTGACGCGATCAAAGTCTTCCACTGGGTAACTGGAAACAACTTGCTTTCCAGTGGGGTATAAGTTCCAGCTCCTCGAATATGAGAAGACTGGGGAAATGTGGAGCAATGGCGAGTACTAGACACTGACACACTCAAAGCGACTGAACAATGTGAATGACCTCGAAGTAGTAATGTCTGACGACCGTAGCGAACAAAATAAGGGCAGCTGTTGCTTCTCCCAAAATTATGGCTGGATGGATCCTGCGGACCTTAAAGACGAGAAAGGCAAACATTTACAATGACGCTCTTCAAGATGGTTAGAGTCTCACGAATGGAATACGGTTGTGTACTAACATCACGGTATGGAGCTGCAAAATCAGGTATTGAGATTTTTCACGTCCCGTATTGACAATAATGGAACTGAGCACATAGTGTAAGTATTCGTTAAGTATCGCTTAGTAGTGCTACCCACCAACCACTAAGACGAGCCTGGGTTCGAAATCCGGAAAGGGCAGGTGGCTCACAGTCAGCCCATTTGTTTATCCATCCATTTGTTTATCCTTTGTTTTGAGGCTGGTTGATGGATAGGTACCCGGCGTAAATTGGGAGGGAGAGAGAGAGAGAGAGAGAGAGAGAGAGAGAGAGAGAGAGAGAGAGAGAGAGAGAGAGAGAGAGAGAGAGGCGGGACGACCTACATAATGTACCTTATCACCCAGGTGGTGGAGGGTATGAAGGCCTTTCAGCTGCGGCCTCAAACAGCCTGATGGATCTGGGAAGCAACAAGGAAGCGTTTAGGTTTCCTACCGAGCGGGGGCGGCAGTTGAACCCTCGAGTAACATTATATAGTAAGGTAATGTTATAAGTGTGTCTTACGTTAATGTTATAAGTGTGTCTTTGACATCTGTTCATCACAACACAGGAGCCTTTTATCTGTCGTAGATTAGTGGAGGAGATTCTCCTCAGTTTCGTGATCAAAACAAAGAATTTTTTTTGTCTTTTGTCTTTCTGCTGCTTCTCAGGGCCATGGTTCTTTGGTTTTTGTTGTTGGAAATAGTCTGTGTGTGTGTGTGTGTGTGTGTGTGTGTGTGGCATTTATTGATCAGAGCCAAGGATGGGAGGGAGTAAGGGGATGGAGGCCTCTCGTGTTGGAAATGGATACAAATCCGTCTTTCTTGATGGAGGCGGAGGTTCATTTTGCTTATTAAATGATTTCAGTCGTGTATCATGTTTCGTAGAAGTTATAGTTGGTTGTTTGACCATCAGCCAAAGTCGTCCGCCGTTCAGGCAAAGCTTCTTTCTTCACATTGTTGAAGAAAAATCAATAGTACTTGTTGATCAAGAAGGCTTTCCCTATCCTTTCATGGTCAGAACACTCGACTGTTTTACACAGAGACCAGGCGCTGTTATTCCAAAGGAGGTGCAGCTTAATGATAATAACCATCGCGAGAAACCAAGTTTTGGAAGTCGTGGCTCTCTGGTTGGTACTCCAGTGTCAACTCAGTTGGTCAAGTTTCTTATCTCTGCTAATCACTATTATCTTAAGATTATTGTTTTCAGAATTGATGGCAGAAGATTTTGTCGAAGGTCATCCCCTTTTGAGAACAGGAAGACCCGTCAAGACTCGCTCTACCCTTCAAGTTCTCGTAATGACGTGAGGGCGTCACGTTATCATTTCCCGTTGTATGTACTTTGGGAAACTTTAAAGTCGGTGTTGTACGCAGGACGCTATAGTACGCACATCCGGGTTAATGATGAATATCTTTTTCCTGAAGATTTTCATGCTAATAACTGTGGGTATTTGACGGGGTGGAAAAGGAACTTTCGGGGAATAAATGGGGGAAATAGTTTTCTCAGAACTGAAATGGGGGATATATATTTTTTTTTTTCAAAAGTTTTAGTAATGGACGTGGATTACTTTCCCAAAGTTTTGATAAATGATAAATTTTAACAATTGGAGCCCAGCTGGAACTGTTGCTGGTTGATTGTACACTGCCGTAGTGGATAACGTCTCTTAACCGTATTTTGTATTAGAGATGTGAAGGGGGAGACTTTTCAAATGCAAATCGCCCATAAAGACAATTTTTGGGCTTTGGCCTGCGGGCTGTAGAGGTTGGGAGAGTGGCGGGGGGGGGTTGTCTGGCTGGCTCTCTCCCCTCTCCCTCCAAATGAGTCTCGGAGAATGGAAGTGGATGTTTAAAAAAAATAATTAGATAAAGAAGATAGTAGAGTAATGGGAGTGGTGCTATACAGGGTAGGGAAGGGTTGGTGGCCTGCTGGTAGTGGGGGACGGGGAGTTTTGGTGTGCTAAAGGTTTAGGTTTATGTTACTTTGGGACTGGTTTAGTTTCAAGACTTCGTTTTTAAGTACTTTTTAAGGTATTCGTGTTGTTGTTCTTGTTTTACGGTGCTGTATTGTCTTCAGTAAATATGGAGGCTTGATTTCCCGTGCATCTTATGATAGTCTGAACGTAATCTTTACTTTTACATACCTTATGTATTTTGCTTTGACGTGAGGCTATGTTTGCAGGTAGAGCCATTAGTACGTGTGTTGAGATACTCTGTGATGTGGTAGAGAGTTGCTCTTGGTGGTAGCTTGGCCTACCTATACCTGTAAGTTGAGAGAGTTGCTTGGGAATGTTCACGGTCCCCAGTTGTCAACCATTCTCCTCTCTCCTCCTCTCCTCTCCTGTTCCCACCTCCTCCTCTTCCCCCTTCCCCCCTTCCTAACCCTTTTCAGTATTTTTTATTGTTCTTTATTCAATGTAATTTTTTTTTTATGGAGGGACTTTTGTCCTGGGTATTTTGCATATTTTGTTATTCATTTCATATATGAAGAAAAAAAAAAAAAGGCTTTCACCATCTATTTCCCCTCATTCGCTCCCTCTCATTCCACCCTCCTTCCTCCCGTCCCTTCGCCCCTCCTCTTTCTACCCCGTCCCAGTTACCGTCCCTTCACTCCACCTCGACCAACACGCACCTCTCCTTCCCATTCTTCCTCAGCTCCATCTCGGTATTTGTTCTTCCCATCGTCCCGATTCTCCTCCCTTGCCGTCTCTGTGTCTATCTTGCCTCCCTGACACACTTCCTCCTCCTCCTCCTCCTCCTCCTCTCACTCCCCGACCCTTATTCGTAATGTTTCCCTCCTTCAAATTTCTTTTCCCCTCGCTTTCTAATTCCGTATTTTTCCGTCCCCTTCCCCTCCTTAACCTCTGCTTCCTCTCCCCTTGTGCCCTCCTCCCCTTGACCTATTTCCCTCCCCTCCCCTCCCCTCCTTGACCTCTCTGCTGCAGTCCCTTCCCTTCCTTGTCCCTTTTCGTTTCCCCTCCCCTCCCCTCTCTGCACTCACTCCTTCCAATCTGTGTCCTCCTTCCATTCAGCCCGTCCCCTTTCCCCTCCCTGTCTCCCCTCCCTTTTCCCCTCTCTCCTCCCGCCCCAACCCTCTGGTCTCTCCCCTCCCTCTCCCCTCGACAACCGTTCCGTTCCTGTCTCTACTGTCAGCTCGCCCGTCCCCCTCCCGCACCCCTCTCCTCAGCCTTCCCATTCCCTAACCCCCGCTCCCGTCCCCACCACCCCCAACCCGTCCCCTCCTCAGCCCGGGACTGCCCACAGGTCGACACTCGTCACAATTCAAGAGCTGCCGAAAGAGGCGGCGGCGGAGGAGGAGGAGGAGGAGGAGGCGGAGGCTATATTTTCACCCAGACTGCTATAAACCATTTCGCTATTCTGGGCAGTCGCGGCTATTTTCCTTTCTGCTATGTATAGCACCATACCATTTTGGCACTTTATATATATATATATATATATATATATATATATATATATATATATATATATATATATATATATATATATATATATGTGTGTGTGTGTGTGTGTGTGTGTGTGTACACGGGTGCCTTTGTGAGTGTGCTTGTTTTTAGGAACCTCTGTGTGTGTGTGTGTGTGTGTGTGTGTGTGTGTGTGTGAATTATCGGTCGGCCTCCTTGACCGCCGTCCATAAAGGCTCTCTAAATAGTATGGGCGGTTGCCACTTGGGGCGTGTTGCGGTGGAGGTGGTGGGTCTGTGGTATTAAGGGGCCTGGTAAGTGGCAGGGGCAATCGCCAGGCACCGGGAGGAGGAGGAGGGAGGAGGGAGTCGCTGCTTGGAGGTGGTGGTGCAATACTTCCGCGTTGTGTTGCTACCCTCCCTCCCCCTGCAACACTATCCTCACACACACACACACACACACACACACACACACACACACACACACACACACACACAGAACAACAACGCCCGTCATTTGCATACTCTTGCCCCCAAGTGTGGAGTTCACACTAGCTTCCTGTGGCTACCTTATGGTACTGTGTGATTGTCTCGCTCCTCGGCCGCCCACCTCCCACTCTCCTCTTATTGCCTCTTCCTGTTCAGCTGATGTCTCGTGACGGCTCCTCGGCCTGCCTCTCCTACCACTATACACTCGTATTTCAGAGTCATCCTCCCGCTTTCCCTCTTCCTCGTTCTCTCCCTCCTCCCTCTCCGCCCCACTCCACGTACCTCCCTCGCCCGGCCAGCGAGCTGCACACGCGCCATGTCACACATGAGTACAAAGGATCAGTATTGTGGCCTCTGATCACCTGGTAGGTGGGGCGGACGGCCGTTTGTCACGCTAGGTGTATATATGGGTTGAAGTACGGCGGGGAAGACCTCCTTCCTCCCTCCCGCCCGCCGCGGGTGTCACGCAAGGCGTGAGGCGGCCCGGTCATGCGGGGAGGGAGGCTGCCATGCGCTGCGGTAATGCGGAAGATGTAGATCGTGGGACTGTGCGTGGGATGTGTTGGCAGGCTTGGGATGCGTGAGATGATCCCCAGTCGAAGGAATGCACGAGTTGCTGCTGCGCCAAGGAATGCGTGAGATGCCGTTATGCATGCGCGGATCAAGTTGCCGTCAGTTGTAGAATGCGTGGGATGCCGCCAATCGTAGGAATGCGTGAGATGCCGTCAGTCGTAGGAAATGCGTGAGGTGCTGCTAGTTCTAGGGATGCGGGAGACGGAGATGCTGTAGTAGAGGCGAGGTGCCAGGACTCGCGGAAATGCGTGTGACGTCAAAACCAGTAGAAACGCGTGATATGCCGAGACCTGTGTATAAATGCGGGAGATCAAGGTACCCAAGGAAACCCATGAGATGGAGAGACTGGTGTAGACCCGCGGGAGATGGAGAGACTGGTGTAGACCCGCGGGAGATGAGAGACTGGTGTAGACCCGCGGGAGATGAAGAGACTGGTGTAGACCCGCGGGAGATGGAGAGACTGGTGTAGACCCGCGGGAGATGGAGAGACTGGTGTAATGGTGAGGTGGTCAGGACTTGCAGAAACGCGTGTGACGCGGAGATTGGTCATGGACACTTGAGCAGGCGCCGGTAATCGGAAATTATTGTAATGCTGGTTCACGCTCTCTTATTAGTTCGCTTACTCGCTCACTTACATAATGATGCGCTCACACTCCCTCACACACACACACACACACACACACACGTGGAAGATGGAGAGCGAGGTGGTTTGTCTCAACTCACAAGAGGACCTGGACTGGCTTCAAAGTTGGTCTGATACATTGGTTGATGAAGTGCAGACCTGAATGAATGTGATGAGGATGCGACACAGCGAAAGAAGACCTCAATGTGAATATCACCTGGATGGAAATCAGCTGTAGGAATCTGTGTGTGTGCGCGAGAGAGGAACTTGGGAGTCAACATTGTCCCAAACATGTCGGAGTAGAACGGTTAAGGAGGCCGACTGTCTCGTGGCAAATATCATGATATCATTAAGTAATATTCAGCAAGCTCTTGACACCTTGTATAGTACGTCAGATTGAATATGCTTCTCAAGTTAACGTCACCGGGCCTGAAGAAGCACGAAGAGATTATAGAGAAGGTCCAGAAGAAGGCAAGAAAGATGGTTTATGGATTCAAGGAGTTAAGTTTCAGAGATAGGCATCAAGCCTTAGATTTGCCCACTGTGGAAGAGAGAGAGGAATAATGGGTGACCTGATCACCCCCTTTTAAGTTTTTAAACCAGTTTGATTAACAAGAATGTGAACAAAATTTTGAAAGGCTGTTTGATGGTAAAGCAAAAAAAAAAATGTTTTCAAGAGACCGGGGCCACGAGTGTAGAACTCCCTCCTTGTACAGTACAAATGCTTTGATTACACTCGGGGCCTCAGTAAGTTGCACTGGACTACCTCCCTCCTGTATTAAGGCACTGACGCTTAGGCTTGGCATGCACCGGCCACCGTTTTCCTTTCACCAGCCACTCGCTGACCTTCACCGGCTTGGTTCCCCTCACTTGATGACCTTCACTCGCTTGGCTCGTCTCACTGGCTGACCTTCACTCCCTTGGTTGCTCTCAGTGGCTGACCTTCACTCCCTTGGTTGCTCTCACTGGCTGACCTTTACCTCCTTGGCTCTTCTCATTGGCTGACCTTGACTTCCTTGGCTCCTCTCACTGGTTGGCCTTCACTCACTTTTCTCCTCTCACTCGCTAACCCTCACTTGCTAACCTTCACTCGCTGAGCTCCTCGCACTCGCTGACCCTCACTCGCTGAGCTCCTCTCACTCGCTGACCCTCCCTCGCTTGGCTCCTCTCACTCGCTGACCATCCCTCGCTTGGCTCCTCGCTGGCTGACCTCTCACTACCGCGCCTCTCCCTTCATCCTGTCCTGCACGATGTATTAGCTCCTCTCGCTCATCATTTCTTCTCGCACCTTTTTGCTTGCCTTACTCGTGCCTTTCCTTCGCCGCCCCCCCCCCCCCTTTTTTTTTTTTGTGTGTGTGTGTGTGTGTGTGGGGGGGGGGGGGGGGGGGGGGGGGGGCCTGTCCAAGGGCCATGTGGCCTTCTGCCATAACTTGGCCTCTGTCAAGTGCAGACCATCCGTTGACTTGTCACATTTCAGTCGTCTATGAAACTACAGGACCATTCTGAACCAGCTACAGGACCATTCTGAACCAGCTACAGGACCATTCTGAACCAGCTACAGGACCATTCTGAACCAGCTACACGACCATTCTGAACCAGCTGCAGGACCATTCTGAACCAGCTACAGGACCATTCTGAACCAGCTACTCGACCATTCTGAACCAGCTACAGGACCATTCTGAACCAGCTACTCGACCATTCTGAACCAGCTACAGGACCATTCTGAACCAGCTACAAGACCATTCTGACCAACTACAGGACAGTTTTTAACCAGTCTTTGCAAGGATGGTCCGTCGGTGCTCCGTTGTCAGAATTTTGTTTTGTGGAACAGACCACCGTCCAAGATGGCCTCTGTTACGAAAAAAGTAGAAATTTCTTTAAATGGTCGGAACTTACGTATGTTTTAGGTGCTGAGATCAGCATTTTGATTTCTCTAAACCTTTTGACGTATGAATAAGAAGTGCCTAATGATGGTGGTTTGGACAAAATTCATTCAAGAAGCAGGAGGCTCCAAAGACAAAACTTTGCTGGGATTTGATGAAAAGAAAAAGAAGAAAAAATAAAGACGGAAAAGCAACATTGTCTTCGTAATAACAAATCGTAAATTCCCTCTGCATGATGCAGGTCGTGTGAAGATAATGTTATCTTACTGATGGCTCATAATGTTAGGGTTTTAAGTCTTGCTGTCGTTTTGGAAAAAGAATCTCGTATATGAGTAGATTTTCCCCGTGGACTCATAGGAATATATATATATATATATATATATATATATATATATATATATATATATATATATATATATATTCCTATGAGTCCGCGGGGGAAAATGAATCACGGTAAGTGATGCCAAGAACTGGCATCACTTGTCGTGTTTCATTTTCCCCCGTGGACTCATAGGAATATACTTGATCACGCGCAAAATTGTAATCCTTTACAATATATATATATATATATATATATATATATATATATATATATATATAGAGAGAGAGAGAGAGAGAGAGAGAGAGAGAGAGAGAGAGATGGCTTGATAGATAGATGGATAGATGATCTATTCCTATCGCTCAAGTGTGCTCCAGTCCTTATCATACTACTATTCATTTGATAGTTCAAAATGTTCCCCCAAAGTTTGGAGTGTAAGAATGCAGGACGCGCTGGTTATCAGCGGTAATGAACTAACAGATGCCGAGGGTAAAGCAGCAATATCCGGGAATCCGTTCCTGGAGAGGTGAACCTCACAGTGTTTCGAATGGGGTTAGCACGACTGGCTGTGGAAGATGCGGAGAATGGCAGTTGTGGTATATGGGACTTTGCACGCCCTTTTAAAAGACTAACATTGTGTTTGTGAGAGAGAGAGAGAGAGAGAGAGAGAGAGAGAAGGATGGATGTTGGGAAAAGTGGCGTTGCTCCTCCTCCTCCTCCCACCGGGCATTGCCAATTTCAAGACAATATCTTGTCGGATGAGGATTGGTCATACGGTGTTGACCCAAGGTCGCTTGATGGAGAGGAGACCTGACCCCTGCTGGGGAACCCTTCACTCGCACTATTACTGTGGATATTTTGTACTTGATATTTTGTAATTTTGTAGTTATTTTGTAATTTTGTACTTAATATTTTGTAATTTTGTACTAGATATTTTGTAATTTTGTAGTTATTTTGTAATTTTGTACTTAATATTTTGTAATTTTGTACTAGATATTTTGTAATTTTGTACTTAATATTTTGTAATTTTGTACTTGATATTTTGTAATTTTATACTTAATATTTTGTAATTTTGTACTTGATATTTTGTAATTTTGTACTTGATATTTTGTAATTTTGTACTTGATATTTTGTAATTTTGTACTTGATATTTTGTAATTTTGTACTTCATATTTTGTAATTTTGTTTTATGATTCTTATACCTTCTTTTAACCTCGAATTGAGCTTCTGTCCATAAATGATTTGATTTTTTATCACGTATGCAGTTTGACGCGAAAGACATCATATTTTATCGTATCTTGAATGCCAAGAATGTAGGAGTTTTGAGTTTTGGTTGCAACATTGGAAGAACTAAAACAATAGGCGATGTATATTAGACAAATATTAATCCAGGCAGATTAAAGAAGTTTTATTCAAAGGCATTGGAAATACATAATTGTACATCAATAGTTTTTACTCGTAAATAGTTTTGTTATTACTCATAAATTGTATTTTTTTACTCATAAATTTTATTTTTACTCATCTCTTCCCTCGCTGAGAGCGATGAGTAACCATTAGAGTCAAACGCTTTACAAAATTCCACACACTGAAATCAATCTCTGTTTTGAGGCACATTTCCCTCCCATTGGCACTGCAGTTACAGGAGTATGACCTGTTGAACAGGAATTACCGTTTGTTTGTTTGTTTGTATTTTCTTTCTATAAAATGTATGGTTTTTACTTGAGTTCGCGATTATGCAAATTGAGTCCTATTTTGATAGAGGGGAGGGGGAAAGATGCTTAATAATTTGGTAAAATTAAACCGCTTCAAATTCGTGTAATGTAGCAAGGGGACTTTACCACCGCCCGTTTTCTGCAGGGGGACTTTACTGCCGCCCGTTTTCTGCAGGGGGACTTTACTGCCGACCGTTCTCTCTCTCTCTCTCTCTCTCTCTCTCTCTCTCTCTCTCTCTCTCTCTCTCTCTCTCTCTCTCTCTCTCTCTCTCTCTCTCTCTCTCTCTCTCATCCCCAGTCTCGCCTTACCTTCCTTCGTTACCTTCCTCTCCTCCCCCTCTCTCTCTCCCCTCACCCCCACTTGTTCGGTTCCACGCCCACCAAAGGTTTTTAGCCAACTAATAACCATGAAGACTGACTTTGATCTGCTCGGGACCGTCTCGTATGTAAGCGCTGCAGTGCCCAATGTGTGTGTGTACTTACGCCTCTGTTACAGTGCCTTTGCGTACACACACACACACACACGCCTGGTGCCTGTATGTACACATACATAGACGCCTGGTGCCTGTATACACGCCCACACACACACACACACACACACACACACACACACACACACACACACACACACACGTCTCGTGCTTGTATGTGCACACATACACCTGGTGCCTATATGTACACATGACTTGTAGCTGTTCCAGCATATATATATATATATATATATATATATATATATATATATATATATATATATATATATATATATGTGTGTGTGTGTGTGTGTGTGTGTACGTACTGGTATGCTTGTAGACTTGCAGACATTAGCAGGTGTATACATGGATTGTGGCTGATTTACACAGATGGTAGATTATGCACATACGGTTGGTTGCTGGTGTACACAGGGATGGTTGCTGGTGTGCAAATAGATGTTATACGATGTACACGTGGTAGGTACCTGCTTGTAAACATGGGAGGTGTGCGAGCCAAGATTACACTATCATATGACAGTATTATGTGGATAACATAACACAAGCCACCTATTGGTACACACACCTGAAAGCCTCCCATGTGTAGTGTGTGTGCGCCAGGTGTGTGTATGCCCCAGGTGTGTGTGTGTGTGTGTGTGTGTGTGTGGGTGTGTGTCTGTGTTTACAGATAACGGACGGTCCATCATAACATCGACTGTCTGGTCTGTCCACACACAAATCTAATTTTTCCCCCAAGGTAACTTGTCGTGTCTTGCAAGTGTATTGTGGCGGCGGGCGATTTTTGCAGTGGGGAGAATACGAGTTGGTAATGGATATGAAAGGGTTTCTTGGTGGTTCTTGTACCCTGGCGAGCCGTCTATAAATATTCAGTGAGCGTGTGGCAGGTGTGGTGAGTACTAATAGTGTTTCGGTCATCGGATGTGTGTGGGGAAAATTGGGTTTCTTGTCCGCGGAGTGTTGAGTGGAGTAGGTGTACTGGTGGTGGTGGTGGCTCGAGGATGTGAAGTGTCGAGGGGATCAGAAGGTTTCGTGGGGGGGTGTGGTGTCGAGTGTGTGTGTGCGGATGGGGGTGTGTCGGTATGGTGGTGGCGGAGTCTTTTAAGGGGATCGGAAGGTGTTGAGTGTGATGTGTGTTGTCTAGTGTCTGTGGGTGGGGGTTGTGGTGGTGGTGGTGTGGAAGGATATGGTGCCCCGGGGTTCGTGGGTGTTGAGTGGGTGTGATGCTGGGCTAAGGTGTCGTGTCCGCGCTGGTAATGTTGCATGTTGGTCCTGTATACGCGATATGCAGACGATTTGTTGCATGTTGCTGGTTTTGTCTGCCCTCTGTTGACTCGCAGGGCTTGGTAGGGGTGTGTGAGTAATGTGTTGAGTCGATGTGTTGCGCATGGGAGTGTTGCGTGGGTGTTTTGCCCGTAGCTAAGTCTCACCGGAGGAGTGTCGGGGAGGTATGTGTGTTTTTGTGGGTGTTTCCTCACGGGATTGAGTTAGACGGGCGAGGTTGTGTGGGCCTGGTGTAAGGTCCTGGGGTTGATCCATGTATGTGTGGTGGCTACAGGGCTGGAGCTGTACGGTGGTAGTGTATGCAGCGTGGCACCTGCTGTACTGGCTGGTGGTAGAGAACTGTAGTGCTCACTGTACCGGGCGAACGGTACCAGTGGATGTTTGAACCCCACTGGATATGTCCACCACCAACCACCGGGCGAACGATACCATTGGATGTTGAACCCCACTGGGTATGTCCACCCCCCATTCCCACCCCGTGGTGTTTTAACCTCTCGAACCCCCTCCCCCCATTAGTTATGATGGCCAGGTCACGCCATCATACCCAAGGGCTGTACCGTCTTGCTCAAGGGCCATACCGTTAGTGCTGTTCGTATGGTCGTGTGCTGCTGCTGCTGCTGTATCGTCTGACCGTAGAGACGCGTTGGGTGAAGTGTCAGGGTAAGGTTTTCCTCTTGTGTGTCTGTATTTAGCATTACTCGTACGGGTGTTAACCATTCTCTTGATGTCGTCTAAGGGGATTTTTTTTGTGTGTTGCGGCTTGGGTTTGCTCGTGTGCTGTCTTGCATCACTCCCCTTCCCCTTGCTGCTGTTGTGCTTCAGTTAAATCAGGGTTTATTTAGTGGAAGAACATGGGTTTGGTGCCCCTGAATGAGGTGGTGGTGGTGAGGTGAGCGGCGTCAGGAGTCCCCAAGCTGACCGACCACCACAGCTGCTGGTGCTGTTGAATGTGCATCTCTAGTGACTTGATGCTGTGGCTCTGCTGTTATGCTGCATGCTGTGGCAGTCCTTGCTGTGATAGGTTTTTTGCGGTGACTGAGACGGCACGCGCAACTGATACCTGAATCAAGGCCATCTCATATATATATATATATATATATATATATATATATATATATATATATATATATATATATATATATATATCATAGCGGAAGCCAGGTAACCATTTTATCGAGCAGAGGGGGAGCGTGAACACCTAGGTTGCCTGTGGACCGACCGCCGCGACGAAGAATTCGAACCTTAATCGGGTTCGACCCCTGGCGGCCCGTGAATGCGTCACGGTCAGCGAGGCTAACCGCTACACCACGATGGTTCGAGTGTACTGTGCTGTATCGCGTGTTCATCTGTACATGGTGTGGGATGGAGGGGAGGGATAATAGTACTGTACGTCAGTACATTAAGTACGTTACTAGTGCATCACTTAACGTATCTTTCCTCCTCCTCCTCCTTCTTCCCGTGGGTCTTACACATCCCTCGTGGTGTAGGGGTTAGCGCCGCAGCGTGGGATTCCGGAGGGATGTGTGTGTTCGAGTCTCGCTCATCGCTGGGTTAGTGCTGTACGAGGCCTGGGTTATGCCTCTTACAAGTGTGCTGCGTTCTGCTCGGTGCTTCATCCCTGCTGACGTAAGCTGGTGAATACACACACAGTTATATGTATATATATATATATATATATATATATATATATATATATATATATATATATATATATATATATATATATATATATATCGTTTTATTTTCCCCGTGGACTCGTGCATATATATATATATATATATATATATATATATATATATATATATATATATATATATATATATATATATATATATTGGCCTTTGTGGGCACAGTGCCCTTGATTGGTGCTTGGCCTCATAAAAAGAAAGAAATGAAAAAAAAAAAAAGGAAACGTTATACCGCTGGCTAGGGCCGGCCCGGTGATTGGCATGGACCTTCATTTGAACGTTGAAAGCATCAGCTCAGCGCGCACGCGCAGGGGAGGCCAGCATGTGAAAGGTACTTGATAATTTTATGCCTCGCACCAATGATAGGCTTTGTCAGTATAAATGTACAGCACGGGAGACTCCGTGGTGGGTTTTTTGTGTCTTGCTCAAGGAAAGAGACAGACAGACAGACAGACAGGCGGGCAGACAGACACGTACATAAAAAGATGTTATATTATGATCATATTAATTTTCACAGTTCGGAGAACAAACTGGGAGGGAAAAATTATATTATTGAATCGAAGGCTACCTACCCCCATTCCTTTCTACCTACCTCCCCATCTACCCTAACACCCACTCGCCTACCTACACATATACCCACCCTTCTACCTACCTACCCACCCACTTACCTACCTACACACTTACCCACCCTTCTACCTACTTTCCTACCTCCCTTCGTACCTATTTACCAAGCCTCCTTCCTTCCTTCCTACCCACCTATCATCCTACGTACATACCTACCTTCCTGCACACTTCCCCCCACCTACCTACCTTCACTTACTTTTATTCAAGTGACTTAAATACGCTGAAGCTGTAGAGACTCGTGATTAATATTAATTGATGTTAAGTGTATAATTACGGGACTTATTGTGACGTGGGGCCCGGCCGGCACAACCGTAATGAATTTATTGAAGACGAAACAAGCCAGTCTCAAAAGCCTGGCGAGCAACAGGCCTCGCATCACTCTCTGATCCCCCCCGTTGGTATTCAACTCTTCACCAAAGAATTTCGAATGTGATGAAAATGAAATCCAAACCTGTCTGACCTGAGCTATCTAACCCCGCGAGCAAGAAATGATTAGGCGCCAAAGATATTTAGTTGGCGGGTTTTGGGCGCGCAACAATCGCGCCGTTGTCTAAGAGTCTGCGCGGAAACGTAGAAAATCGCGCCAAATGGTAACCTTGATTAACCAGGCTTATTATAGTGGACGCCTTGTGTGCCCGCGGCGCGTTTGTTTATTGTTTTGCCCCGTGTGATGGATGGTGTTTGGCGTGATTTAATGCGTGTTTTATTCACATACATATATTGTAATGGTTGGCATAACGAAGGGTAAGGGTCGTCTGCGTGAATGTCGTGGGTTCGCCCATAAGCTTTGCCAGGCTTTGGGTGTAGGGAGGGAGGGGCGCGGGTGGGATGGGACGCTGGTGGGTGGGTGGGTGGAATAGAGGAGAGGTAGGGGAGGGTAGGATGGGTGTGGGGTGGAGGAGGGTCTTGGGAGGCGGGTGTCTGAGGGGAGGAGGGAGGTTTGGAGGAGGGAGGGAGGATTGGAGGAGGGAGGGAGGAGGAGGGAGGGAGGGAGGGAGGAGGAGGGCTTGATAAAGAAACTTGCTGCGCGATGTATGATGAGTGTATGTTTTTGTGTTATTGTTCGTATATATACGTGTGTGTATGTGTGTGTGTTATTAGCAGTGTATTTATTTTTTTATCGAGATGAATTGAGAGAGTTTTTTCTTGGTTTATTGATCGTGTTTTATTTAGAAGAGTGTTTGAGGCGAGCAGGAGAGATGGACTGGCCAGGGGTCGTCCTGTAAGACCCATTAGCGGCGACGATATTTTATGGCCAAATGTCCGTTAATGTCGATGGTTTTTTTTTATTACAGACCTCTCGTCATATGTATTTAACTTTGCTTACGAGAGAGAGAGAGACACAGGTTGCCTCATCAGCCCAGTCTGCCGCGCGCGCGCGCGCTCCTCCCCTCCTCCACACCCCCCTTCCACCCACCACCCCCTCAATCTCCCCTCCCCCTTTACTTAACCCCCCTCCCTCTCTCTCTCTCTCTCCCACTACCACCACCACCACTACACTACCCTCTTCCCCCTTCCCCCTGTAATTTAATCTGGTCGATTTTTGTTGCTGGATCCTCTCGGAGTCTTTTCACATGGTAATGCTCATTCAAATGAACGATTCAATGTTAAATTCTTATATTGCAACCAGTCTTCCTTTTGGCGGGCGGGTAAAGTTCGCGGCTGGCGGATTTGCATAATGCTAATAAGGTGGCGATTGTGAGGCTTTGTACGGGTCAATTATATTCCGCGAATATTTTACATACGTGCATTGATCACTGTCAGCCTCGCGCACGATTCGCCAAATTTAGAGCTGCCAAATCCGCGGCCGCAAATACGGACTGACAGACGTTACGAATGTATTTCCCCCGTATCCTATTATTAAATTGCACATTGCAATATTTATGAGAAATCCTCGCCTGTAAATGCACATGAGTGTGAGGGGTTCCGTGACGCTCCGTGTGTCGGAGCCGTTGTTGGAGAAATGGTGGAGAGGTCTAGGGGGTTGGTGTTTGGTGGAGGTGGTTATATAATGGCCAGATTCGTGAAGGCCTTGGTATGTCTGTGGTACTGTGGGGGGTAGCACGGTGGTGGTGATGGGAGTTACAGTGATGGGGTATTGGCGAGGGCATTAGTGGCTCTACTGGTAATGGGCAGTAGTAGTGACTGGCTCAAGATAGTGGTTTGGAGGGGAGGGGTGGACTGTAGATGTGGTGATTATAGTGGTGGTGGGTGTGGTAAGTGGTGGTGGTGTGGTGGTAGATGTGGTGGTGTGGTGGTAGGTGTGGTGGTAGGTGTGGTGGTAGTGGTGGTAGGTGTGGCGGTAGATGTGGTGGTGTGGTGTGTGGTGGTAGGTGTGGTGGTGTGGTGGTAGATGTGGTGGTGTGGTGGTAGGTGTGGTGGTAGGTGTGGTGGTAGTGGTGGTAGGTGTGGCGGTAGGTGTGGTGGTGTGGTGGTAGATGTGGTGTGTGGTGGTAGGTGTGGTGGTGTGGTGGTAGGTGTGGTGGTAGTGGTGGTAGGTGTGGTGGTAGGTGTGGTGGTGTGGTGTGTGGTGGTAGGTGTGGTGATGTGGTGGTAGGTGTGGTGGTAGGTGTGTGGTGGTAGGTATGGTGGTGTGGTGGTGTGGTGGTAGTGGTGGTGGTGTGGTGGTAGGTGTGGTGGTAGGTGTGGTGGTGTGGTGGTCTGGTGGTAGGTATGGTGGTGATGTACGGTTTGGACAATGATTGTTCGGGGACGATTGAATCAGTTGAAGTGGAAGGTTATTGGAGAAGAAGGTTATTGTAGAGAACTGGGATTGGCACTGATGGTTGGGATTGGCACTGATGGTTGGGATTGGCACTGATGGTTGGGATTGGCACTGATGGTTGGGATTGGCACTGATGGTTGGGGTTGGCTCTAGGAAGGATTTGGGGAGGGACTTGAGGTTAGAGGGATCCGTTGTCGTGGTTGAGATTGACACTGGAGGCTTAGGGGATAGTGGTACGGGAGTGGGACTGTGGGGTTGTGACTGGCCCTGGGGCTTAGGGGATAGTGGTACGGGAGTGGCACTGGGGGGGTTGTGACTGGCCCCGGGGCTTAGGGATTGGCACGGGGATTGGTATATTGTGGCGGCAGTGAGTCACGGGGGCTTGGGGGAAGACCCTGGCAGGGAGTGAAGGGAAGACGATGTGTTTGTGGCACAGACGCGCGCCCTACACACACACACACACACACACACACACACACACACACACACACACGACCAGACACACAGAGCGGACATGGAGAGAGAGAGAGAGAGAGAGAGAGAGAGAGAGAGAGAGAGAGAGAGAGAGAGAGAGAAGATTGGGGAGTGCGAGGATGGTGAGCAGATCGGAAGACAAGAGTAGAAGAGACAGGTGAAGGAGGAGGATGAGAAGCGGGAACAGCGTCGGTAAAGAGGAGGGAAAGTGAGGGGTGAGGGATGGAGGCAGGCGAGTAGCGACGGAGGTTCGTGACTGCCACTATTGTTAGCGGCCGTGTGTAAGATAATGGCATCCATATAAATAATTGTGGTGGCGATGAGATCCCTAAATAAGTTGGCCCGCCTTGGAGAGCGGACGCCTCTCCCTCCCGCGCACAAGGTTTTACAGGGTTGGGGGGGAGCAGGAGAGCGTGATGCCCTCCCCTCCCCTGCACACGATGTTACAGGGGTAGGGGGAGCATGTATTGTGGTGTGGGAGTGTGAGTTATGTCCAAGGGATGGTGTGGATGATGATGATGATGATGGGGAAGTGGGAGGTGGTGAGAGAGAAGTGAAGGCTTGTGGAGGGCTGGTGCTGGTGTGTGTTGGTAGTGTTGAGAGGGAGGGTAGACTGGCATGAGGTAGGGGAGGGTCGCCGGGTATGGAGGGAGGAGGGTCGGCCGGGAGGGAGGGAGTGGGTAGGCAGGTTAAGGGAGGGAGGGTAGAAGGGATGTCGGGGAGAGGGGCAGGCGGGCTTGGTGGAGTGGGGGAGGTGTCGGCGAGGAGGAAGGTATGGAGGGGGGGGAGTGGGGCCTAGCGGGCTTGGGGGAGGAGGAGGGAAGTGTCGGCGAGGTGGTGTTGCTGATGTTTAGGTAATGACGGAGATGAATTGTGGAGGTTTTAAGGTGGTTGCTTTACCGGCTGTTGAGGGAGGGGGAGATGGGGCGGGGGGGAGGTAGTTAGATTGGGAGGGGAAGATGGAGTTTAAATGGAGCTGGATAGGGAGGGAGATGGAAAGGTAAAAGGAGAGGACAGGTGCCAAGGTTGGGGAAGAGAGTTAAAGAGAGAGGAGGAGAGTTAAAGGGAGAGGAGAGAGGGAACTGATTTATAATGTGTATCAATGATTATGGGACATGATTGATACTTTGGTGTTTTGCTGTGTTCTGTGGCTTTGGCTGTGTTCTGTGAGTTGGCGATCACATGTGGCTTGGCTGTGTTCTGTTACCTGGTAGTTTTCTGTAGGTAGGAGGTGTTCTGTGGCTTGGCTGTGT
Organism: Panulirus ornatus; assembly: GCF_036320965.1. NCBI lineage: Eukaryota > Metazoa > Arthropoda > Malacostraca > Decapoda > Palinuridae > Panulirus > Panulirus ornatus. The sequence goes on along the minus strand of NC_092238.1, from coordinate 12,358,552 downwards.
TCTCTGACTTAGAGTGTTCTGTGGACTCTCGTTTTCTTTAGCTCGGCGGTGTTTTCTGTCATCGTTTTCTTTTGGCTGGTGATGGTCTTCAACATGATGGTGATTGCCCTCTCACAAAACGAGATATAGAGTTGTCAATGGAAGTCTGGAGGTCAGTATTTATACTTGGTGAGAAGGGAGAAGCTGTCCCACAGGGGAAACGTCTCGGAGTAGCTAGTTCTGGTGCATGGCCAGTAAAATGTACACAAGTGCCTGTGTATTGCTGAGTTTTCATTACACCATTACTGTTTGCGTACAGTAAGTGCATACCTGATTACAAGTGCTCTGTACAACACGTCAGCGATGGCCCTGCAAAGATGTGGATATAACATGCGTAATTCACGGGAGATCCTTGAAAAAAAAACAACCATTTTTTTATATATGATTGTGTTTCACGCCTTGGCGAGGTAACGCCGGGAACAAACGAAGAATGGCCCCTTCTGCTCTGATCCGTTTTCTGTTATTCACGTAAACCCAACATCAAAACCAAAAACCCAGACTATCCCATGGTTTACCATGACCACTTTATATTCTCTGGTCGAGTCTCATAAATGCTCGTCATCCTCCGCCCATTCATCGTCCTTCTCCTCATTCTGTCCAGTGCACACACCTCTCCCTTCTAGAGAATTAGGCCCCGATACCCCAAAGCCCCCCTTAACGTCATCCTGCCATCTCATTTTTGGTTTCCCCTCCCCCGCCTTGTTCCCTCCACATCTGACATACAGATCATCTTCGTCAGTCTTCCCTCACTGACCCTCCTCATGTGTTTGAACCATCGTTGGCTCGGTCGATCGACTATGTGTCCTCCCCCGTCTCATGACCCATACTGACTTCAGGCATATCATGAAATGACAGTGATAACAACAGTGATAATTTTTACTAGTATTATTACCTTCGGCCGACCTTGAAGTCATTGTGTGGGTCAGTTGAAAAAGACCATCCTCACTGCACTCTCATCTTCACTAAGGTGAAGTGTCATATACTTTCATCTTCTCTCTCATCATCCTCATTATACCCTCACCTTCGCTGCACCCACCCTTGATGCCAGTAGCAGCCTGTGACTTTTTACATTTGAGGTCGGATGTTAACTTTGTCCTCAGACCCTTGCAAAGAAAGACATCCCCTTAACATTATTATTATTATTATTATTATTATTATTGTTGTTGTTGTTGTTGTTGTTGTTGTTGTTGTTGTGCTTGGAACACTATACGAACATTTTTTTCCGTAATACTTAACGTGGGACTGATGGTCTAAACAAGGGTACTTGAAGAAATTATTGTGGCATTCCATATTCGATAGAAAAAATAAACCACATGGTACACCCCATCTCCTTCTCTCCCCTCCTTCCTTCTCGCCCCTCCCTCCCTCTCTCTCACTCTCCTCTTTCCACCAGGAATAATCACGGCTAAGAAAACTGGCTGGAAGTATCCATAAATCACATTGGGGATATTCAGGCATGCATGCTCTTAAATGCTCATTTATTCCTTGCAAGAGAAAGAAAATCTTCGACACTAAGGTCTTTTTTTCTTTCTTTCTCTCTCTCTCTCTCTCTCTCTCTTCCTTGGACCCGGCACAGAGGAGAGGATGGGGGGGGGGGGGGGGGGCAGGTAACAGCAGTTGTACGACCACCAGTCCAGCCAGCTGTGCCACCAGCTGGCTACGGTCGTGTCATGTCGGGTGTGACTCAAGTCGCTCAGCCCTCTTCGCGTCCTGTGTTGTTGATTTAGTCAGTCGTTTGCATGTCCATTTGTGTAGTCTTTGTGTCGTGCAGTCGTTTGCGCGTCCATTTGTGTAGTCGTTGAGTCGTGCAGTCGCTTGCGCGTCCATTTGACTCCGCGTTCAAGGGCCACTTCCCCAAGCGGCCCCTTTGTTCAGATGTATCCGATCCTGTGCTGCTTTCTACGCGCCAAAGGAACCAAGTCTCCAGGGAGGCGCGTGTCCGGCTGTCGTGGACCCGTAGCCACATATCGAGAGAGACGAATGTCCAGGTAGAGCAGACGAGTAGCTACAGGTCTGGGAAGCACGTGTCCAGGTGTCCGGGGCCCGATAGCGGCGTGTCCAGAGAGACACGTGTCAGGGAGGCGAAGGCTCGTTGCTACACGTCAGGGAGACACGTGTCCGGTGGCGCGGGCCTGTTAGCTTCGTGTCCAAGGAGGCGCGGGCGCTAGTGAAGGCGGGCGGGCGCCGGGAGTGGCGGCACATGCAAGGGTTACTCAATATAGAGTCAATACGACACCGCTTGAGCCGGCAACCCTAAGACACACACACACTCCCGACCATCTCTTACCCCCGTCTTGCCTCCTTCCTCCTCTTCCCCCCCGGTGTTTCACTCTCCCCCACTCCAGTCTCCTTCCTATCTAACGCTTACTGTCCCTTTCCTTTCCTTTCCTTCCTATATCACTCATACTGTTTCCCTTCCCAGTCTCTCTCTCTCTCTCTCTCTCTCTCTCTCTCTCTCTCTCTCTCTCTCTCTCTCTCTCTCTCTCTCTCTCTCTCTCTCTCTCTCAACACGGGTCATCATCCTCACAACCCCCTCACTCCTCGCTAATCTCAGGCCAGTATCTTCCCTGCTTTCCTCCTGCTTTGTCCTACTGATACAGCTGCTACGGCCGCTTTCATTCAAACAGCTCCGAGTACACCGTACAGCTGACTGTATTATGACAGCTGCCCCAACGCTTACCTCACCAGCCCGAGCTCTCCCACCCCCACCAAGTTCCCCAGGAACACATCCATTACTTCCCTCTCGCTGTACAGTGAACAGGCCTGGCGCACTGGCGCTACAACACCATCCCTGGTCCGTTAACAGACGAACGAAGTTAAACAGTATGATTATCACCGCCACCATAAGGCTTGTCCGACTAACTGCTGGTTATGCTCGTACCGGGCGAGCGCACCAATCTTGGCCCATAAATGCTCACTGAACTTGTGTGCAACCTGTCTGCGTAGACCATCGCTCTGGGACATCGGGTTCTGAAGAACATGGGTTGCTTTGGGAATGCCCGAGTCATTTGTTCGAACCTTACGTCTGGAAAGTTTGGGTCACATGTAGATCTCTCGGGTTGGCTCAGAACCTTTAGGTCACTTCTTGAACCTTTCCATCAATATGAAATATTTAGGTTCCTTTAGGGATATTTAGGTCACCCCTTGAAGTTTTAGGACCCCTCTGGGACTTTTAAGGTATATTTTGGTTCTTTTTTGGGTCACTTCTGGAAACCACTGGGCAACCCTTGGGCGCGACGATACAAACCTTGAGTCACCTCTTCCATCCTTTGGGTCAGCTCTGGAACCTTTAGGGGGTCACCGCTGGAATGTTAAGGTGCACCATCGGAACGCGTAAGAAGCATTAAAACGTTTGGGGGTCACATCTGGAACGTTTGGGTCGCAGAGGATGGGTGGTGGTGATGGGCATGGCCTGTGGTTGTGGTGGTAGCAGAGGATGGGTGGTGGTGATGGGCATGGCCTGTGGTTGTGGTGGTAGCAGAGGATGGGTGGTGGTGATGGGCATGGCCTGTGGTTGTGGTGGTAGCAGAGGATGGGTGGTGGTGATGGGCATGGCCTGTGGTTGTGGTGGTAGCAGAGGATGGGTGGTGGTGATGGGCATGGCCTGTGGTTGTGGTGGTAGCAGAGGATGGGTGGTGGTGATGGGCATGGCCTGTGGTTGTGGTGGTAGCAGAGGATGGGTGGTGGTGATGGGCATGGCCTGTGGTTGTGGTGGTAGCAGAGGATGGGTGGTGGTGATGGGCATGGCCTGTGGTTGTGGTGGTAGCAGAGGATGGGTGGTGGTGATGGGCATGGCCTGTGGTTGTGGTGGTAGCAGAGGATGGGTGGTGGTGATGGGCATGGCCTGTGGTTGTGGTGGTAGCAGAGGATGGGTGGTGGTGATGGGCATGGCCTGTGGTTGTGGTGGTAGCAGAGGATGGGTGGTGGTGATGGGCATGGCCTGTGGTTGTGGTGGTAGCAGAGGATGGGTGGTGGTGATGGGCATGGCCTATGGTTGTGGTGGTAGCAGAGGATGGGTGGTGGTGATGGGCATGGCCTGTGGTTGTGGTGGTAGCAGAGGATGGGTGGTGGTGATGGGCATGGCCTGTGGTTGTGGTGGTAGCAGAGGATGGGTGGTGGTGATGGGCATGGCCTGTGGTTGTGGTGGTAGCAGAGGATGGGTGGTGGTGATGGGCATGGCCTGTGGTTGTGGTGGTAGCAGAGGATGGGTGGTGGTGATGGGCATGGCCTGTGGTTGTGGTGGTAGCAGAGGATGGGTGGTGGTGATGGGCATGGCCTGTGGTTGTGGTGGTAGCAGAGGATGGGTGGTGGTGATGGGCATGGCCTGTGGTTGTGGTGGTAGCAGAGGATGGGTGGTGGTGATGGGCATGGCCTATGGTTGTGGTGGTAGCAGAGGATGGGTGGTGGTGATGGGCATGGCCTGTGGTTGTGGTGGTAGCAGAGGATGGGTGGTGGTGATGGGCATGGCCTGTGGTTGTGGTGGTAGCAGAGGATGGGTGGTGGTGATGGGCATGGCCTGTGGTTGTGGTGGTAGCAGAGGATGGGTGGTGGTGATGGGCATGGCCTGTGGTTGTGGTGGTAGCAGAGGATGGGTGGTGGTGATGGGCATGGCCTGTGGTTGTGGTGGTAGCAGAGGATGGGTGGTGGTGATGGGCATGGCCTGTGGTTGTGGTGGTAGCAGAGGATGGGTGGTGGTGATGGGCATGGCCTGTGGTTGTGGTGGTAGCAGAGGATGGGTGGTGGTGATGGGCATGGCCTGTGGTTGTGGTGGTAGCAGAGGATGGGTGGTGGTGATGGGCATGGCCTGTGGTTGTGGTGGTAGCAGAGGATGGGTGGTGGTGATGGGCATGGCCTGTGGTTGTGGTGGTAGCAGAGGATGGGTGGTGGTGATGGGCATGGCCTGTGGTTGTGGTGGTAGCAGAGGATGGGTGGTGGTGATGGGCATGGCCTGTGGTTGTGGTGGTAGCAGAGGATGGGTGGTGGTGATGGGCATGGCCTGTGGTTGTGGTGGTAGCAGAGGATGGGTGGTGGTGATGGGCATGGCCTGTGGTTGTGGTGGTAGCAGAGGATGGGTGGTGGTGATGGGCATGGCCTGTGGTTGTGGTGGTAGCAGAGGATGGGTGGTGGTGATGGGCATGGCCTGTGGTTGTGGTGGTAGCAGAGGATGGGTGGTGGTGATGGGCATGGCCTGTGGTTGTGGTGGTAGCAGAGGATGGGTGGTGGTGATGGGCATGGCCTGTGGTTGTGGTGGTAGCAGAGGATGGGTGGTGGTGATGGGCATGGCCTGTGGTTGTGGTGGTAGCAGAGGATGGGTGGTGGTGATGGGCATGGCCTGTGGTTGTGGTGGTAGCAGAGGATGGGTGGTGGTGATGGGCATGGCCTATGGTTGTGGTGGTAGTAGAGGATGGGTGGTGGTGATTGTGGTAGTAGGTTCATACGGATGGCTGGTATCGATGGTTGTGGTATATATGACTATGGTCGTAAGTAGGTGTTAGTGGTCGGTGGTGGCGGTGGTGGTAGTTGTGATTGATGGAGGTGGTGTGGTGGTGGTGGTGATGGAGGAGGAGAGGCTGGTAGGGTGGAGAACCTCCCAAGGTTTCCCCTCCGGGTGTTGGAGATGATCGCCGGGAGTACATGAGTTGGTCGGCCAGGTCTTCGATATAAAGAATTTTTTTTTTTTTTTTGACTGTAGTAACTCAGTACAGACGGGAACTCCAACAGATACATCACATGATTAACGTCCAGTAGGTATATATATATATATATATATATATATATATATATATATATATATATATATATATATATATTATTATATATCTATTTTACTTTGTCGCTGTCTGCTGTGTTAGCGAGGTAACGCAAGGAAACAGACGAAAGAATGGCCCAACCCACCCACATATATATACACACACACACACACACACACACACACACACATATATATATATATATATATATATATATATATATATATATATATATATATATATATATATACATATAAAGTTGTGCTAAATGAGGATCCGGTAAACCTGTCCTTTTTTCATGGTAATTTTTAGATCAGGAGTTACTGGTTAGTTAAGAGTTGGGCAGAGGTGTGGTGGGGGCTGGTGTGTGTGTGGGGGGAGACATGTGTTTATTATGGTTCAACGTGGCCTTGTTATCATATTAAACAGCTAAGCTTTGATAAACATAATAAATACAGTGGATGTTGATGGATAGGCTTGGATTATTGACTCCGCCAGCCATGGTTCGTGGGGGAAGGAGGAGGAGGAGGAGGAGGAAGAGAAATGAGAAGGGAGGAGGAGGAGGAGGAAATGTGGAATAGCTTATGTTGTAAACGATGTGGATGGAAAGGAAGCGACGCCGTGGAAGAGGAGCAGCCAACGGAAAGAAAACGAGAAATGGAGAAGAAATTGCGAAGAGCGGAGAGCGATAGAAAAGAAAATGAAAAAAATGAAATGGACGAGAGGGGTCACTTAAGTAAACCCTTAGATACAATTAATCATTTTCCACCATCTTGGCTTCATCCTCCGCCGCCGCCACCGCCGCCGCCGCCGCCTTGGTCGCAGCCGCATTGGGAATTGTGTGGTCTTGTGGTATGTAGGAACTGATGGCCGATAAGAATGCCAGTTTTGCACACGTTCTGCCCGAGGTACGATGATTGGCGCGGGCTCCTCGCTCACCCTTACGGCACACACACACAGACATACACACACACTCACACACACACATATACACACACACGGGGAGAGGCTGGCGGGTTGGCAGCGTGATCTTCAGCCTCGGGAGTTACTCCTCCGCCGTAAACACTGATGGCGACAACTACACAGGCCATGGGGGTGAGGGAGGGAGGTAACTGCAGAGCAGTATGATAATTTGGCGCGAGTCTCGGGCGCGAGATTCAATTGGTAATCATTCGCTTCGTGTCGTGGGTCGCTGTTTCCACTGTTTTTGTTGCTAGTTATGGAGTTGATAATGAGAGGCAGGGACGTTCGCCGCCTTATCAGTGATAGTTAGAGGCAGGGGAGCTAAATCTGGTTACAGGGGGAGGGGAGAGAAGGCTGGGTCTGGAGAGTCGTTGAAGGGGGAGGGGAGGATGCGTGGTGGGGTGGGAGTGGTGGGAAGGAGAGGAGGGTGGTGGTGGTGGGTGGATGGGGGTAGCCGTGCGAATCACTGCCTCCGGAGATAATGTGCCAGAG
>NC_092238.1:12216308-12346308 GCF_036320965.1 Panulirus ornatus | reverse complement strand
CGATTTTGACTGTAGCTTTGATGTGAGGTCATATCTGGCCCGGGGTGTGTGCGCCCCACTCCATGGTCCTGTCCCAGACACCACACACCCCCCACCTCACCTCACTCCGCCCCAGTAACTCCCGACGTCAGTTTAGATATCGTTTTGATTTCGTGATGGAGACAAGACGGGGTTAATCCACCCCCTCAACCCCGTCCCCGTGTCTCTACCCGTGGTGCTCCCGACTCCCTCCTTCCCTCAACCTCCCTAACCCGTCCATCACCACTCACCACCCCACACTCCCCCTCCCCCGTCCTTGAACCCCACTAACCTCCTCACATAGCAGTGTGTGGCCGCCGATGACCTCTTCCTGGGCCATACAGGCTCGTGCTGTGCCCTGACTCCTCCACACCCAACCTCTTTTCCTCTCTTAATCCCCACCGTGGCGTGTGTGCCCTCGTCTTAAAACCTACTTCATCTGTCGAACCTCTTCTTCATACCTGACTCTCCCCCTCTGACTCTCTCTCTCTCTCTCTCTCTCTCTCTCTCTCTCTCTCTCTCTCTCTCTCTCTCTCTCTCTCTCTCTCTCTCACACACACATACACACACACACATACACCTACCTCCCAACTTCTCCAGTCACACCTCTCACACACACACACACACACACACACACACACACACACACACACACACACACACATTGCCTCCCCGCCTCCGCTCTCTCTCTCTCTCTCTCTCTCTCTCTCTCTCTCTCTCTCTCTCTCTCTCTCTCTCCCGCGCATTACTTGGGGATTTCTTGCTACGGTCGCCTGCCATTTTCCTTGCTGGTAATGAGAGGAATTCTAACATGGGAAGATTTTTCCCAGCATTGGAGAAGCATGTCTGCCCTACTCACGGTGATGGGGGTGAGGGGAGGGTAAAAGGCACGCTTCCGATCCCTTCCGCTCCCACTCCTCCTTCCTCCCTTCCTCCTCCTCGCCGTCTTCCCGTTGCCCCTCTCAACGTGGCCGACCCTCCCCCGCCAGCCAAGGCAGCGTGAACCTATCTGTACCATCGCATTCCCTCTTGTTGCTTTATATTTTACAAGGAAGATGAGCTTTGTAGAGATCCTACCATTTCTCTCTCTCTCTCTCTCTCTCTCTCTCTCTCTCTCTCTCTCTCTCTCTCTCTCTCTCTCTCTCTCTCTCTCTCGTGAAGGGGAAGGGAGGTAAAGTAAGGAAGAGAGAGAGAGAGAGAGAGAGGCTGGACGGATAGGGTGGTTGTAGAGCGAGGAGGGGAAACAGGAGGCAGTTGTGGAGGGTGAAGATGTGTAGGTGTATTTGAAGTGTGTGTGTGTGTGTGTGTGTGTGTGTGTGTGTTTCTGGTGCCTTACTTGTGTATCGCTGGCCAGTCCTGGCTTTGCCTCCCTCTCCCATCCCTGACAACATCCCTGCCTCGTGGTTACATTTGGCATCTGCAGCTCTGCAAAAGACCCGTGTGTATAACTCTTTTTCACGCTTTAATGGAATGTATATGTAAATGAAGTTTTTAGCTGCGTGTCAGGCCAGATACGGCTTTTGATGAATGGATGGCAAGCCCTTATATATCTTAATGGCTGGGAGGCGATTTTTATGCAGTTAGTAGAGGGGCTGAGGTGGGGTGGTGGTGATTGTGGTAGAATTGTGGATATGGGAGGGGGGGATGGTGGTGGTGGTGCTGGCTGTTGTGGTGGGGGAGGAGATGGAGGGGTATGTGTGATAGGGAGAGGGGTGTGGAGGATGTGTGATGGGGAGAGGGGTTGGGGGAGGAGAGGGAGGGGTATGTGTGATGGGGAGAGGGGTTGAGGGAGAAGAGGGAGGGGGAAGTGTGATGGGGAGAGGGGATGGGTTTTGTGAAGCGTTGATTGTAGTAGTTGTGATGGATTTGTGGTAGGGGGTGGCAGGACTAGGTGGTTGTAGGTTATAATGGTTAGTGGTAGGTTTAGGTGTTGTTTGAGAGTGGGAGGGGATATTTTGGGGGGGGGGTTGGGTGAGGTGTGGAAGGGCCATAGAGTGTTGCAGGAAGGGAGAGGGATGGGACAGTTGGGAAAGGGTGGGTGTGCGAATTTTTCGCCATTTATACGGAAGGTGATGTTGTCCTGATGACTGCGAGGGAACTTATGGTTGTGGTGATGACTCGGGCGGGCCGTGATGACGGAGGCTGACGCTGATGATAGTGATGATAAAGATAGGAGGACGAGGGGGGGGCGGGGCGTTGATGACGACGACGCGAGCGGGCCGTGATGACGGAGGCTGACGCTGATGATAGTGATGGGCGGACAGCCAAGCATGTTGATGATGACGCTAAAAGGCCGTGATGAGTGGTGTGACGATAGTCATGGCGATGATAGTGGTCAGCGGCGGACGGTGAGGAGTGCTGGGGGTTTAGAAAAGGGAGAGAAAATGATAATGAGACGCGTGGCGACGAGGCCTTCTGCAGGAGAATGTGGCGGCGGTCCGCTCCCGTCCTGAGGGACATCTACAGCACTGTCTGACCCCCGTGTTGTGGTGGAGGGGCACTGAGGACGACGACCCGCGGGAGCTGCGGTACATCTGTCGTCGCTGGATTGGACTGTAGGTCTATATGAATGATAGACTATAGGCGAACGGGCGGAGAGTCGCAGCGGACATGGTACTCCGGCCGTAGGCTGTTGTAGGAAGGTGGACTCGTCATTGTAGGTGTGTTGTAGGGTACTGTGTAGCTGTACGTCCTGGGATACACCCAGTGTTAACTGGATGTATATCCGAGTAGTGGAGTGGCGGGTGGTGTGCATGATATAGCAGGCGTCTTGTGTGAGTGCCTGACGCTGATATACGAGTGTTGCTCGCTTCTCTACCGCTCCCCCTCCCTCCTTTCCCCACTTAACCCTCCAAGCTCCACCAACCCCCCCTCACCTCACTCCACGCCTCCCCTTTTACCCTCACCCCACACCTCCCCTTTACCCTCACCCCCTTACCCCCCCTCCTCCCTCCCTTATTGCCCACTCTTAAGGAATAGAAAAAAAAAAAAAATGGTGAGGGGAGGGTAGGGTAGCCGTGCGACGTTTTCTTCATTAACCCGAAAATGGGTACGGGAGGAATAGGGTAGGAGCGATGACAGGAATGATGGGATGGTTGGGGGGGTGATGGGGTTGGGTTTGAGGGGAGGATGGGAAGGATCACGTTGAAAAATATTGCGCAAAGGCTGCCAGAGTGTGGAGACGGGGCTGGGTGCTGATTTATAAAACATGCGAGGGACGCTCAAATATTGTCACTCAAAACACCAGGGCTGTTTTCTTGCAGCTCTGAAGAATCCTCTGATAGGACGTCCTATTATTTTAGTATTTCGTTCTCTCTCACTGGCGCTTTATCGCTCTCTCCCGTCCCCACCCCCTCCCTGTGCCGCCCCCCCTTATCCCTCTCCTCTCTCTCTCTCTCTCTCTCTCTCTCTCTCTCTCTCTCTCTCTCTCTCTCTCCCTCTGCTCAATTCCTCCCTCCCCTCCACTCCCTCTCTCTCCTCTCTGCCTCATTCAAGCATCACCCCTCTCACACCCTCCTATTTCCCAACTTCCTCTTTTATTCATGTATAATATTTTAATTTTCTGCTTCCCTCTGTGCTCCGTCCCTCTCTCTCTCTCTCTCCTCTTTCTGTTCCCTTCCCTCCGCGGCTCTTCCCTCCTCCCTCCCCCTCCTTCTCTGTTTGTTTCCCTCCAGAGGAACTTGTGTGTTCCCGCTTTCTCTCGTTCTCTTCATTTCCCTCCGCGTATCTTAGGTTCCCTCCCTCCCTCTGTCTGTCTTTCCCTCCAGTACTCTTAGTATTCACCTTCCTTCCCTCACTCCACCTTCCCTCCACAGCTCCTCTGTGTTCCCTTCCTCTCCCCTCCACAGCTCCTGTATGCTCCCTCCCTCACCTCCCTCCGTTTCACTTCCCTCCACGGTTTTGTTTAATGCCCCTCCCGTCTTGACGGTCTTCTTGTGGCTTCCTCACACCTCACCTGTAGCTATCTCATGCCTTCCTCTTTCCATTTACTTCCTCTCTCTCTCTCTCTCTCTCTCTCTCTCTCTCTCTCTCTCTCTCTCTCTCTCTCTCTCTCCTTTTTTGATACCATCGTCATTCATAACTTGTTTTATTTCCCCTCTCTTTCCATCTTTACTGTTTCTGTTGTCTCCATCTCCCTTACTACTGTTGCCTTCCAACATCCTTCTTGTTACTTTTGCCTCCCACCATCCTTCCTGCTACTGTCGCCCTCTCTCTCTCTCTCTCTCTCTCTCTCTCTCTCTCTCTCTCTCTCTCTCTCTCTCTCTCTCTCTCTCTCTCTCTCTTCTGTTACTGTTTTCCCCATCCTTCTCGGCCCCTGCTCCAGTTCCCTTCCTGAAGGCGTGGCTGACGAAGGCGGGGAAGGTGGGGCAGGCAGCCAGGGGTGAAGGAAGGCAAATACCCTGCTCCTCCCGCCCCACTGGCTCGGAAATTCTGGGGGCTCGGGGGTTGGGGGGAGTAGCTGTTTTATCTCGTCCCCCAGTAGACTGGGGTAGCTGTTTTATCTCGTCCCCCAGTAGACTGGGGTAGCTGTTTTATCTCGTCCCCCAGTAGACTGGGGTAGCTGTTTTATCTCGTCCCCCCGTAGACTGGGAATTGTTTGCTTTATCTCTTTCCCCAGTAGACTGATGAGTGGTTATCTCGTCCCCCAGTGGACTGGGAATTGTTTGCTTTATCTCTTTCCCCAGTAGACTGATGAGTGGTTATCTCGTCCCCCAGTAGAGTGATGAGTGGTTGTTTCATCTCGTCCCCCGGTAGACTGGGAACTGGGTAGTAACTGTTTGATCTGGCTCCTTCGGTAGACGTAGGAACCGTTGTCGCATCTAGTCTTCCCCTCCCCCTCACCTCACTTCACCCCACCCCAAGACCTTCCAGTACTCTAGGGAGGAGGAAGGGGAGGGAAAGGGAGGGCGGAATGAGTGTTGTATTCAGATCCCGTAGAACAATACTTTATAATCACGTTTACTAACTACCACTTAACGGTATATGGCATGGACTCTTTGAAGGGGAAGTGTGAAATACAGTATAGGGATGTATGGCAAGGCTGTAAGAAAGATGTATGATACCGCCAGACGCACCGTTCTTGTATAACTCTTAGTCTCGAAGGAAGGTATGAAGGAACTGAGTTAACATCAGTGGAACATGGTTGAGCTCTATAAACAGCAGTGCCGGATCTGTATACAGGAGGATGTTTGTTAAAAGAGTTGGTGGACGATGGCGATCTGTTGATCAGATCGGGGCGATGGCGAGTTCAAGATGGGTAAAACAAGGCCATTAAGAACTGTGGTTTTATACAGTGGTACACTGGGCGGTGTAGGGGGTCGTCTGGTATGGCTACCCCAGGAGGTATAGTGGAAAGAGAGGCGCTCATTGTTGCCTGCGTTACTTGTGTAGTGGCAACCTCTATCATTCCCCCCCTGATGTAGATGGGGGTAGGGATCTTGTAGTGGGGGAGGCATTTGTTGTATGTGGTTGTTGAAGTCTTGCATGTCCGGAAGATGGGGAGGCTAACAACAATTTATGGAGTGGTTGTTGGAGTAGGGGTGTTATTGCTCCTGAAATGGGGGATGGTTGTGGGAAGTTTTACAGTCGTTTATGGAGTGTTTCTTGTTGTGGGGAGTTGAAGTGGTGTTGTACGTGGCTCCTGCGTTGCAATGTTGTTCCTTCGAAGACTGGCGAGGTCGGTGAGGGAAGTTGATCGTGGTTGTCTTAGACTCTGGTAGTCGAGGGATCTGTTATCTAGTGTGTGGTAGAAGACTGGAAGCTACCGTGACGGTCACGGGCCAGTCCAGGAACGATCTCGTTCCAGTCACTGTATTGTAATTGACTTTCTCCTCCTTATTTCCCACTATTGATATTCAAAAAGCAAGCCAGAGAATGAGTTCAATAATTTGTAGGGGCTACGTTGTTTAGGGATAAGTGTATCCGAAGCATATTCATTAATTTGACTTTAATAGACACTTAATAGACATATCTTTATGATCCCACTTCTATAATTTCCTCTCCTTTGGAACCCATGTTTCACAACACGAGACACTGAGTAACGCCCGGAGCAGCAAGACTTGGTGTGTGAGGAGCGACTTACGCTGGAACCAGCCCACCACAGTGACGGTCGGTCGGTCGGTCGGCCAAGTAACGCCCGCAGTACAGCCTCGCTCCAGCCAGTACATCTGTCAGCAGATTGTCTGCTGGACGTGATTGGAGCTCGACGTGAATGTGATGGCTAGTGTGTACACTGCCAAAGACATGCCGGAGTTGATGTTTGGCCGGAGCGTTAAATGCAGCGTGCCAGGCCCGCGACCGGAGCCTTAGTGAGGATGAAGTCTTAGGGGTCCTTGAGGGGACTACGCAGGTGTTTGTGCGTCGCTTCCGTTCAAACCTTCGTCAGCTCCGTCCGTCGGCTTCGTCCGTACCTCCGTCGACTCCGTCCGTACCTCCGTCAGCTCTTGTCCTCACCTTCGTCGACTCCGTCCGTCGGTTCCGTCCGTACTTGCGTCACCTGTGCCCTTATCTTAGTCGATTCCGTCCTTACCTTCGTCAGCTCCGTCCGTCGACTCCGTCCGTAACTTCGTCGACTCCGTCCTTGTCTCTACCGTTTCCGTTCTTGTCTTTAGCGTCCCTATCCCTTCCTAGGCCGTTCCCGTCGGCTAATGTTCGAGGCGCGAGGATGAGGGGTCATGAGGCGGTGCAGCGGGTGCAGGTCGAGAGAGAGAGAGAGAGAGAGAGAGAGAGAGAGAGAGAGAGAGAGAGAGAGAGAGAGAGGCTGAAAGAATAAAATGAATGGAAAATGATGGAAAATATAATGAAAGTTGCCAGAGAATGAAGGAAAGAACTACGAGAATGAAGGAAAGAACTGCGAGAATGAAGGAAAGAACTGCGAGAATGAAGGAAAGAACTACGAGAATGAAGGAAAGTTGTAGCCTGAAGGTAGGTAGGTAGGCAGGTGGATGGTAGGCGAAAGGAAAGGGGGGAAGGTAGATGATGAATGATGATAGGCGGAAGTTGAAGCGAAGGAGAGTAGGATGAGGATGGAATGAGAACGGAGGAAGAAGCAATGGGAAGGTGAACGATGGGAGAGAGAGAGAGAGAGGGAGAGGAGGGAGAGCTTGGCATGGCCAAGTGTATTTATAAACTGTAACTTACCAGAAAATGTAGATACTGAATGGCAAAGGAGGTGGGGGGAGGGGGGGGGGGTTATGGATGAATGCAGCATGAATAGAAATGTGAAAAAGAAAGCAAAAAAAAAGAAAAAAAAGACACTCCTGTGACGTACACCAGAGAAAGAGAGAGAGAGAGAGAGAGAGAGAGAGAGAGAGAGAGAGAGAGAGAGAGAGAGAGAGAGAGAGCCTGATAAAAGACTAGGTATGGAAGAGGTGGATAATGAGCGATGGAGGAGAGAGAGAGAGAGAGAGAGAGAGAGAGAGAGAGAGAGAGAGCCTGATAAAAGACTAGGTATGGAAGAGGTGGATAATGAGCGATGGAGGAAGAGAGAGAGAGAGAGAGAGAGAGAGAGAGAGAGAGAGAGAGAGAGAGAGAGAGAGAGAGAGAGAGAGAGAGAGAGCAGCTAATTGTGGAATGGTTTTTAGCATTGAAGGAAAAACATTGGTAATTGATTGGCCTGAATAATACTTTTTCATAGTTTATTGGATGTATAATAGGGCTAAATTAATTAAATTGCAAATACCCAATATCTTCACGGGAAAAATTTACAAGCTATTAATAATGCTTTTCTCTTCGTTCTTCTGTTTGTTTGTTTTCCCCCCCCAACTCCCTCCTGCCTGCCGTTTCTTCTGTTGCTTCGCCATGTCTTCCTGTTCCGCTGTTTACCCCACTTGCCGTTCATGTACGTGTGTGTGTGTGTGTGTGTATGTGTACTTTCAAGCATGTGTGTGTGTGTGTGTGTGTGTGTGTGTGTGGGTGTGTTTGTTCGTACACGTGTGTTCGTGTATATATACGTTCAGTAAATATTTACCTTCATTCACGTAGGTGTTGCTTTTTACGCACGGAGATGAATCTATACAGGGGGGGAGGAGGGAGGGACAGGCTACACACACACACACACACACACACACACACACACACACACACACACACACTTCTCGTGAAAACGAAACAGTGACAAATATGAGATATCAGGAGCCCCCGTGTGCACGACGGTGCGACCCTTGAGCACGACGGTACGATCCTTGAGCACGACGGTGCGACCCTTGAGCACGACGGTACGATCCTTGAGCACCATGGTGCGACCCTTGAGCACGACGGTACGGTCCTTGAGCACGACGGTACGATCCTTGAGCACGATGGTGCGATCCTTGAGCACGACGGTACGGTCCTTGAGCACGACGGTACGATCCTTGAGCACGACGGTACGGTCCTTGAGCACGATGGTGCGATCCTTGAGCACGATGGTGCGACCCTTGAGCACGACGGTACGGTCCTTGAGCACGACGGTACGATCCTTGAGCACGACGGTACGATCCTTGAGCACGACGGTACGATCCTTGAGCACGACGGTATGATCCTTGAGCACGACGGTACGATCCTAGGGCATGACAGTACATGATCCTTGAGCACGACGGTACGATCTTTGAACACGACGGTACGATCCTAGGGCGTGATGGTATATGATCCTTGAGCACGACGGTACGATCTTTGAGCACGACGGTGCGTTCCTTGAGCACGACGGTACGATCCTTGAGTATGACGGTGCGTTCCTTGAGCACGACGGTACGGTCCTTGAGCACGACGTTGCGTTCCTTGAGCACGACAGTACGATCTTTGAGCACGACGGTACGATCCTAGGGCATGACAGTAAATGATCCTTGAGCACGACGGTACGACCCTTGGGTTTTAATGGCCTGAGACCTTTGACCCCGAGTCGTTAGACACTTACCAAACAACGTCATGAAACAAGGTCATGATGGGTAACCAGCGAGAGTGCTAATGAACTGGACACCAAGTTACCAACTGACCCCTCCACCCAACTCCTCACCTCACCCCACCCTCCCTACTGCCATGAGTCATTTTGCTGAATATCTTGATGAATAAGGAGCGAGATCAGAAGAGCACGGCTGCTTCGGAGAGAGAGAGAGAGAGAGAGAGGGAGAGGGAGGCGGTGTGAGGGGAGGGAGCCAGGTCTGTCTTGCAGTTTCTGTACTTAGGTTGGAGTTGGTAATATTATTCCCAAACTGTCCCAAATATTTCCGGTCTATGTATGAAAAGATCTTGAAGGTTACGTGACTGGAGTGTATACATTCAGACCGGCGGTCGGGCCAGGGAATGAAAATACATCGCCAGATATAACCAGGCGAGAAATACAACAAGAGGGGCCCGGTATACAGTATACAGCTGTCTGGGTGTGTGTGTATATATAAACCGTGCGCGCCAGCCGGATACGAAACATAAGCGCTCTTGTATAAGAGCATATACAACACCTTTGTATGGCTTGGGTATGATACATCGGAAAGTATACGATGCTGAGTATGTTTAGGGTATGATTGTACCGAGGAAAGTGTAGGGTATGATTGACCGGGGAATTATACCATGCTGAGTATGTTTGGTATGATTGACCGGGGAATTATACCATGCTGAGTATGTTTAAGGTATGATTGATCGGGGAGGTATACCACACTGGGTATGGTTAGGGTATGATTGAACAGGGGAAGTGTAAGACGCAGGGTATGATTAGGGTTCGATTGCTTGGTATTATACGAACGTATAGATATGAAGAATGTGTATCGGCCGTGAAAGAGGGCGCTGCACTGCACAGGGAGAAACGTAACTCCCTAAGTATATATATATATATATATATATATATATATATATATATATATATATATATATATATACATAATGTATATATATATATATATATATATATATATATATATATATATATATATATATATATACATAATGTATATATATATATATATATATATATATATATATATATATATATATATATATATATATTTATATATGTGTGTGTGTGTGTGTGTGTGTGTATGAATTAGTGGATGGGTCCTTCTTCGTCTGTTTCCTGGTGCTACCTCGCTGACGCTGGAAACGGCGATTAAGTATTATAGATAAATAGATATTAGTGGATTCATTTTGTTAGTTTTGTATTGATAACGAGGGATTTTGTCTTTTAAGGTACTTTTATGTTGCCGAATTACTGCTTCTTGATTATGGACGTCTGAGAAGTTATACTCTTCATAAAACTTAAATCCTCTTGAGTGGAGTTTGCAACCCCATTTATATCCATTTCGACCACCTATTGTTTTTACAAATCGTAAACCCCTATTTCCATCGACCGGGAAATCCCATCCCCCGTTTTCGGACCAAGAATCGAACCCCCCATCATCCCCCAATTTTTCGTCATGGAGAGCGACTCTCGAAGCTTTTTTGATCATATTATTCGATTAGTGAACTTTATGTGTGAATAATTCCGAAACGTTAGTTCCTGATGCAAAGTTCCTAATACGGTGTTACGAAAGTCTAGCTTACCCCAAGGAACTTAATTGGTATCTGATGGTCAGTTTGTTCCTTACAGACAAAAGCACTATATATATATATATATATATATATATATATATATATATATATATATATATATATATATATATATGGGGATAGGGGAGAAAGGATACTTCCCGCGTATTCCCTGCGTGTCGTACAAGGTGACTAAAAGGGTAGGGAGCGGGGGGAATGGAAATCCTTCCCTCCCGTTTATATATATATATATATATATATATATATATATATATATATATATATATATATATATATATATATGCATGCACACGTATGAATATTCATCCCACGTAAATGTGAAGTAATGAGGATGGTATACTGTGAAAGACCTACATATGAATGTCACCTAATGTGGAAATAAAAATCCGTAGGAATCTGTGTGCGTGTGTGTGTGTCTGTCTGTGTGTATGTGTGTGTGTGTGTGTGTGTGTGGAATTCACAAGTAGACATCCTCCTCCACCTGTCGTCAGAGTCCCCACCTTTGGAGAATAGTTAAGGAGACGGAGTGTTGACAAATATTAGAATATCATTTGCGTATATGTATATGGAAATATGCGTCAAGCTGTTCATATCCTCTTTCGGGACGCAACTGTTAATATGCTTCTCATGTTTGGTCACCGCTTTGAAAGAGCTCATAGAGGAGGTCCAGAGGAGGACAGGAGTCATGTTTCCAGAACATTGCTGAGCTAAATGTGAAGGGTTAGACGTCTTATTTCTGTCCACCATGGGAAAACGGAAGAGTCAGAGCTGACCTTGATCACTAACTTCAACTTTTTAAAACCAGTCTGACGTCATCAACGAACAGTTCTTCGTAATATACTGTGATGGAAGAGCCAGCAGACAAGTTGCTAGAGGAACGTGTAAAGACGTTCTTCTGACGTGAACATCTGGATGTTTTGTTGAAGAACTTGAAGTCGGCCGGTTTGAGCGTTGGGATGAGCGAGCGAGCGAGTGTACGGTGTGGGTTGGCTGTGCTCCGTGGCTTGTGAGTATGAGAGGAGCACCTAGCCTTGTTGGTGCGTTTCCTGGAGTGTCTCTAGCGACTTCGACAACTGTATATTTTGTTGGATTAGTTTCTCTCTCCGGTCGGTTCTAAACAGTTCCTGCCAATATGTCCACCACGATCGTAAGACGCGGTGTTTCGACCGCTCACATACATGTGGTTTCTAAGGGTAGCGGTGTATTCATTTAGGGTATCTATAGGATATTCACCGACGGTTTCTAAGGATCTGTGTGTGGTGGTGTGGGGAGGGTGAACGTCGAAATTGTTTTCTAGCTGGGTTGATCCTGCCTCCCTCACTCCCTTCAGAGGTCAGGTATGGGTTAAGCTACACTGTACAGCATTGATTAGCTTGGCCGTTCATACTCGCGAAGCGCAATTCTTCACAGATATATTCATAGGCATATAAAGTCACCTGATATATTTTTAGACATTATTGAAGTTATATACGGTGTTGTGAGAACTTTTTTTTGTCTGTAATAGTGAAATTGACATGATTGTACAATTATTTTTTTAAATATGCTTTTAAATCACAATTATGATTGTTCACTTCAGCGTCATGTGTTTATTTTTGTAGGTATTTGTGACGTGTATTTCGCCATGGACAAGCTACATAAACAGTAGCGATGGACCCA
Organism: Panulirus ornatus; assembly: GCF_036320965.1. NCBI lineage: Eukaryota > Metazoa > Arthropoda > Malacostraca > Decapoda > Palinuridae > Panulirus > Panulirus ornatus. The sequence goes on along the minus strand of NC_092238.1, from coordinate 12,334,122 downwards.
GCAGGCCCCTGGTCACACCTGCCCCACACACACACACACACACACCCACAGCTGTCGTCAGTACGTGTGTCGCACTATGAGGAACTGGCCGCAGCTGCTTTGTAATGTATGATATAACACTCGAACACCTGTGGACACATGACGTCTCCCCCCCTCGACGCCTTTGTAATATGTAGCCCGGCTGAGGAGACTTGTGGTGGTGATACTGTGTGTGGGGCTCTGGTTACCCGACCGCTCTTCGTGATCTGGTATGGCATTGCTGTTGGCACCACTGCTGTATCGCGAAGGTGCGGTTGTATTGTTGTGCCGCTCTTGACGTACCGCCTGTGTTGCTGCTGCAGCCGCCGCCGCCGCTGCTCATATGTTTCCCTCTTTGGGTGTGTCGTTTTGCCGCCGCGTTTTCTGTTGAGAATCTCCTCTGGTGTGTGTTTCCAGAAGGCAGCCCAACACTGCTGTGGGACCGCTCTCTTGCGACCGCTTAAGAGAGTCTCCTGGTGGAGTGATGTCACGCGAAGTCCATTGCTTGCGTTGTGGCGTACTTTTTTCCTACAGGGAACTGGGCTGACGCGAGAGTTCTGGTAGCCAGAGGAATATGAGCCATCACCTCTCCGATTGAGGAAGTATTAGAGGCATTACTGTTGTTCGGGAGTACTGGCCGTGTCTTCAGATGTACTTAGAGGTCGGCATATGTATAGCCAGGCGGATAGGAACGTAAAAGAGAAGGCAAGAGCGTCAAAAGACGGCTCTACCCTGTGTACTAGGCATTTGTAGATACTGTCGAGTCTCGTAACCAGGTTGCGACGACCCTTCCTGATGAAGTGGTCGTGGCTTCGTGTGGCGGCTGCGAGACTGCTCGCCTGCAGGTTGGTGTGTGGCCTGTCATTGGCCCGTGACCCGCCCGCCTCGCTAAGGCCTCTTACTGTGGTCGTCTACGTAATAAAAGAACTGGGTAATTATCCCCACGCACGGGACGGTAATCAATTTCTTGCTGCATAACTCCTTCCTACGCTGCTGCCAGGGTAAAGGGGGTGCGATTTTCGCCAATTTTTTAAGAGCTTGTTTGAGTTAGCGTGACGGGCAAATGGCCCAATCAGCGCCTGGATTTGTTGACACTAACTGGCTGGTGATTATTAGGTCGCTGGCGTCTGGAGGGTGACATTCTGGGCGACACAGCCGGAGACGAAGTGCAACATGTTTGTATTGGAAAGAGGGGGAGGATGGGAAGGAATAAGGCATAGGAGTGGATAGGCAGGGGTCCCCTCACAGCCCTGTCCTTCCCAGACCTGGAAAGGGATAGGGTCCTTGGCTCTAACCCCCGACCCTCAGTCCCTCCATCCCTCCCCGGCGGCATTACCCTGCCGGAACCATGATGGAAGATAATAACCCTAATAAGTAATTGTAATTTGAGGGTGAAGTGGTGAACGAAAAGATATTTGCATGTTTCTTGTGGTGCCATGTGATATTATGGGAGGCCGGGCACGCATACACCATCTACAGGCGACGTGTTCACTCCCTCCTGCCTGTTGCCTCCCTCCTGCTTGCTGCCTCCCTCCCTGCCGCTTGCATGCTTCCCTCCCTACTGCTTGTGTGTGTTTCCCTCCCTGCCGCTTGTATAACCCCTCCCTGCCGCTTGCATGCTTCCCTTCCTACTGCTTGTGTGTGTTTCCCTCCCTGCCGCTTGTATAACCCCTCCCCGCTCTTCCCTTCTTCCCTCCCTGCCGCTTCCTAGATCAGTGAATGAATGAAACCCTTAATTCTTTTTCTACCATCTTTACCTGTCGTGTCCATTACATACCAGGTATTAGATCAGGTGTCAGGGAACAGTGATTTCTGAGGTGTGTCTGTATTGCAGGGTTTTCTATGCACTGTTGTCTGATTACTATTTGTGTGTTAGGGGAAAGAGTCCAGCATTCGTGTTGCCCCTTATCTTAACCGTGTGTGTATATATACCGTGTCTTTATTCATATATATATATATATATATATATATATATATATATATATATATATATATATATATATATATATACACACGTACAGCTGTGAGGGTATGATGAACCCTTAGGTTGGGAGTGGGCCGACCGCCTCGGCATGGATTCGAGCCCATGCAGGGCCCACCCTGGACGGGCCCGTTGTGACTCACAGCCAGGAACCACTGAATCACGTGTGTGTGTGTGTGTGTGTGTGTGTGTGTGTGTGTGTGTGTGTGTGTGTAGGAATGAGAATCCGGGTTCTATTAGTCACAGAATCTGTACATGTGGTGGGACATGGCCCGATGGGTCGGGACGATAGTTCGGACTTGTGGGTGGGTCGGGCAGGACTGTGGGCTGGCTAGGACGATGGTTCGGACTTGTGGGTGGGTCGGGACGATGGGTGGGACGTGTGGGTGGGTGTGCCGGCGGTCGGGAGTGTCAGTGTGTCAGCGGTGTCTTCAGGTGTGTGTGTGTGTGTGTGTGTGTGTGTGTAAGTTCGTGGGAGTTGAGTGTGGCGGGTTGTGGCGTGGCGCCGGACCAGCTGGGTCCCACACGGTAGCTTTTGTCTCCACCTTAACCAACACCCCGGGTGAGTTACACACACGCGCGCGCGCAGACACACACACACACACACACACACACACACACACACACACACACACACACACACACACACACATCTTACCTGCTTGATTCTTACCTCACTGCCTTCATTTATCTCTTTCTTTCATTTACTTTTGTCTTTATTCTCCATCTTCCTTCCTTCCTTCCTCTTACTTTCCACCAGTCCCCCCCTCTGTAATTTCGTCCCTTTTCTTCCCTTCCAGTTTACCTTCCTCTGAATCGTCTCGTTGAACATATCGTCTTCTCCACCCTCCCCCATTCCCTCCTCTTCCCCTCCCCCACTCCCTCCTCTTCCCCTCCCCCATTCCCTCCTCTTCCCCTCCCCCATCCCTCCCCCCCTCCCCCTAACTCTCTGCTCATGATCGCAGATCGCATGATTGCCACCCTCCCCCTCCCCTCCCCCTCCCCTCTTAACACACCAACCCACCCACCCACCCATCCCTGCCCCTCCCAACCCACCATGCACCCTCTTCCTTCCCAGATGTCATCATTACACCCCCAATGATGTAATCAATGGACTGACGCGAAAGAAAATTCGAAAAAAGAAAACATATATATATATATATATATATATATATATATATATATATATATATATATATATATATATTTCTTTTTCTTTCTTTTAAACTATTCGCCATTTCCCGCGTTAGCGAGGTAGCGTTAAGAACAGAGGACTGGGCCTTTTTTTGGAATATCCTCACCTGGCCCCCCTCTGTTCCTTCTGTTGGAAAATTAAAAAAAAAAAAACGAGAGGGGAGGATTTCCAGCCCCCCCCCCCCCCCGCTCCCTCCTCTTTTAGTCGCCTTCTACGACACGCAGGGAATACGTGGGAAGTATTCTTTCTCCCCTATCCCCAGGGATAATATATATATATATATATATATATATATATATATATATATATATATATATATATATATATATATATATATATAGTGTAAATTGTACGACGATTTAAAAGGCCGCCTAACCCCCCCCCCCCCCCACCTCCCCGTGTTCGAGTCTTTGAGTTTCTCGGGCAATATGGAGCGCGAGGGATCATAAAGTTGTCAAGTTGTTATAACAGACACCACACGCTGACCAGAGCTTGGCCCCCGCCACCAACCTAGTCTGGCCTGGCCTGGCCGGGGAGGGAAGGTGTGGAATGTCTTGGGGGGGGCTGTGGTAGCGAGGGATGGGGTGCGGTGCGGTGGAAGTTCACCCCCCCACCCTCCCAGGGTAGTGTAGAGGCAGAGGTTGTGAGTTGGGGAATAAGGAGAGAGCGAGTTATGAGTTGTGAGGGTGAGGTTAGGGGGCGAGTTATGGTTGTGAGGATAGAGGGCGAGTTAAGCGTGTGAGGGTGAGGTTAGGGGGCGAGTTATGGGGCGTGATGGGGCAAGTTATGGATGTGAGGGTAGAGGGTGAGTTATGGGTGTGAGGATGAGGTTAGGGGAGAGTTGTGAGGGTGAGGTTAGGGGGCGAGTTATGGTTGTGAGTGTAGAGGGCGAGTTAAGGGTGTGAGGGTGAGGTTAGGGGGCGAGTTATGGATGTGAGGGTAGAGGGTGAGTTATGGGTGTGAGGATGAGGTTAGGGGCGAGTTGAGGGTGAGGTTAGGGGGCGAGTTATGGGTGTGAGGGTAGAGGGCGAGTTATGGGTGTGAGGGTGAGGTTAGGGGGGCGAGTTATGAGGGGAGGAGGGTTGAGGGCAAAGGAGGGCACGTGTTTAAAGAAGCGAGGCAAGCTTGCGGGGTGAGGGTGTGTGGTGTGGGGGGGATGAGTGACTTCAGGGGTGTGAAAATAAGGAGCTGTGTGGTGTAGAAAATGGACGGGGGATGGCCAGTGTGTTGAGTGAGAGGGGATAGTTGGGGGGGGGGGGTGGCATTGGGAAGAGTTGTCGGGTTGTGTGAGAGGAGGCGAGTGGGGAGATAACAAGAGGGAGAGCGGAGAGGGGAGGATATAAGGCAGGGTAAAAGGACAGGTTGGCGGGGGTGGAAAAATTGGAGGGGGACCGAATTTAATGGGTGTGAGGAGGGGGAGGTTCGGAGGGGGGGGGGAGGGGATGTTGGTTGGCGGATTTATATAACATGTGAGAGTGGGTGAGGAAGTAAGAGTTTGTGAGTGTGAGAGCGAAGGGAGCGTGACTTCCTGGGAGTGAGAGCCGGAAAGGGATGCGAAAGGGTTTCGTGGTTTTGAGGAGGAGGAACACGGCGAGTCAGAGTTGTGAGAGGGAAGGGAGAGTGAGTGCTGGACGCTGAGTGCGGGGGCTGTGAGAGGTTGGGGAGAGTGAGTTTTGGAGGCTAAGTGCGGGGGAGGGGAGGGGGCTGTGAGAGAGAGAGAGAGAGAGAGAGAGAGAGAGAGAGAGAGAGAGAGAGAGAGAGAGTTTTGGAGGATGAGAGTGGCAGGTGTTCTTGCTGTTCTTATATATATATATATATATATATATATATATATATATATATATATATATATATATATATATATAATATGGTCTGTGTGTGTGTGTGTGTGTGTGTGTGTGTGTGTGATTTCTACAACCTGTTCATGTCTGCCTAAGTTCACAACAACCAGTTCAAGTTTCGACCATCCCTCATCTTAGTATCAGGCGACGAAGTCTCTGGCAATGATATTTCTAGTGTTTCTTCTGGTGGTTGTGTTGCCCGCCCCCCCTCCGTGAGTTGCTTTGTGTTGCGGACACACAGGTTCTGATGGGCGGTATTGTTTGCCATACCCAGAGCCGTTGTTTGTGAGGCGTCCTCTGTTTGCTCTATACTTCTGCTGTATTTACGTACCGAACGCTTTAGAGAAGACGGATATATTTTTTTTTCCCCTTGTATTTATGACGTATACATGTTTGCCTCTGTATTTCGGAGGAATATGACGTCATACGTCGCGTATCTGTCAGGTGTTTCGCGCGTGTTGCGGAGATGGTTCAGTGTTGCGGTGTTGTTTTTTTTTTGTGTGTGTGTGTTGCTATGGTTCACTGGAGGTGTTTTGTGTTGCAGGTAGTCGTGGCTATGTGGCATCATTCCTCTGGCTTCGTAATTGTGTTGCGGCGGCTTCACTGGTCGTGTTGTGCAGTGGCTGCGTGTGTGTGTGTGTGTGTGTGTGTGTGTGTGTGTGTGTGTGTGTGAGAGAAGCACTAGTTTTTCGCTCGTGTTGCTACAGTTTTACGGCAAAGAGTCCCGTCTGTCGTTGAAAGGATCACCGTGTGTCTGCACTTGTGTTGCGGCGGCCTTTCAGAGGGTCGGGTTGTTTTGTGAGTGGTATCCGGTTTGTGTTGCGGTGGGTCTTCACATCTACTTTGGCCGTGGTGTTGTGTCGGCGGCGTCGCCTCCGTTGCCGGGGACGCGGCCGGGACGACCCCTGCTCTCCACCCGAGGGAAACGTATACCCGGCCGGCCTTGCTCTTGACACGGCATTACAAAATATGCCCCCGCGAGATTGTGCCCAGCCCGATATGGCGTCAGCCAATCGCTGGGAGCTGATAGCGTCCAGCAGGTATATATATATTTACACTCGCACCAACAGCTGATAAGAGAAGTTCCCTGGAAACTGGCATAGTCTACATTCTTGTTACGTATACTGGAAGCCGGTCAGGATGTTATCCTCAACACCCGATAGTCGTGTGTATGTGACAACCAGACTTCCAGTGTGAAGTTTACAGGTTAACAAGGTGACAAGGTTTGGTTTCCCACCTGGCTGCGTCGGCTGTCTGGTGGTACCAGCTTCCAGGGAGGTGAGAAGAGAATGTTCCCAGCAACGAAGCAAGAGATTATGGAGAATATATATATATATATATATATATATATATATATATATATATATATATATATATATATATATATATATATATATTGCAAGAGGTCACAGTAGTACGCGTGATCTAGTAAATGCTGGTAATCCACAGTAAAATGAAACACGTTATGTTCCCAAGTGCACTTTCGTGTGATGATCACATCATCAGGAGGGATAGAAGAAAGAGTTATCAACGGAAAATACGAGTCGTCAAGCGCTTGATAAAAATGATACGGTTAGGGGAAAGTCTTATGAAAAATACTCTACTTTCTCAGAAGGGATGTGTGTACAATGTCCCCTGTAAAGAGTGTGGTCAGTTTTACGTTGGTCAAATTGGTCACCTACCTAATATCCGGGTTAAACAACATGAGAATAGTGTTAGGTATGGTCGAGTCTCGTGTTCTATTTGCCCACCTTTTTAGACTTTGGTCACCAAATTAACTGGAGCAGTGTTGAGGTTATTACATACAAAATAACTCTCAAACATTTTTGAATCGTCTCGAATCAAACGTAGTAGAGATATTGATATTAGCGAAAATATTTTTCAATGAATTAGATGACTTAAGTGAATAGATTGTAAATATGTTTCCCAGAACATAGGTTACCCTGAGATGGTGACCTTTGCCTTAATCCCTTCACCTGTTTCTTAATTCATTTGGCGGCCCCGCTCAGTGGTGGTTGGTATATTGTATTCTGGTTCTGTCTACCTGTACGCGCCCCTGACGATGTAATTATACGAAAGCGCTTGGTACTTCGTATTTTCCGATTCCTTATGGTTTTACCTGCATTTTATGGACACCCGCTACTTGTGTACTTTTGCATATATATATATATATATATATATATATATATATATATATATATATATATATATATATATATATATATATATATAGATGTATATTCCTATGAGTCCACGGGGAAAATGAAATACGATAAGTTGGGAACTTATCGTGTTTCATTTTCCCCATGGACTCATAGGAATATCTTCATCACGTGCAAAATTGTGATCCTTTCCAATATATTTATATATATATATATATATATATATATATATATATATATATATATATATATATATATATATTGTGTGTGTCAAGTCAATTGGGAGGTGAGTTTGAATGGAGAAAAACTGGAGGAAGTGAAGTGTTTTAGATATCTGGGAGTGGATCTGTCAGCGGATGGAACCATGGAAGCGGAAGTGGATCATAGGGTGGGTGAGGGGGCGAAAATTTTGGGAGCCTTGAAAAATGTGTGGAAGTCGAGAACATTATCCCGGAAAGCAAAAATGGGTATGTTTGAAGGAATGGTGGTTCCAGCAATGTTGTATGGTTGCGAGGCGTGGGCTATGGATAGAGTTGTGCGCAGGAGGATGGATGTGCTGGAAATGAGATGTTTGAGGACAATGTGTGGTGTGAGGTGGTTTGATCGAGTAAGTAACGTAAGGGTAAGAGAGATGTGTGGAAATAAAAAGAGCGTGGTTGAGAGAGCAGAAGAGGGTGTTTTGAAATGGTTTGGGCACATGGAGAGAATGAGTGAGGAAAGATTGACCAAGAGGATATATGTGTCGGAGGTGGAGGGAACGAGGAGAAGAGGGAGACCAAATTGGAGGTGGAAAGATGGAGTGAAAGGGATTTTGTGTGATCGGGGCCTGAACATGCAGGAGGGTGAAAGGAGGGCAAGGAATAGAGTGAATTGGAGCGATGTGGTATACAGGGGTTGACGTGCTGTCAGTGGATTGAGTCGGGGCATGTGAAGCGTCTGGGGTAAACCATGGAAAGCTGTGTAGGTATGTATATTTGCGTGTGTGGACGTGTGTATGTACATGTGTATGGGGGGGGTTGGGCCATTTCTTTCGTCTGTTTCCTTGCGCTACCTCGCAAACGCGGGAGACAGCGACAAAGTATAAAAAAAAAAAAAAAAAAAAAAAATATTGTGTGTGTGTGTGTGTGTGAGAGAGAGAGAGAGAGAGAGAGAGAGAGAGAGAGAGAGAGAGAGAGTTCTGCACTCGTGGGTCCCCATCTCTAGTGTATGTTTTGAAGCCTGCATACCCAGTGCAGGTGTCAGGGTTGTAGAGATGGCTGAGTGGAACACTCCTGGCCGATGGTGATGCTGATACCAGCCGTCAGAATCCCGCTGGGTAGTGCGTGCATAAAGGTCGTCCAGTTTTGGACTTGTTAAGGATTGTGTCTGTGGTGGCGGGCGATAATGACCCAACACTTGGGTATTACCTGAATTTACATATTGATATCGGTCATCAATACGTGTCAGGTGTTAATGTCATCTCCAGTTATCAAGGTGACCCCATTATTTATACGCGCGCGTATACGTAACCTTCACATAAATTTCAGCGAAATCTAGGAACTTATTATTTACATAGTTTTTGTCCTTCACCTCGTTTTCACTGCGTTCAAGTCGTGTCTTGCGTTCAACGAGTCTTCCGTGGGCGTTGTGGGTAAGGTGGGGACTGAGGGAGGCGATCGCTTCCTCACTTCTCTTATCTGTGGATTTCATTCTTCCCAAGTACTCGGCATGTCGACGACTTTGTCTCTCTCTCTCTCTCTCTCTCTCTCTCTCTCTCTCTCTCTCTCTCTCTCTCTCTCTCTCTCTCTCTCTCTCTCTCTCTCCCTCTCTCTCGCACGTGTCGTTACTCGGTGGCTGGGAACTGTGAAGCTCCGTCACGGAGCTGGACTGCTTCTTATGGAGGCAGTCGACCAGTGTGAAAGGTAACACACAAAAAAACGGAAGATTTTCCTGTTTGCAAACAGGTAATTAATAGATTAGTAAGTACATTTCTTTTTGATAAGTAGACGACGAAACTCGAAGTAGAAGTAGATCGCGAGGGGATACGGTAAAGTGAAGAAGTGCCACAAGTGTAGTGCTTCCAGAGCGTCCTGGTTTCCGGGGAAGGTCCTCACCGTGGTGTGGGGGCTGCGGGTGTCACGCACTGCCCAGGTGTGTTGTCTCGGGTGGGCGGCGTTGCAAGTGGCTCGTGCTTGCTGGAGGTGTTGCCAGTGTGGCGTGACACCTGCCTCCTGTTATTGTGATGGCTCATCACTCGTTTTATACAAAGTCATTCCGGAAAGGTTAAGACCTCTCGTCTGCGCTGAAGGGGACTCTGCCTTCCAGTGTTCACCCAGCGTAGTCAAACGATCGTCCTCTCTTGTCTGTGGTCGAATGAGTACAGTTGTAGAGCTCTCTAGTGACTCCCAGAAATTTAGAATGTTCACCGAGTCGCCATGGCCGGTATAGGAGACTTAAGGATTTTGTTTAACTCTGACGTTTCTTCGGCTGTAGATCGTCCTGACGACTTAACACGTAACCCGTATCGATTCTCCCTGCCTTTGATGCAAGTAAGGAAAGGGCTTTACTCACACGCTCACCTGAGAGGGTATAACATTGTGAGACATTGCAATGAGAGGGTATAACATTGTGAGACATTGCAATGAGAGGGTATAACATTGTGAGACATTGCAATGAGAGGGTATAACATTGTGAGACATTGCAATGAGAGGGTATAACATTGTGAGACATTGCAATGAGAGGGTATAACATTGTGAGACATTGCAATGAGAGGGTATAACATTGTGAGACATTGCAATGAGAGGGTATAACATTGTGAGACATTGCAATGAGAGGGTATAACATTGTGAGACATTGCAATGAGAGGGTATAACATTGTGAGACATTGCAATGAGAGGGTATAACATTGTGAGACATTGCAATGAGAGGGTATAACATTGTGAGACATTGCAATGAGAGGGTATAACATTGTGAGACATTGCAATGAGAGGGTATAACATTGTGAGACATTGCAATGAGAGGGTATAACATTGTGAGACATTGCAATGAGAGGGTATAACATTGTGAGACATTGCAATGAGAGGGTATAACATTGTGAGACATTGCAATGAGAGGGTATAACATTGTGAGACATTGCAATGAGAGGGTATAACATTGTGAGACATTGCAATGAGAGGGTATAACATTGTGAGACATTGCAATGAGAGGGTATAACATTGTGAGACATTGCAATGAGAGGGTATAACATTGTGAGACATTGCAATGAGAGGGTATAACATTGTGAGACATTGCAATGAGAGGGTATAACATTGTGAGACATTGCAATGAGAGGGTATAACATTGTGAGACATTGCAATGAGAGGGTATAACATTGTGAGACATTGCAATGAGAGGGTATAACATTGTGAGACATTGCAATGAGAGGGTATAACATTGTGAGACATTGCAATGAGAGGGTATAACATTGTGAGACATTGCAATGAGAGGGTATAACATTGTGAGACATTGCAATGAGAGGGTATAACATTGTGAGACATTGCAATGAGAGGGTATAACATTGTGAGACATTGCAATGAGAGGGTATAACATTGTGAGACATTGCAATGAGAGGGTATAACATTGTGAGACATTGCAATGAGAGGGTATAACATTGTGAGACATTGCAATGAGAGGGTATAACATTGTGAGACATTGCAGAAAGGGATACAGTATCAGGAGGGCAGCGCAATAAGGGTATAGCATAAGGGGGCATCGCAATAAGGAGTACAGTATAAGGGGGCATCGCAATAAGGAGTACAGTATAAGGGGGCATCGCAATAAGGGGTATAGTAAAGGGGGCATCGCAATAAGGAGTACAGTATAAGGGGGCATCGCAATAAGGAGTACAGTATAAGGGGGCATCGCAATAAGGAGTACAGTATAAGGGGGCATCGCAATAAGGGGTATAGTAAAGGGGGCATCGCAATAAGGAGTACAGTATAAGGGGGCATCGCAATAAGGAGTACAGTATAAGGGGGCATCGCAATAAGGGGTATAGCATAAGGGGGCATCGCAATAAGGAGTACAGTATAAGGGGGCATCGCAATAAGGGGTATAGTAAAGGGGGCATCGCAATAAGGGGTATAGCATAAGGGGGCATCGCAATAAGGGGTATAGCATAAGGGGGCATCGCAATAAGGGGTATAGCATAAGGGGGCATCGCAATAAGGAGTACAGTATAAGGGGGCATCGCAATAAGGAGTACAGTATAAGGGGGCATCGCAATAAGGAGTACAGTATAAGGGGGCATCGCAATAAGGAGTACAGTATAAGGGGGCATCGCAATAAGGGGTATAGTAAAGGGGGCATCGCAATAAGGAGTACAGTATAAGGGGGCATCGCAATAAGGAGTACAGTATAAGGGGGCATCGCAATAAGGAGTACAGTATAAGGGGGCATCGCAATAAGGAGTACAGTATAAGGGGGCATCGCAATAAGGAGTACAGTATAAGGGGGCATCGCAATAAGGGGTATAGTAAAGGGGGCATCGCAATAAGGAGTACAGTATAAGGGGGCATCGCAATAAGGAGTACAGTATAAGGGGGCATCGCAATAAGGGGTATAGTAAAGGGGGCATCGCAATAAGGGGTATAGCATAAGGGGGCATCGCAATAAGGGGTATAGTAAAGGGGGCATCGCAATAAGGGGTATAGTAAAGGGGGCATCGCAATAAGGAGTACAGTATAAGGGGGCATCGCAATAAGGGGTATAGTAAAGGGGGCATCGCAATAAGGGGTATAGCATAAGGGGGCATCGCAATAAGGAGTACAGTATAAGGGGGCATCGCAATAAGGGGTATAGTAAAGGGGGCATCGCAATAAGGGGTATAGCATAAGGGGGCATCGCAATAAGGAGTACAGTATAAGGGGGCATCGCAATAAGGAGTACAGTATAAGGGGGCATCGCAATAAGGAGTACAGTATAAGGGGGCATCGCAATAAGGGGTATAGTATAAGGAGACATCGCAATAAGGAGTACAGTATAAGGGGGCATCGCAATAAGGAGTACAGTATAAGGGGGCATCGCAATAAGGAGTACAGTATAAGGGGGCATCGCAATAAGGGGTATAGTAAAGGGGGCATCGCAATAAGGAGTACAGTATAAGGGGGCATCGCAATAAGGGGTATAGTAAAGGGGGCATCGCAATAAGGAGTACAGTATAAGGGGGCATCGCAATAAGGAGTACAGTATAAGGGGGCATCGCAATAAGGGGTATAGTAAAGGGGGCATCGCAATAAGGAGTACAGTATAAGGGGGCATCGCAATAAGGGGTATAGCATAAGGGGGCATCGCAATAAGGAGTACAGTATAAGGGGGCATCGCAATAAGGAGTACAGTATAAGGGGGCATCGCAATAAGGGGTATAGTAAAGGGGGCATCGCAATAAGGGGTATAGCATAAGGGGGCATCGCAATAAGGGGTATAGTAAAGGGGGCATCGCAATAAGGGGTATAGCATAAGGGGGCATCGCAATAAGGAGTACAGTATAAGGGGGCATCGCAATAAGGAGTACAGTATAAGGGGGCATCGCAATAAGGAGTACAGTATAAGGGGGCATCGCAATAAGGGGTATAGCATAAGGGGGCATCGCAATAAGGAGTACAGTATAAGGGGGCATCGCAATAAGGGGTATAGCATAAGGGGGCATCGCAATAAGGAGTACAGTATAAGGGGGCATCGCAATAAGGAGTACAGTATAAGGGGGCATCGCAATAAGGAGTACAGTATAAGGGGGCATCGCAATAAGGGGTATAGCATAAGGGGGCATCGCAATAAGGAGTACAGTATAAGGGGGCATCGCAATAAGGGGTATAGCATAAGGGGGCATCGCAATAAGGGGTATAGCATAAGGGGGCATCGCAATAAGGAGTACAGTATAAGGGGGCATCGCAATAAGGAGTACAGTATAAGGGGGCATCGCAATAAGGAGTACAGTATAAGGGGGCATCGCAATAAGGAGTACAGTATAAGGGGGCATCGCAATAAGGAGTACAGTATAAGGGGGCATCGCAATAAGGAGTACAGTATAAGGGGGCATCGCAATAAGGAGTACAGTATAAGGGGGCATCGCAATAAGGAGTACAGTATAAGGGGGCATCGCAATAAGGAGTACAGTATAAGGGGGCATCGCAATAAGGAGTACAGTATAAGGGGGCATCGCAATAAGGAGTACAGTATAAGGGGGCATCGCAATAAGGAGTACAGTATAAGGGGGCATCGCAATAAGGGGTATAGCATAAGGGGGCATCGCAATAAGGAGTACAGTATAAGGGGGCATCGCAATAAGGGGTATAGTAAAGGGGGCATCGCAATAAGGGGTATAGCATAAGGGGGCATCGCAATAAGGAGTACAGTATAAGGGGGCATCGCAATAAGGGGTATAGCATAAGGGGGCATCGCAATAAGGGGTATAGCATAAGGGGGCATCGCAATAAGGAGTACAGTATAAGGGGGCATCGCAATAAGGAGTACAGTATAAGGGGGCATCGCAATAAGGGGTATAGCATAAGGGGGCATCGCAATAAGGGGTATAGCATAAGGGGGCATCGCAATAAGGGGTATAGTAAAGGGGGCATCGCAATAAGGGGTATAGTAAAGGGGGCATCGCAATAAGGGGTATAGTAAAGGGGGCATCGCAATAAGGGGTATAGCATAAGGGGGCATCGCAATAAGGGGTATAGTAAAGGGGGCATCGCAATAAGGGGTATAGTAAAGGGGGCATCGCAATAAGGAGTACAGTATAAGGGGGCATCGCAATAAGGAGTACAGTATAAGGGGGCATCGCAATAAGGAGTACAGTATAAGGGGGCATCGCAATAAGGGGTATAGCATAAGGGGGCATCGCAATAAGGGGTATAGTATAAGGAGACATCGCAATAAGGAGTACAGTATAAGGGGGCATCGCAATAAGGAGTACAGTATAAGGGGGCATCGCAATAAGGAGTACAGTATAAGGGGGCATCGCAATAAGGAGTACAGTATAAGGGGGCATCGCAATAAGGAGTACAGTATAAGGGGGCATCGCAATAAGGAGTACAGTATAAGGGGGCATCGCAATAAGGAGTACAGTATAAGGGGGCATCGCAATAAGGAGTACAGTATAAGGGGGCATCGCAATAAGGGGTATAGCATAAGGGGGCATCGCAATAAGGAGTACAGTATAAGGGGGCAGCGCAATAAGGGGTATAGCATAAGGGGGCATCGCAATAAGGGGTATAGTAAAGGGGGCATCGCAATAAGGGGTATAGTATAAGGAGACATCGCAATAAGGAGTACAGTATAAGGGGGCATCGCAATAAGGGGTATTGTATAAGGAGGCATCGCAATAAGGAGTACAGTATAAGGGGGCATCGCAGTAAGGGGTATGACCTCACGAGACATGGCATCGAGGTCATGGTATAGCATCAAGGGTTGGGACAGGGAAGGGGGTATGGCCAAGAAAGCTGTGGGAGTGAAGTGTTGGCGGGAAGGAGGGAGTCAGTAGTGTTGTTCTGTGTGTGTGGGTATTGAACATCAGGGAAGTGTGTGTGTAAGTCTGACGTGGAGGGTCAGGGCGGCAGAGGGTTATGACGCGCCCCGGACAAAGGCACCTGCTGACATGGGTCTCCGTCGGCCGGTAACTCTGACCTAGCCAGCAGGGGGTGCAGCGCGGGGCCCCTCTCCGCCCGCTGAAACACGGCCGCCCCCGACCATTCCTATACCGCCCACCACAACCAGAAAGGAGGCAAATAACCCGCCAACACTGGAGGGCAAAACACAGAAAGGGGAAGAAAAAAAAAAAAGGGGAAAAAAATATAAAAGAGCAGGCGAATATTATAAATAAGAACTTTATCCGAGCATGTGGCTGGGCCCGTCTATAGCTTCCCCGACGATGCTGAACGTCAGACGAGATGGGTCTGGTTTTTATGCCGGCTGCAAGTTATGTCTCCAGCAGAAATTGCATATCACCCTTGTTTTTATTCTGATGGATTTATGCGAGGGTGATTTTTCCGCGAAGGTAGAGACTGTGAGGCTGATAACGCTGATAAGGCGGGAGTCCAGAGCCTGATAGTGGACCTATACACGTAGCAGTGATAAGGCCCTCTCGCTGCATATTAATGTGCCAGAGATGTGGCTATAATGTGTCTAGTATCACACGATTGGTTGCAGCGACGACGCCAGGGCTGGAGGGTTAGTAGCGGGGGAGGGGGTGATTTAGGGGGCGATGGGAAAAGGAGGACGGGGGGGAGATCTTCAGGGAGAACATGGGGTTTGTGGGAGGATATGGGGTAGGGGGGGGTTAGGACGAGGGAAGTACTCTGAGAGGACGTGAAGGGAGGAGGGAGGACTTTTGGAGTTGCTTAGGGAGAAAAGAGGACAAGAAGAGCGTTCAGGAGGAACAGGGAGGAGAGGGTGTTGAAGGTGAGTATGAAGGGAGAGGAAGCGGTGGGAGGTATGTATGGATGATATGAATGGAGGGTAGGCCTTAGGGGGGTTTTAAAGAAGATGAAGGAAGAGGAGGACGTGAAGTGTTCAGGAAGAACATGAAGGGAGAATACGGGGGAATGTTGAGAGACATGAGGCCTGGGTAGGTATTTAGGGATAACATGAAGAGACAAGGGGATAGGGAAGGTGTTCTTGGAGAACACGAGGAAGGGGTCGAGGCTGAGGGAGGGAGTGAGGGAGATGTTACAGGGACTATGTTGCTCGTTTCGTCCGAGACCAGACCAGACGCGAACGCCTGTGTCTCGTGTTGTGGCGTGTTTTGTTCTTCCTTTGTCTTGTGTGGTTTGTTTTGTTCGATCATTTTCCTGTGGGTCGTGGATGGATCATGTATTGTTTGGTACCTTCATGTTTGTGTGTAATGAGTGGGCGAATTGGTGTTTGTGTTCCCCTCTCTCTTGTCTTTCTGTATTCTTTGTTCCCGTCCCCCAATTCACCCACTCCTTCCCCGTCCATCTGTCTCTCCCTCACCCTATCTCTCCCATGACCACTCACTAGCAGCATCCTCTTCCCCCTCCACCCACCCCCCACCCCTTTCACAACAGCATCTGGTCCCGAAATGTGCAGTGCAGAACAGGAGGAATGTTTCCGTGCATTTGTAAGCAAATGTTCCACACTGGTCCGTCCAGGTTGGCTGGTCATCCTCCCCTGCACTCGTTGACACCGTCAGGGGCAAGACCCAGTGTGAGGGAGCGGTACCATCAGGGGCGACGGGCCCTAACAGGTTGTTGAAGGCAGAGGAGGGAGGAGGGGTCGGCGGCAGACGTGGGTCTGGTTGTTAGAGGAGAAGGCTTTTAGCGGAGTTAAGGGATAGGTGTTTTGTGGGCTGGTGGTGTTTGTCTGGGGCAAGAGGTTTTGAGGGCGGGGTGTTGGTTTAGAACAGGGTGTTAGGGGTCGGTTTTTGTCTGGGGCAAAGTGTTAGGGTCGGCGTTTGCCCTGGACAGTGTGTTGGGGAGGCGTTAGCCTGGAGCAAGGCAGCGAGGGAGGTCTTTGTCTAGTGTAAGGCAATGGGGAGGTGTTTGACTGGAGTAGGGAATTTGGAGGCTCCGTTTTTCAGGGAGTGAATTTTCAGAGGAAAGTGACGTTTTGTCTTTGGTAGAACTAGGGGGCTTCAGTTGCCCCTCTTAGGCTGGGTGTGGGATCTCGGTGTTTTTGAAAGGCCAGGTGATAAGGAGTGACGTTTGTCTGGAAGCTGGTGCAAGCTGGTGGTGTTAGCCAGAGGGGGGTTGGGTCCAGGGAGCAAGGTATTGGTACCTCGAGGCTCGGATGGATTGAGGAAGGAGGTGGTTGTCTGGGGTTGGATCCAGGGGTTAAGGCCTGTGTTTCTCAAGAGGTTGGATGATGCGTAGGACTGGCGGTCTTTTACGTGGGGTTGGATTCAAGAGGGAATGGTGATTGTCTGTTTGGGTTAGAAGGGGGTGGGTTTAGATACAAGGATGGCGATTATCTGGGGTTACATATGGGCGGAGGGAGCGAGGGTGGGATGGGGTGGGGGACCTGGGAGCTTTTGCGGGGCCCAAGGATCATGTCTGTCCAGTTTTATTAGTGGAGACAGATGGGCAGGGGGAGGAGAGCTCATGATTTGTGGCTGTATTTTCAGGATTCTCCAACAAGCGCCACGTCACGCGAAAAAACATTTTTTGAACGCAAGGATGGTAATGGCTTGTGTAGGAAAATTTACTACTTTTAACCACCCCCCCGCTAAAATGAAAAGAAAGGGGATGAAAAAAAAAGAAAAAATTCGCGTCACTTCCCATAAATAAAAAAGGAAATGACAGTGTCCGTGTATTGGCCAGGCCCGCTGACCAAAATGTCGGCCTGTTTAAACCCATGTTATGAAGTACTTCTGCCAGGCGAAACAGCGGAAACTTTCCTGATGGCGACATCCTCCGCATTTCCCTAATAGAACGTCAAAAACTTTTGACATTACAAACGTGTAAGTACTGCCCGTCAGCCGCTCGTTCAGTAAGGGTACGGCAGCACCTCCGTCAGAGCCCAAGCTGAGGTTCCATGTGAATGGACCGATTCTGGAATTCCATGCCTCTCCATCCCCCGCGCCCCTCAACCTCCCACGCCAGGATAAAAGAGACAAAAGAAACACAATTTCATTTCTAAAGTACAGTGTACAGCACGACCCCCGCGTACGTGTCCGTAGGTGCGTGCGTGCGCACATGTATGTGACGCTCGCGTGTTTGTCGGAAAATGTCTTTTAAAAGTCTGCGGTCCTGAGCGGCATCATTTCATTCGCTGATTTCGCTTAGATAAACAAAAAGGCAATTTAAAAACTACATACGTATCCCCCCTCCCCCCTACACACACACACACACACACACACACACACACACACACACACACACACACACACACACACGAGGAAAATGATGAGTGGATTGTCTGTACATGGAATGCCACAAAGCATTTCATACCATCGAAGAGGTTGGGGCCTATATTCCAGAAGCTGGGTCATGGGGAAGATTACTTCGGTGGATGGGTGGGAGGGAGGAAAGGACGCAGGTCGAAGTCATCTCGACTTAGGTTGTCACCAGTGGTGTGCTGCAGGGCTGACTCATGGGGCCGTTGTTCTTCTTGATCTCTGTGACTGATTTTGCAAGAATTGGACTCGTAACTGAAGGTGTTTGCTGATGATGCCGAGGTCCATATGAGGGAAGGGACGCCTGAGGAAGGTTGCATGGACCTTCAGTGGGACCTCGACAAACTACAAAAGTTGTCTGCTACACGGATGATGAGATCCAAGACAAATGAATGTAGAGTAATGAGGATGGGACACAGTATAAGAAGGCTTCGATATAAGTATATGATCTGACGGGGGGGAAAACTGCTAGAAATCTATGTGAAAGTGTCGAGGGACTTTACTTTTGTACCTAACATGTTAACCTGTCGCCAGAGTCCCACTTTGGGAGAACTGTAAAAGAGGTGAACTTTCTTCCGGCAATTATTACAGTAGGATTTAAGTACATGGATACCAGCAGTAGACTATGCTTCTCAAGTTTGGTCACCGCACCAAACGAAGCATACAGAACTAGGGTTAAGAGAGCTAAGTTACAGTAAGAAGTTAAGAGGCCATAAGTATGTCAACCGCGGAAGAGAGCAGAGTAAGTTGTGATTTGTCTACAACCGTTAAGTTTTTAAACCAGTTTGATGGCATCAGCGGTTATCAGCTCTCGCAGAGATGCAAAGGTAAAACAACCAAGAAGATAAGCAATTGCGCTCTCTCTCTCTCTCTCTCTCTCTCTCTCTCTCTCTCTCTCTCTCTCTCTCTCTCTCTCTGGTGGGAGGAGAGTTTAAGGTGTGTGTGTGTGAGAGAGAGAGAGAGAGAGAGAGAGAGAGAGAGAGAGAGAGAGAGAGAGAGAGAGAGAGAGAGAGAGAGAAATTCGTCTTCCAAAAGGAATCCATCGTATCACCCTGCCAGGTCGCGCCTGAGTTCACGTTGAGGTCACGTTACACGACAATGTACCTCACGTGCCAGCCATCATACCAGCTGCCTTCCCTCACCCCTCTGTCCTCCGCCCGTCTCCTCCCACACATCCATATCGGTGTATATTCTCTGAAGTGGTCGCGACTGTATATAGACAGTGGCCACGGCTGTATTTACGCATGAGTCATGACTCTTGTAGCCATAGATAGAATTGTAGTGGTTGTATTTTAATAAAGTAGCCACGGCTGTATGTATGCATGTACGTAGACAGTGAAACGCGCGCTCGTGCGTCGTGTGTAAGGATCGTTGTAAACTGGTGTCTTCTTTCTGTATGAGATGAAGCGACCCCCTTCCCCCCGCCTCGCAAAACTTTCATCCACACTGCCACTGGAAACCAGTTCTTATCTTTTCCTTTATCTCATATCCGATGGCGTCAGGTACTTGTTGTTGGAAAGGGACCCTTGTCGAATTTTGTGTGTTTGATAACTTGTAGTCCATAACAACCTGTTGTAAAGATAGTACGGATCAAGTGGTCCATAACTCGCGTGAGGTTCGTCTTGTTATATGGTGGTTGTGTCTACGTCTGCAGGAGTGTGTGTGTGTGTGTGTGTGTGTGTGTGTGTGTGTGTGTGTGTGTGTGTAACATTCGTCTGTACAGTTAAAGGAAAAGCAAGTAAAGAAAATAACGAGATGTTGGCGAATGATCCTCCAACCGGATACCTCTCTCTCTCTCTCTCTCTCTCTCTCTCTCTCTCTCTCTCTCTCTCTCTCTCTCTCTCTCTCTCTCTCTCTCTCTCACCCACCGTGACCCTGGCCGGGGTCACGTCGTGTTGACCTCATCTGACCGCCGGTCCATGTACGGTAAACGTGAAGCAGGTAACGGGCATCGCCCCCTCTCCCACAGCGGTCAGGGCTGCCCCGCCACTCCTCCGGCCTGTAATAATAAATGGCCAAACCTGGACCGTATGTTTTATAAGCCGGGGCATCACTAGTGTCCTCAGTTAGGCCAGCGAGACAAGCAGGCAGGTCAACTACCCAACTAGGAATGACCTAAGGGTATGGTTTAACACGAGCAACCTATGTTCGCGTAGATTTTCAACCATTACCCCCACCCTCTCTCCCCACACCCTCCTCTCTCTCTCTCTCCTTTCCTCCCTCTACATTAAACCAGTATAAACCAAGAGACATCAGTCATGGCCGAAGGATAATCTCCGTCAACAGGTCCAGCAGCAGTTTGGGGTTTACCTTCGACGCTAATATGGCCGCTGAACTTTCCTGTGGACGGCAGCTAAAAGGAATTCAACTCGGGCAGTCGCTCGGTCCCCAGGGGTTTAGGGGGAGGTTGGGGAGGCGTGGTGGTGGCGGCAGATGGGAGTAAAGCTCTCAGACGTCAAGTACAGTTCAAGATGGGATGTTAAGTAGTAAGGTGAAGTGGCCTCAGGCTTCTTGCTCACGCCAGGTGGCAGGCAAGTGGCTTCGCCACTTGGTCAGTATGAAACTTTATCATTGGTGAGTGTGTGTGTGTGTGTGTGTGTGTGTGTGTGTGTGTGTGTGGGTCCGTACTCTCTCCGCTACCGTACGTACCCCTCAAGATCCTTCACCACCCGCATCTACTCAACAGACCATCAGATACTCCTGGGGCAGAATAGATGCTTTAAGACTGTACTCCTAGACTGTAGACGTGAGGCGGACATCTTAATGTACATGTTAGGGCCACTGGAAGGCGGAGCGAGTACCCTAATCACAGAAGGTTACGGGAGCTTGCGTAGATGACTTGGGGCCCACGTCTGTTGAAACCCCCGACTACCAGCAGACATAAGGAACATTGGAAGACCTCCCTTGGGCCTCTGCAGTAAGGAACTGGACGCTAACATTCCATGCGTACCAGACCAGTCAGGTTAAGAGGACAATACTAGAGTGAGACCCTCGGTAACAAAACGGCCTGGTAGATCATAACATAACCAAGAGAACCTGGTCCCCCTCTCACTTGGCTGCAGAGGGAAGACCACAGCCCCACCCCCAGAACCAACGTAAGATGTGTACGCAAGACATAACGTCAGCGTATTCTAAGTATTTGTGTCCGTGTGTACGTAGGCCATGGTGTCAGGAGACCTTTTTTACCACGCTGAATTTCAAGCCTTGTAAATAATTTACCATTTCTCAATTGTGTACTTTTTACACTGATTATTAGGTGAATTAAGGTAATTGGTTTATTTTTTTTTTTAGCCTACAGTTGTAATTGCCATGAAATTTTAATGTAATTATATCACAAAAGAAAAATGCAGGCTCGACTCTGAAAGTTTTACCGAATATTATAGTGCGATAGATGAATTATTTAATGGGTTCGATTATATTAGACAGGGAGCGAAGCAGCTCCCAGGTGAGGTGCGGCAAGAGACGGGGGGTCATCTGTTGACCCGTGGATTGTTAAGAGGAGAGTGGTTTAGCTGGGAGGACACTACGTAGGAGGTGTTGGCAGGGTGAAAAGATGAAGGCTGTCAGTGAGAGTGAGGGAATGATACGTACGTGTGTGTGTGTGTGTGTGTGTGTGTGTGTGTTCAGTTTTGAAATATCCATTCTTGTTTTACCTCGTCGGGCGCAAGGTCAGGGTTACATCGTTGACGACCCCGTCGGTAGTACTACAGCCCAACTAGGAACGACTTGAGGCTTAACACGAGCTACCTATGTACGCATAGATTTTCAATCATTACCCCACCCTCTCTCCACACCTTCCTCTCTCTCTCTCTTGCTCCGGACGTTACCCTCCCACTCGTTAGTATCTCTCTTGTTGCTGCTACGTTGCTTAGGGCCTTATTGCGGCTACTTGGTGCTCCATGATGGACACAGGTAGCATAGCCAGTGCCATAAGCAGAGCAGCAGTGACACTCCTGCTGGTGACGAAGGGTTCAGTGGCTCGGAGTGGGTCACTTTCGACGGTATGTGAAGGCAGGCGAAACTAGTGCTGGCGCCACCTTGAAAAAAGAAATGTAATTAGAAACGTTTATTTTTTCCAATTTTTTTTGAAAGGATGCCCACCTGGCGTTATTTGTTTAAAGATGTAGAATAGCAGTGAGAAGCCTTGATGATACCTTTAGGACGCGAGGTATGGTCGTCTTACGTCGAATCATGGCAGTGACACCCCGAGTGCAGGTGCCTTCGGGTCTGGAGAAGGGCAGTGACACCCCGAGTGCAGGTGCCTTCGGGTCTGGAGAAGGGCAGTGACACCCCTGGTGCAGGTGTCTTCGGGTCTGGAGAAGGGCAGTGACACCCCTGGTGCAGGTGCCTTCAGGTCTAGAAAAAGGCAGTGACACCCCTGGTGCAGGTGCCCTCGGGTCTAGGAAAGGACAGTGACACCCCTGGCGCAGGTGACGGAGGAAAGAGTCAGTGACATCATGTGATGCCATAAGGGAAGAGGGAGGCCAGTCCTCACGACAGGAGAAACTTGAGACAGCATTCCGCCGGGCTCTCACAACCCTGATAATACTGGGGTGTGAGGATGTATAAAGTAACACCTCCACCTTACGGGGATGCTAGTTAAGATGTTCGGTAAGAAAGTGGCAAAGGCGGCGGCCTCCTCGTGAGTGGGTGCATGGTGGATCAGAACACCCGTACTCACACACACACACACACACACACACACACACACACACACACACACACACATTGTCGTCGTTTTGTGCTTGTTGTGTGTATGCAGCCGTGAGAGAGCCCGGGTGACCCCGGCAGAGCACGAGAGAGAGAGGGAGAGGTTGGTAGGGAGGTAGGTAGGTAGGGAGGCTAAGACGATGTCTGTTCCAAGGTTAGTTATGCTGAGACACGCAAGAAAGGAATGAACTTGACTCGTAAACATTGAAAATATTCTGCCTAGCTCGGCGCGAAAAACAAAGTGGTTGTATGTTTATAATTCAGCGAGGCAGCGCCGGCATCTTCGAGTTGGCACTTTTTGTGCTTGGCTGTTGAGGATGTGTTTAATTAGAAGATAAGCTCGCTCACGCTCTTTCGAAAAGGCGTGTTATATGTGGCACACACACACACACAGGGTGTGTGTGTGTGTGCTTTTAGCGTCTTTTGTGGCTAGAATGAAAACGGGGACCCCCCTCAAAAAAAAACAGCAAGAAACTGGTGTTGGAATGTAGAAGATGAGGATTAAGTTTCGGATCGAATTTCGACGTGGCGCTGGAGGTCATAGCGTTGGTCACTAGCACAGACCTTCGAGTGTCATACGTGGAACACACGAGCGCGATGAAAAGGTTTTTAGGATTATTAATTGTGAGAATGGGTGGGTTGTGGCTGGCACGCTCCTTCCCTGAACCCCCCTCACCTAGATGTGATTGCATTCTCTCTGATTGTATGATGTATGATGGGGACTAGGAGGGGGAAACGAGGAGGAGGTGGATATAGGAGGAGTGGGGAGGTGTGTGTGTGTGTGTGTGTGTGTGTGTGTGTGTGTGTGTGTGCCTGCTGACACTGCTACCACATTCTGGCTGCCGCAGCTGACCTCCACAAGCTGACAGTTGGAGGCGAGACATCAACATCTGGCCCAGCACACAGTCAGCCCCTCTGTTTGTTCCCGATATGCACGACAAATACCGGCGTCTCCTGCCCCACTCACACACCCACCCCAGCACAGCACAGCAGCCCCCTGTGATGTGGTCATTCTCGAGGGGAGGGGAGGGAAGGGAAGGGTTGTGGAGGGTGGGAGGAAATAGACGGGACGGGGGAGGGTAGAGAAGGAGGGGAGGTGTGTGTGTGTGGGGGGGACGGAGGATGCCGGGAGATGAGAGCTGATTGAAGGTTGAGAGGAGACAACGAGCATGGGATTAGTCAAGTATTGATTCTGTGTCGTTGTACTGTAATGTGGTATTGTTTACATCTGTCACCCGGGATGACAAATATTATTGTAATTTGTTTTGATAGATTACTTTGTCGATGCGTCATTACTATATATATATATATATATATATATATATATATATATATATATATATATATATATATATATATATATATATATCTTTCATACTATTCGCCATTTCCCGCGTTAGCGAGGTAGTGTTAAGAACAGAGGACTGGGCCTTTGAGGGAATATCCTCACCTGGCCCCCTTATCTGTTCCATCTTTTGGATAATTAAAAAAAGAAAAATAAACTGAGAGAAGAGGATTCCCAGCCCCCCGCTCCTTTCCCTCTTAGTCACCTTCTACGACACGCAGGGAATACGTGGGAAGTATTTTTTCTCCCCTATCCTCAGGGATATATATATATATATATATATATATATATATATATATATATATATATATATATATATATATGTGTGTGTGTGTGTGTGTGTGTGTGTGTGTTATTGTGTTATGGTTAACATTATCAGGAAGGGTACTGCATATCAAAGTCCCAATGTTCAGTTCTCTTTTTTTTCTGTAAAATAGTTTGCTGTTGATATTGTAACAGTTGGCCATAACAACACAACTTAGGTATAATATAACAGTGGTACAGTGGTTTGTGATGCGCGTGTGTGTGTGTGTGTGTGTGTGTGTACATTAGGATAATAATAATAATGATAATCATGAATTGTTGGTACAGTTGTCGTATGAAGACATGAACCTCTTTAATGTAATGGTTAATGTTGCTGACCATAACTCGAATATTCACGGTCCGCTTGGGGTCAGACGCACAGGTTCGAATCCTGGTTTGCGGCAGTCGGTCCACAGTCAACCTAGCTGTTCATCTTCCCTGGGTGGACGAGGGGTTGATCGATGAATCGAGTGCTTGGCTCACGCTAGGATAATGTGTATAATATATATATATATATATATATATATATATATATATATATATATATATATATATATATATATATATATATATAGCATTGATGAGATGGTGTTGATTAGGGCATTCAGTCGCCCTTGACGTCTCTAGCTAACATAAAGAGGAAAATGATATTGGCTCATGTACCCGTGTGTTCGTACCTAAAACTGTTATATTTTCTTATCGTGTTATCTAAACTTTATTAATAACATTGTTCTCTCTCTCTCTCCACAGGTGAGTATGGTACCTGTGCAACGGTACACTTTGTGAGTACTTACCTACCTGTCAGTAGACCTGCAGGTATCCACTGTATTTCGTCATTACCAGGTAGTCCCCTTCTGCCTTGATAGTTTTGTGTGTGTGTGTGTGTGTTTTAAACTGTTTAATGTGGTTAAGGACCTTCGCTTCACTGCTGTTGCGTCACTGTTCATGAGGGAAATGTTAATATTTACCTTCGCCATTTTGTATGTTTCATCACTGTTCACGTCCACACACACACACACACACACACACACACACACACACACACACACACACACACACACGAGCGAATTTGAACTTTTATATTTTGCCCTGATTGATGAAAAGGTTCTTCAGTGATAGGGTAAGGCACTGCTCGAGGTCTGGTGTGTCGTAATAACTCATTTCACGAATAAAGGAGCATATAATTAAAAGTCCAGATTCGCTCTTATGCACTGTATGGTATTATTTTTCAAATTTTTGTATATAGCATGAGTTGTCTCCCCGATGTATCATTTTTTTTTAATTTTCAAGTTCGTTACGATCCCTAAAGTCACTGTTAAAGTCCTCTTTAGTGTGTGAGTAGTGGAAATAGAGGCGTGTTCAAGAGAGATGGATGTTCAAAATGTCAGAATTCGCTCTTCCCTTGTAGAGCGTTCGCTCTACTCTGCCCTTGTAGAGCGGAGTGCTTTGTTTTGTGAATACCCGATGCTGTCGTCTGCTGTGGAAATGGGAAAAGAAAAAAAAAGAAAACGGGAAAAAGAGTTCCTGAATTCGCGGTTTGGGGGAGGGGGGAGGACGCACACACCCGTTGTTCGTCGAGAACAACGCAACAGCTGATGGATATCAGGCTGTGAGTGGCGAAGTAAACGAGGGATAGTGAGACTGCCACACATAATGCGGTATACCGAGCGGAGGTGTCGGACTTGGCTGTGCGGGGTAATTCGAGCGGTGCGGAGACATGTAAGGAAGTCGAAGATATTCGTTACAAGTGAATATGTAGAAAATGTAGAATTACCGTCCAGTTCCCTACATAAGAAAACGAATATTCAGGACAAGGTCATGAATCATCTATGAGGATTACCACTGGACGAACGATCCATAAAAAAAAAGAAAAAAGAAAACGTTCGTGTTGAACGATCCTGCTTGATTTCTCATACGATGTATCCAGTATGTACGATGGAAGGAAAGAGATGAGGCGGGTGGCGTCATCTGTTATCTATTCACAGAAAGCCTTCGGCGAAGTTCGCCGTCATCAAGGGTTACTGCCAAAGATTCACATGGCGTAGATGGAGCTGTACTTTTTTTTGACGGTGGTGGAGTGTGGCCGTAAAGGAAGACTTGTGATTAGCCGCCGAATCTCGAGAATGGTTGGACGTAACAAGTGGTGTGCTTCAGGGATCAGTCTCGGGACCGGTTCTCTTTCTTCGTGTATGTTAATGATGGTGATGATATTGGGGGCTGCGTTTGTAACCTATCAAAATTCGCCGACGATACTAAGGCTGGCCGATAAAGCTATAACTGAAAAAGATAAAAAATGAACGTCCTCAGCTGTAAGGTTTTCAGACAGATTGGTATGATTGGCCTCACAGATGGCATATAAATGTCGATATTGATAAAAGTGCAAAGTTTTACACATCCACAGTAAATCCGAAGCTACAGGTTACAATATGAATTCCCCTTGAGCTGCAAGAGATAAGGAGGAGGAAGACTCGAGTGTAATAATCTTTGATGACCTTTAGCCATGTAAGTAGTGGAGAGGATTAGTAAAAAAAAAAAAAAAAATAATAAAGGGAACAGAATTTTAGGGTTCACAGTTAGAAACTGATTTACATGTTACTGACGCGTCCCACAGCCTTGAACATTGTGTTCAGTTTTGGTCACCGTGTTGCGAGGAAGTAGTCACAGTAGAGGTAATACAGGGACGACCTGCCAAGACTACAAGACTATTTCTGGACTGAGAAACGAATCCAATAAAAGCCCGACAAGATTATCTAGATTCTATCTAGCTTTGAAAACATGAGGGGATTTGATCTAGGTGTTTACATTTATCAAAGGCTTTGATAATCACGTTCTAAGCAGCTAGTTAAGACTAAATTTGTCTCGAGTTAAGTCTTGGTAATGGATGCTAACTCGTGGGCAAACGTTTTTCCTCCAGTGAGGCGAAGCGCCTCTTCTTGAACAGGTTTGTTAACCTCTGGTGGGTCATTCCAGCGCTTGTAGTAACTGAAAACTGTACCGTAGACAAGTTTGAGAACAGACCTGACGAATGTATATATATATATATATATATATATATATGTCTTGTTTACGAGTGTTTGTCCTTGTCATGTTTGTTTGTCTACTCCTACCACTTTACTCTGTATGTTTTTGATCATCTTCACTGTCATAAGTGGCTTCGAAAGATCCCGTGTGCTGCTGCTCGTATTCCTCTGTAAGTTAGAAGACTAAAGGGGGGCGAAAAGATGATGATCAGGGTGGAAATCCTCTCAATGAGCACGTCGGATGGAACGTGTAAGCAAGTGAAACTGTAGTTGGGATAGGAATGCTTTATTTCGGCCTCGATCGAGCCCTCCCCTCAGCTTTCCCTTAAGCCCAGTGTCAAGCGAAATTTGTGACCTGTGCGAGATAAGTGACCCGCTGTAACGCGCTACACCCAGGGCTCTGCGGCCGCGGTAGACGGCGATGATGAATGTCTGACACAAGCGTAATGCGCTTCAGTGGGGGGGAAAACTTCGGGGTTGAGGTTTGTACACTCTCTCTCTCTCTCTCTCTCTCTCTCTCTCTCTCTCTCTCTCTCTCTCTCTCTCTCTGGAGAGCATTGGTTTGAAAGACTGAGGGACCATTCTCATTGATGTGCCTGATGAGATGAGAGGAACATGTAGGGCTGAAACACTCGACGCCTTTAAAAGAAGCCTCACCTGCTAGCTGAGGGCAGCTCTGGTTCATACCAGGATAAATAAAACAACGTATGGAGGCTACAGGACACAACCGTACTGTGAAACCATTAAGACATGCGGCGAGCGCAACACCTTAGCTTTACCTCTTGTTAAAATCTCGTTGTAGAGACTCGTGGATGGGTAGTTACGCCCATATGTGGGTTGGACTGGGAGGAGGTGTCTTTCCCAGTACCTGATGTAGAACTGGAGTCCGTCATCGGTGTAGAGAAGCTGTATACGAGCGTGGCGATGTAGGGTTAGGAGGAGGAGGAGGAGAGGATGGTATGAGGATGTCGATGTGGGATGAGGAGGAGGAGAAGCAGGAGGAGATGGTTGGGGGATGGCGATGTGGGATGAGGAGGAGAAGCTGGAGGAATTGATAGGTAAATGGTGTTGTGAGGAGGAGGAGGAGAAGCAGGTGATGGTAGGGGGATGGCGATGTGGTGCGCGGACGAGGAGATGGAGTCTTGTTGTATCGGGACGATTGTGATGATGGTGTGAAGCCTCTGTGTGTATGTCTGGCCAGGCCAGTGTCATCATCCGGTAATGGAACGTTACTCATTTGTTTTCTTAAACATCGATGTGTTTTGAAGCCGTGATATGCTTTCTAGAACGATGATATGTCTGTCTTTAAGAGCCATGGTATGGTACAAAGCCTTGGTATGTCTTACAGAACTATTGGTTTTGTAACCTTTATATATCTTTTAGAGCTATGATATGTTCTGAAGCCATGTTATGTTCTGAAGTTTTGATATGTCTTATCGAGTTTTGATGTGTTCAAGCACCTTTCGTGTCGTCTTAACCTTTAGTATATCTTCTAGGGCCTTGATATGTTTTCTAGAAAGCCTTTGTATGTCTCAGAGAAGCTTTTTAGGTTTCCCGAGTTGTCCTAAACTTGGACGAGTCGTATAGCGGGCCCTTTAGCTAGCCCGTACAGAGGAGAATCGTCTGTTGATCCGTTGAACCACAACATTACGGTCCTAAGTATCCTGATCTGAGTTTTAACCTTACCCTGAAAGGATTGGTTTAATGACCGGGCCATCATACCCCAGGGTCGTACCGCCGTGTTCAGAGGTCGTACCGTCGTGCCCAAGGGTTAAGGTGTGCGTGGCTCTGATCTTGTCTTGACCGTATGGGCAGGTTACCACGTCTGGTTAGGCGGTAACTGTACGTGAGGCCAAAGCTCCTTGGGGGGAATTTAAGAGTTGATAATGTCTTCAGTCAAGGTATTTAGCGAATCCCGTCGAGCGAATGATTTACTCAGCTGGCCAGAGGCAAAAAAAGAAGTGCAGTGAAGATCTTAAGATATTATTTGTATTTTTTTTTTCTTACGACCACAACAATGTTGCTGTTATATTGTTGTTATGAACGTTGTGTGTCGTGTACGTCAGAGTCTTGTGTCGTGTACGGTAGTGGCTTGTGTCGTGTATGGTAGTGGCTTGTGTCGTGTATGGTAGTGGCTTGTGTCGTGTATGGTACTGGCTTATGTCGTGTATGGTAGTGGCTTGTGTCGTGTATCGTAATGGCTTGTGTCGTGTATGGTAGTGGCTTGTGTCGAGTTTGGTAGTGGCTTGTGTCGTGTACGGTAGTGGCTTGTGTCGTGTTTGGTAGTGGCTTGTGTCATTTATGGTAATGGCTTGTGTCGTGTATGGTGTCGTGTTTAAACACTTAAGTGTCGCTTGTTTATCAGTCGTGTCCATTGACCCAGTCTTGTGAAACGCTGAGACGACAATGCTCATGTCTGGAAATAGACAGAAGTCGATTTCAAGGGCTCCTGGCCTCTGTCGTCTTTGAGAAACTTTGCAGAAAGAACAACAACAAAAAAAAGGAGTTACCACATCTTCGTGAAGGTGGTGTTAACATGCAAATCTTGTTAGAAAGTAGAGGTGAATGGTGGTAACTATAAGAATCATAAGGATTCTGTCCCTCATCAGAACAGTGGCTCAGTTTTTTCAGACAAGGCCAAAAGTTAACCTGAGACGCCGTATCCAACTCCCTTAAGGCAGAGGGTGGACCCTGTTGTTCAGTGTCCTGACTGGATTGGCTTTTGAATTAGACGCATTTGAGCACGTTAGAAACTTCTAAGACACCTATATTTTATATACACGAGGTCTTTCTCTCTTTTTTTTAAGGGGTTCAATCCTTCCTTGCCTAACTTCATCATCGTTGAAATATCTAAAAGAAATACTCTCGGTCACCTGAACTGATTAGGATGGGCCGATCAGAACGTTCACACTAGGAATAAAAATTAGCAACATCAGCTCACGGGGGGGAGGAGGGTGACGTAGAACACGGGAGAGTGTTCGTTATGGTCGCTCAGTGTAAGGTCGAGATTAATACTTTGTCTAGAGCAGCAACGCGCTCAATTGGAACATCCGGGGCTTTGCTTGTCAACGAACGAACGTTCGTTCAACGATATTATGTTGTTTATCTATTCGTTTTGTATCGAATGAAGTTTGATTTGTAATGCATAGCTGCAGGAGGTTACCTTGGGGAGCTTTGAGCGCTCCTCTCCCCAGTCCTCCTTGCCTTCTCTGCCCAGCTCCTCTCACACTCTTCCCAGCCCGATTTAGTTTCACCCCAACACTGTCTCTTTCCCTCTCTACCTACCCTGTCTCGCTCTCCCAAGCCTGTTTCTTTGTATCTAGTCCCTCTCATTCTCTCCCCGATCTCTCACCTCCCAAGCCCGCTCATCCTCTTCCCAGCCCCTCTCACCCACTCCCCAGCCCCTCTCACCCACTCCCCAGCCCTTTCCATTCTCTTGTAAGCCATTGTCCCACTCTCTAGCCTCTTCTCTGCTCCCCAGCCCTCCCTTCTCCTCCTAGGTCCACTTCCCAACAGCCCACTCTCCCCCTAGTCCTCTCCCTCTCTCCTCAGTCTCTCACACTATCTGTTCCAGCCCTCTCATCCTCTCCCTAGCCCCTCACCCTCCGTATCCTCCATCCTCCTCTCTCTCGTCCTCTCTCCAACCCCTCACACCCTCTCCCTAGCTTATCGCATCCTCCCCTACCCCTCTCACCCTCTCCCCTTTCCCTCTCACCCTCTCTCCCCTATCCCTATCACCCTCTCCTCTACCCCTCTTAACCTCTCCCTGGCCCCCCTCTTACTTTTATATATATATATATATATATATATATATATATATATATATATATATATATATATATATATATATATATATATATAGCTTACCTCACCCTCCTCTTAACCCCTCCCATCTTCCCTTTCCATATTCCTTCCCATCTCCTCCCAACGCCTCTCCCCAGCCCATGTCACCCCCCAACCCCTTCCCAACTCTCACTCCCTTTCCCAGCCCTGTCACTCACTTCCTACCCCCTCCCGGCCCTCCTTCACCCTCTCTCCAGCCCTCTTCTTAGCCTCCTCTTACCCCCTCCTCAGCCCTCTTACTCTCTCCCCAACTCTCACCCCTACCCATCTTTCGCCCACTCCCCAGCCTCTCTCATCCCCCCTTTCACCCTCCGTCCCTCTCATCCCCCTTTCACCCTCCGTCCCTCTCATCCCCCTTTCACCATCCGTCCCTCTCACCCATCCCTACCCCACTTAGTCTGTACCCACCCCTCTCTCATCCCCCCCTGCCCACTGGTGAGCCACTGGTCAATCCTAGTCTCCCTTACGTGCCTTCCCTCATCCTCCTCCCCTTTCCCCTCATCCTCCTCCCCCTCCTCACCCCCTATATCTTCCTCCTTCCCACTTGCATACATCTCCTTCCTCCCTACTGATCCTCTCCATCTCATCCCATACATCTCCCTCCTCCCCACCCCACTGTCCCTCCTCACGTCCCTGTACATCGCCCCCCTTTCCACCGTCATTTTCTTTTCGCCTCCTCATCTCGTGTGTTCTCACCATCACCACCGTCACCACCATCACCATCACCACCATCACCATCACCACCATCACCATCACCATCACCACCACCATCACCATCACCACCGGAGACATGTCATCATCCACTTGTAATAAAAACATAACTTTTCTCTCTCATTTTCCTGTTCTCATGTTTTTGCGTTTGCCTCATTTCGTTCTGGACTAACACATCTTCTTTCATTTTGTCCTTAATCCGTTATGTCCTGAGCTTGTATGTTCTCAGCCATTATATCCTGTTCCACTATGTTCCTGAATTTATATGTCGTGCACCATTATGTACTGTTCCACATGTTCCTCTGCCATGATGTACTGTTCCACATGTTCCTCTGTCATGATGTACTGTTCCATATGTTCCTCTGCCATTATGTACTGTTCCATATGTTCCTCTGCCATTATGTACTGTTCCATATGTTCCTCTGCCATGATGTACTGTTCCACATGTTCCTCTGCCATTATGTACTGTTCCATATGTTCCTCTGCTGTGATATACTGTTCCATATGTTCCTCTGCTCTGATGTACTGTTCCATATGTTCCTCTGCCGTGATGTACTGTTCCATATGTTCCTCTGCTATGATGTACTGTTCCATATGTTCCTCTGCCGTGATGTACTGTTCCGTATGTTCCTCTGCCATTATGTCCTGAGCCATTATATTCGATGCCATTTTATCCAGAACCATATTTTCTACAGCCTTTTTAACCCGAGACATTATCTTAGATGCCAGTTTGGCTTTAATCATTATAATGGGTGCCATTTAACTATTAAGCAGTATATTCAGTGCTGTATAGTGGCCTAAGCCATTATGTCCGGCACCATTATGTCCTGAACCATTGTGTCCGGCACCATTAAGTCCGGCACCATTATGTCCGGCACCATTATGTGCGGCACCATTATGTCCGGGACCATTATGTGCGGCACCATTATATCCGGCACCATTAAGTCCGGTACCATTATGTCCTGTACCATTATGTCCTGATTCATGATGTCCTGAACCGTTATGTGCGGTACCCGTATGTCCTGAACCATTATGTCCGGTACCATTATGTCCTGAACCATCATGTCCAGTACCATTATGTCCTGAACCATTATTATGTCCGGCACCATTATGTCCAGTGCCATTATGTCCTGAACCATTATGACCGGCACCATTATGTCCGGTGACGTTTTGTCTAAAGCCATTATGACCAGTAGCATATAGTGAATATCCGCGACATGCAGTGTCCCTGGCACTTTAGCTGGATCTCTGTTGATAAATAATAATAATGATAATATTAATGATAATGATAATAATGTTATTGTATTATTATTATTATTATTATTATTATTATTATTATTATTATTATCATTATTGTAAATGATAAGAGGGGTTATGATAATCATGATAATAATAATAATAATGATGATAGTAATAATAATGATTATAATGTTATTGTATTATTATCTATTATTATTATTATTATTATTATTATTATTATTATTATTATATCATCATCATTATTATTATTTTATTATTATAATAAATGATAAGAAGGGTAATGATAATCATGATAATAATAATAATAATAATTATGATAATAATAATAATAATAATAATAATAATAATAATAATAATAATAAACCCGAGTATCATTTTCAAGTTAGTTTGTGATTCCAGTTCTTCCCGGCTTGGCCGTGGTTGTCAGAAGTAATTATATCCTGGCTAAGATATATCGTATTGTACCGGGGTCTTCGGCGGGGCCCAGGCCGGTGCCCTTACTCGGATTAACGAAGTTGGAACTCGAGAGCCGGACCACCACCCCCTCCTCCCTTCTCCCTCCGACCCTCCCACCTTCTCCCTCCACTCCTCGACCCTCCCCGACCCTCCTCCGTCCCCGACCCTCCCGACTCTCCTCCCTCCTCCTCTCCTCCGTCTCCCGACCCTCCCCGACCCTCCTCCCTCAGGCGCAAGCATGACTCACTCAGGAGGGGACAGGATGAGGCTGATGGGTCGTTTAGTTGTTACTTCTTGTGGCGTTAGTGGACGATTGGACGATTTTACCTCGTTGATTTATCGTCTGACGAGGGATTTCTTAGTGATTTATTTAAGGGGATTATTATCCCCCCCTCCCCACCTCACCTTTGTGGTAATGGTCTCCAAGTATTATAGTGTTGCATGCATATATTTTTTTTTTTTTTGTTCCCCTCTTGATAGCTTAAGAGTGTCCACTGGATTACGTTCTTCATCATTTTTCTACGACGTAGCTGATATTG
Organism: Panulirus ornatus; assembly: GCF_036320965.1. Lineage (NCBI taxonomy): Eukaryota > Metazoa > Arthropoda > Malacostraca > Decapoda > Palinuridae > Panulirus > Panulirus ornatus. Next base: position 12,299,868 of record NC_092238.1, on the reverse strand, counting down.
GAAAACATATGCGTGATACATGAAGATATAGACTGTGACTTTTACCGAGTGAAACGACGGGTTCACCGTGTGTGTGTGTGTGTGTGTGTGTGTGTGTGTGTGTGTGTGTATGTGTGTGTGTGTGTCATCCTGCTCAAGCCAGTGTGTGTATGTGTGTGTGTGTGTGTGTCACCCTGCTCAAGCCTGTGTGTGTGTGTGTGTGTGTGTGTGTGTGTGTGTGTGTGTGTGTGTGTGTGTGTGTGTGTATGTGTCATCCTACTCAAGACAGTGTGTGTGTGTGTGCGTGTGTGTGTGTGTGTGTCATCCTGCTCAAGCCAGTGTGTGTGTGTGTGTGTGTGTGTGTGTGTGTGTGTGTGTGTGTGTGTGTGTGTGTGTGTGTGTGTGTCATCCTGCTCAAGCCAGTGTGTGTGTGTGTGTGTGTGTGTGTGTGTGTGTGTGTGTGTGTGTGTGTGTGTGTGTGTCATCGTGCTCACGCCACCTTCATGTATGACCATAACAAGTAGATGATCACGCTCCACACAGCAGGCGAGGCTCAGGCTGTACTCACCGAGAGGTATGACGCGTTATGACCTCATGCGATAAGGAAGATATATGGTATATACACGTAAGGTATATGATATACCTGAGCCCGTCACGCCAATGGTACACACGCCGCCCTGGTCTGCGCCAGAGGTACCGTACATTTAGACGTGCCATAGAATGCAACGTGGATATAGGACTTCACCTACCCATACCGTCTCAGCTAGAATATGGAAAGAAATAGCACAGTACCATTGAAATTGATGTTGGGTTCACTTTACACCATCGGCAGCGTGAATCTTATACTGTGCCGACGTTATTTTCTTCACGTATTTGAGAGAGAGAGAGAGAGAGATGGAGTCCGCGTTTGACCATTGGGTGCTCTGGAGAGCCTTCTGAGCAGCCATCACTATGACCGGTGCTGCACACAGTCTCCCGTAGTTTTCAATGTAGACTGCGGAGTGGGGAAAAAAAATTGCTTTGGTAATGTGGCCCAGTGAATTCCCGGGCTTGATGATGGCTCCGATTCGTGTGGTAGGAAATGATTGATGAGGTAGACGGCCCGGGAGGGAGGGAAGGAGGGCTGATGGTGGAGGAGCGACCGTCTTGTTGTGCCAGACTGTGTGTACTACGTCCACTGGACGCACAGGTGAGCCACAGCCAGCAATTAACATGGAAACGCTCCCTCCTCCTCCTCCACCACCCTCGCGTTGGGTAACAATATACTCCTGAATATGCATTGAAAAAATCGACACAAGTAGAAAAGAACTGAGAAAAAAAAAATGAACATTAGTCGTGAGGATTCAATTGATGTCGCTTTGTTTCGCCTTGTTTGTGTGTGTGTGTGTGTGTGTGTGTGTGTGTGTGTGTGTGTGTGGTAGTGGGGGGAGGGGGGGCTAATGAAGCTCTACCGTGACTTGGTCAAGAAATGTTTCAAGTCTTCGATGTTGTTGTGTTTTTTCCCCCGTAATTCAAAAGCCAGTTTCTTTGAACAGGAAGAGTATTCTCTGTGTGGTAAGAGGCGCAGTTGTAATGAGCTGTAAGCGTGGTTGCCCATCCCCCCTCCAGAACACAACTTGGGATGTTACCGAGCGAAAATTTCCGCAAAGAAGATAAAGCGAAATCTGAACCTGCTGTCGGTGTTGTCATCAAGGTGGTCACCATTTATTTTAAGCCAACATGGCGGGGGAGGAGGAGGAGGAGGAAGAAGAGCCTGGGGAGGAGAGTGTGGGGGTGTGTGGGGGTGTTCGTCGCTTTGAAATATAAATACTCATGATTTTATCTGAAAAAAAAACCTCCTCAGAACCCTGTGATCATAACTTTACCGTCCACGTCAACTGGAAAGCTTTAATTCTACGTTGGTAGGCGAGGAGTAGGGGTAGATAGAGTAGCGGGGCGGGGAGGCCACAAGGCTTAGAGCCAGCGGGGATAATTCTCTACCTCGGCGTCGACATCGCTGGGTGGGTGGTGGCGTGGCCTTGCGTCTCCCTCCTGCATTTCAGCTTCCACGTTATATTGGAACCGGACTGTTATTAAAAATGCGCCCGGTCCTCACGACCTCCCCAGACCACCCATCTCCCCCTCCTGCCTCCCACCTCAACCCTCACACTCCCTCTCCACCCGCTAAACACCACGACCAGCTCTCTCGCCCCGCGCCATCTCGCCGACGTGTCTATTTTTGTCTGTAGATATGTCCGATGGTTTAAGCTTTTGAAGAACGCCATTGTTTCCCTCTCTTGTTTTCGAAAGACCGTTTTTGTTTGTGTGGACGGTGAAGGGAAGGCGGCCTGTGTGCCGGCAGGGTCCGGGAGGCACACGTAAAGATGCGTTTGTTCTCTGACGAGGTAATGACACTCACCTTAGTTAGCAAGGGAACGGCATATGGGCAGACTAAGCGAGGTAAGTGGCCGTTACAAGTTCCTCGTCGTGGTGCACGATGTACACTCACCATCGTTGATCATGCAGAGGTGTATAGATCGACAGACGACACGCGCAGTAGATGTTGCATAGAACTATACAGAGAGATGTAGTCAGGCAGAGAGGTGTAGCCACTCCCTCCCTCACCTCACCTACTTCCTTTCTCTTAGTGGTATATATATATATATATATATATATATATATATATATATATATATATATATATATATATATACGCTAAATTCTCTGTAGGTGGTGTATTATGGTGTAACTGTATGTAGGTGAAGACTGCCGCACGCGCCCCTCCCCTTCTCCTCCTCCCCTCGCACGTGCCTCGCTAGACACCTGTTGCTGGTGTATGTGTGTGTGTGTGTGTGTGTGTGTGTTATGGGGGAGGGGGGGGGGTTTGGCATGTACACCCGACGCCCGTATGTGTGTGTTTGTGTGTCGCTGTAAGTCCTTCAACACCACGGACGTACCTGGGGGAACGGCTGACCCGGGGTAACATAGCCAGTCGTAACTCGCATCGCCAACATTAGTATGGTCTCTGTATCTTCAGGCGTGTCTGGTGCCTGTAATGTCTCGGCGGGCCGGGCTACAGCCCGTGGCCTGGGGAAGAATAAAGTGATGGTCCCGAGTTCATCTGTAGCGCCGGGTCGTGTCGTGTGCACGCTCTATGTAAATTATACCAGTCCTCTTTCCCTTTCTTGTGCCTGTGTGCATGTCCTCCACGAGTTTTCACTTTCTTCATGCTTGCGCTCGTACATGATCCTGAGCGTGCTTGCGCTGCATTTAGTTATTCGCATGCCTCTTAAGGCGCTTGCGTGCGTCGGCACCTGCTTGTTTCTGTCGGCACTGGCTTGCGCGTTTGCCGGCGCTGGTGTGTGTGTGTGTGTGTGTGTGTGTGTGTGTGTGTGTGTGTGTGTGTGTATAGCTTGCTTGCCCTCGTCTGTCAGCCATAGTTTGTGTGTGTGTGTGTGTGTGTGTGTGTGTGTGTGTTTAGGCACTGGCTTGCGTGTGTGTCTCACTCAGCGGTGGTTTTTGTGTAATTCCATATTGTAGTTAACTGTTTAAACTGTGCTGGGAGAGGGATATCTATCCTCCCAGGGGCCGGCATATCACACAACTTTTTGATGAGCCGTCCACATTCCTTGTCTCACAACTCGGTAGATTCCGTTGTTCCATTACTCCTGCACTAGAGAGACGCCTCCTTGTATCTTTCTCTAGCGTGTACCTTGCTCAGTGTCATGTTGCGGTCTCCGGTGGTCTGATGTCTCCATCTTCTGCAGAACTGCTCACTCGCTACGTCGTCTGGCTGATTTAAAAGGTTGTGATCAGGTTACCCCATACTCTTCTTTGATCCTAGGTGGAGCAAATGTGAGGCTCTTTAAGCCTTTCCCTGATGCTCCGCTTTCTCTATTCTGCTACCGTCTTTTTTTTTTTCGCCTTCCTCTAGACCTTCGCTATTAGTTCCTAGTGTTTCAATACGGTGACCAAACCTGGGAAACTTCATTCTAGTTTTTGGTCTTATGGACGATGTGTACGGCTTGCTGAACACTTCCCTAGCTATACATATACTTGACTGCTATTCATGTGTGTGTGTGTGTGTGTGTGTGTGTGTGTGTGTGTGTGTGCGCGCGTGCGCGCGCGCTGCCTCGTCCATGTCTTTTCGTGTGTCTTTGGGGGTCATTTTCGCGTTTATCTCCTCGGATCATGTGCTCTCTTCCAGTCGGCTTTGTGTTGTCCGTGTACGTCTGCGCTCCCTGGAGCACGTGACGTATAGCGCATAAAGATGCGCGTGTGTTGTGGCTTGCACAGCCAGATGTATTTAGATATCGGTCATGGTTGGGGGGCGTGATATGGGTCAGGGCAAGTGCGAGCGATGGTGTTGTAGCAGGTGTTAACACACACCGGTTATGCCAGGTGTCCTCAGATTAGGCATGGTGTGTGTGAGGATGGGAGGGGGAGGCGCGCTGTATAGTGCAGGTGCGCAGCGAATTTGGCGCAGTTTGCGCCCGTCGGTCGTGGAGAGGTGGAGTATTAAACGCACTTTAGAATGCGCTGACTAAACGTTGCGCATTGGGCGCGTTGTAGACTTTGCGCACAGGAATACTTTAGAGATAGTACATTTAGCGATGTGGCGTAGTACATTTTGCTAAGTGCCCGGCGTTTTGGTACATACGTTAGGCCCAGCGCTGTGGGGGATTATCTTAGGCCCTGCGCTGTGAGCGTATATTAGGCCCTGCGCTGTGAGCATACATTAGGCCCGGCGCTGTGAGCGTACATTAGGCCCGGCGCTGTGGGGCGTACATTAGGCCCAGCGCTGTGGGCGTATATTAGGATTGACGCTGATACATATATCACAGATAATTGCGTCACTGCTGTGCCTGTCACTTGTAGCGCCTGTGGCACTGCCCCAGTGCTATTGTTTCTCACGTCACTGTAGGAAGTTCCTATTGTCCTCCATTATCGTAGAAGCACAGTCTTGGTGAGTGCCGTTTGTCACTGCTAGCGATGGCACTGCACCCTCCTTTTCACTGCACTCTTTTGGGTGCTGTCTATTCACTGTAACTGTGCCTTTTTTATCACAGCCCCTTCTCTGTCACTGCATCTTGTTGGCACTGCCCCTTCACCGTCACTGCCCCATATTTGTAACTAGTTGTGTTATTGCCTTTAGTTGGCACTGTCTTCTGTATGTCACTGGTTCTTGTCACTGTGGCTTTATTCCTGCTTGGCATGACCCTAGTTGTCTGTGTGTCTGTGTAATCACTCATTTGTACAGTATGGAAGGTTGTTCTATAAACTCGTGTGTTCCCTTGAACTATATCCAAAAACTTTTATTATATTTCGTATACTGTCGCAATTTACGATTTTCCTCTTATAGTTTGATTCCTCCACCTCTCGTAGTGTAAAAGTTCTTCTTTAGATCTTTCATAACAAGTTTCGTGCTTAAGTTCATGTTATGGCTTCTGGTTGTTCTCTCCATGCATCTCTCGAAGAACAGTTCACTCTGCCAACGTCATCAAACCGGTTTGAAAAGCTTAGAATGATCGTGATCAGGTCATCCCTTTGTCTTCTCTCTTCCATAGATGACGGATTTATGGGCCTCAAGTGTGTGTCTATGTTCCTGATGCTGGTGACGCTCTTCCCCCTACCTTTAGCTGCCTCTTGCTTTAGCTGACCCACACTCTAGCTGCAGCTGCCTCACACTCCAGTTGCCCCCCCTGGCTGTAGCTGCCGGTCCCATGGCACGTCATTGCTTACCCTTACATTGTTTTCTCTAGTTTACTGTCTCTTGTTTTGTTGTTCTTTGCTGTGTACACTCCCTACCCTCTGTTGTCCTTCGTTGCTGTTATTCCTGCGTCTGCAACGTCTGCTCTCTTGCTCACCACTGCTGCTGCTGCTGCACCTGCTGTTCTTGCATATGTCAGCTCTCCTCCCTCACTGCTGTGCTTGGTGGTGCTGTTCCTATGTCCGTTATGTCTCCTCCCTTACTGCTGTTCCTGCTTTGTCTCCTCCTCCTACTGCTGTACCTGCTGTTCCTGCTTCTATTACTTATCCTTCCGCACTGCTGTACCTGCTGGTGCTGTTTATTTCTTCTGTTATGCCTACTTCCCCTGCTCGTCACCGGCTCTTCTGCTATACCTGCTACTTCATCCTTCCCCTAATTTTCCTCCTCCTGCTGCTGGTGATAACCCCCTCTCGTTCGTCCGGCCTCCCTCCCTGCCTCTCTGCCTCTCTGCCTCTGCTGTTACAACCCTTCGCTCTCCCTTGCCTCTCCGCTTAACCCGTTGTTATTATACAGGATGTTAAATGATAATGTTGGTTATTACGACCATTGATGGTTCCAGTGGCTGGTTGGTTGGTTGGTTAGCAAGTCTGGCTCAGGAGTTGGATGTCCCGCACTGGCCGACCATGAGCGAGTGGGCTGGGTTTAGCGTGGGTCTCCCAGAGGTGTTGCCCATGGTGAGGTGGGTTTGGCTTACCATGGGTGCCCCACAGGTGTTGCCCATGGTAGGGCAGTGCTTGGCTTTGCATGGGTGTCGACGCCCCGGGGACCACCGACTTGGTATTGCATGACTGGAGTGTTTTTCTGACCATTCTTTACGATGGGTGACCTTGACATTGCCGGGCCGGTGACCTCCGCATATTATTATTGTTGTGTTTTGTTCTGGGGGACAGAGGGTGAAAGGGGGGGGGGGAGCTGGTTGAGGGGAGGAAGGGGGGGGAGGGGGTTAGCAAGTTGGGATTGGGGGAGGAGGAAGGTGGATAGGGCAAGAGCCAGGGTTGCCAACGACCTTGGAAGTTGATGTAAACGCTGGTTCTCAACTTTTGAGGGATCGCTCGTCTTTAGTCGTGAGATGTTTGGGCCATTAACTTGGGATATGTGAATGAAAACAATGGCACACACCACATGAGATCATCTACATATCTACGTTCCACACACACACACACACACACACACACACACACACACACACACACACACACACACACGACCGTATGTATGTCTGCCACACATTACAATAGGCATTTGAGGAAGTATAAACATATACCTTATGGAGGAATCCGGGCTATAATCTTATATCACCACTTATAGATTCCCGTATAAGACGCCCGCCCCTCCCCGCCAGCCTGGCTCTACGTAGAGAGGGTCTCGAAGAGCGGGCATATAATATAAGGGAAGGCTTGGCCCTATATGGTAGGGCGGCTATTTTGAGTCTTTTGTGTGACCTGCGCCTCGCCATCTGTCAGGCTTTTGTGTCGTTCTTGTCGCTCTCTGCCTGATGTACGTCGTCCCCTTCTGTTGCCCCTCCTTGTTGCTCGCTTCCATCCCCCCCCCCCCCCCCACAGAGTAGTTTGTCATTCGCCTCCTCGAAAGCACGACGGTACGACCCCCCCATGGCCTGACCTCTGACCTCTGACCTGGCGCTCTTTAAAGGGCTCCCGTCGAAGGTCCAAGGTGTCGTCCCCGAGGGTCGACGTGCTCAAGGGTACTGTCTTTGTGTTAAGGGTCGTAGGGTCGAGTTCAAGGGTCGTCCTGTCGTTTCATCGGGGGGGTCGTAGCATTGTGGTCGAGGGAAGTGCCGCTATGCTCAAGGATCGGAGCGTCGTGTTCAAGGGTCGCACAGGTCGTACTGAAGAGCTGAAGAAACGGGCACAAGCTCTCTCTCTCTCTCTCTCTCTCTCTCTCTCTCTCTCTCTCTCTCTCTCTCTCTCTCTCTCTCTCTCTCTCTCTCCCAGCTGCACCTCCGTATTCCCTTTCCCTGTCCGTAACTCTGTAGATTTTTCTCCCCTTAATGGGCAGGTCATAGCTAAGTGGAGCTACTTAAAATGGCAGAAGGTCACAGCTAAGTAGAGCTATCCATAATGGGCAGGTCACAGCTCTACCCAAGATTGGCAGGTCACAGCCAGCTCTACCCATAATGAGCAGGTCACAGCTCATCAGAGCTTCATTGCTCGTCAGTAAAGCGTTTAGCTTTATTGCGGTATGCATAATGCCTTCGTGTATTATTGAACATTAAATGCATTCAACATTAAACTCATTTTTCTTCTCATTTTCTGTGATATATGTTAACAGGGAAGCGTGAGTGTGTTAGCTACAATTAACGCGGGGTTGGAGATGGGGATGTGATAGTGTATAGTACATTACGGAATGGTAGTTATAGTGAAGGGAGGGATGGGAGTCTGGTGACAATGGTCACTTGATTTCATGTCGGTGATATGATGAGGTTTAATGTGACGTTCCCTTAGTTAAGGTAAGAGATGCAGGGAGAATCCGGTTGCGACGTGAAGTTAATGTTCCACAGATGTGGTGGTGGGGGGGGGGGGGTAGTTAGTGTTCCAGTGGTGTGGTGGTGAAGTTAGTGTTCCGGTGGTGTGGTGGTGAAGTTAGTGTTCCAGTGGTGTGGTGGTGAAGTTAATGTTCCAGTAGTGTGGTGGTGAAGTTAGTGTTCCGGTGGTGTGGTGGTGAAGTTAGTGTTCCAGTGGTGTGGTGGTGAAGTTAGTGTTCCAGTGGCGTGGTGGTGAAGGTAGTGTTCCAGTGGTGTGGTGGTGAAGGTAGTGTTATAGTGCCGTGGTGGTGAGGGTAGTGTTCCAGTGGCGTGGTGGTGAGGGTAGTGTTCCAGTGGTGTGGTGGTGAAGGTAGTGTTCCAGTGGCGTGGTGGTGAAGGTAGTGTTCCAGTGGCGTGGTGGTGAGGGTAGTGTTCCAGTGGTGTGGTGGTGAAGGTAGTGTTCCAGTGGTGTGGTGGTGAAGTTAGTGTTCCAGTGGCGTGGCGAAGATATTTGTGGGATAGGTACGGTGGAAGAGGGAGTATCGAGTATGGTGTTAGGGCTGGAAATGTGGAGGATAGGCCTGAAGGATGAGGGGTAGAGATGAGAGATGTGGTTTAAAGACCAGAGGCTTTCAAGGATAGATAGGGGGTTAAGGATGGGGTTTGTGGTGAGGAATGAACGAATAGGAACGGAGGAGGTGGCGGGAGGTTAGGGATTGTAGATGATAGTGGGTTTAAGGATTGCGGTGAAGGACTGTGGGTTTAGGAATAGGGATTGTGACTGGGGGGTTCATAGTTTCGGAATAGGGCTGAAGCAGTGGTGTTCACAAGGAAAATAGTGAGAGGAGGGGGAGCCAATTTGACAATAGAAAATTTCGATCGGGCCTCAAATGCTTTACAGAAATATATACATGTAGAATCATTGTACAAAAAAAGGTATCTTAGTACATAAGAGAGTTACATTGAATGTACACTTTATGTATCAGTACAGTAATCAGGTTAATTTTCAGTAGACTCGCTTATTACTTACAATAGTTTTTTTCAGTTACTTGTTTTTCTACTCTTTGGGGTCGCAGAGGAGACAGGTGCGGGCCACATGCGGCCCGCGGGCCACATGGTGCATACCGCTGCTCTAGAGGTTATAGGTTCGAGACTACCGGATTGGCAGTGTCGTGTCGGGCTGAGAATGGGGCGAGGGTTTGTGATTAGGAGCTCTGGTTCGGGGATTGGGTAGAGGGATTAGGGTGGGGTTGAAGGACTGGTGCTAAGAAGTGGTGGAAGTTGGGGGAAGTGGCGGGGATTGGAAGAAAGCGAGGGCGTGGAGGCGGGGGAAGGGGACTTGCAGGGTGGGAGGGGGAAGCATGGAAGGAGGTGAGGGGAGGGGGACGGAAGAGGAGTTGGGAGAAGCGAGGAGAGGGGAGGGGAGGAAAGGGAGAGACGTAGAAGAAGGACTTGTACAAGAATTGAATTACCACCATAACCTTACATTCTTATTTACATATTCATTATATGATTGTTGCCCATGAATAAATTGACTGAAAAACGTTGGCAGAGCGATCAGCGATGCTCGCCCTACCATGAACGGCCGGCCGGCAATGCTCACTCTACCACGAACGGCTAGCCGGCGGTGCTCGCCCTACCACGAACGGCCGGCCGGCGGTGCTCGCCCTACCATGAACGGCCGGCCGGCGGTGCTCGCCCTACCATGAACGGCCGGCCGGCGGTGCTCGCCCTACCACGAACGGCCGGCCGGCGGTGCTCGCCCTACCACGAACGGCCGGCCGACGGTGCTCGCCCTACCATGAACGGCCGGCCGGCGGTGCTCGCCCTACCACGAACGGCCGGCCGACGGTGCTCGCCCTACCAGGAACGGCCAGCCGGCGGTGCTCGCCCTACCACGAACGGCCGGCCGGCAATGCTCGCCCTACCACGAACGGCCGGCCGGCGGTGCTCGCCCTACCACGAACGGCCGGCCGACGGTGCTCGCCCTACCACGAACGGCCAGCCGGCGGTGCTCGCCCTACCACGAACGGCCGGCCGGCAATGCTCGCCCTACCACGAACGGCCGGCCGGCGGTGCTCTCCCTACCATGAACGGCCGGTAGTAGTCGCCCTACCATGAACGGCATGCGTTGTTCTCCTTACCATGAACTGCCGGCCGGCCGGTGATGCTCGCCCTACCACGAACGACTAACGATAATTGCTCCTACCATGAACGACCAGCGTTAGCCTCTGCAACAGTTGTCCCTTTTGTTATATATATATATATATATATATATATATATATATATATATATATATATATATATATATAGTAACGTAGACGGCGCGAGGGAGGAGAAACATGCGCTAATGATCATTCAGGGTGAAAGAAAAGCATCGCAAGAAAGAAAAGAACGAGACTAATTATATCTCCTTACGTGCTGGTAGTCCAGACTCTTGAAGGAGGAAAGGTTGTAGGAAGAGGGAATGACGAGGGAAGGAAGAGAACTGCACAGCTTCGCCGTTTTTGGGAAAGGTGGAGGTATCGTAACGGTCTAGCTTCGTGTTGTGGTTCACAACACGGAATCTATGGGTAGCAGCAGCCAGCCAGATGCGTTTGGCACAAGCGTAGGTGGCAGTGGTGGAAGTGATAGCTGTAGAACAAGGAGAGGACACCATTCTCACGGGGGGGGGGGGGACGGAGAGGGATGGTTGAAGAGAGTTTTGAAAGCTGTAGAAGTGGTAAGACAGACGACTTTCGACTCCATTCTGGCTAAGGAGGAGGCGGAGGAAGAACCGCTTCCAGCTGCGCCAGCATTACTCCTCCACTGGGTAGAATGAAACCCCCAGTGACGTTAGATTAATGATGAATAACGCACTTGAGAGATATCTGCGGGACCTACGGAACACCTCCTGCTTGTATGGGGTTTGGAGGAATGAGTGGAGGGTATGGTAATGCCGGACGTGTTTCTTATAGCTGGGTTAAACTGCGTTGCAGTGAAGTTTGCCTGAAGGAAACGTGTGAAATTGAGAGAAAGATAGATAGATAGATAGATAGATAGAGAGAGAGAGAGAGAGAGAGAGAGAGAGAGAGAGAGAGAGAGAGAGAGAGAGAGAGGGGGGATATTTGAACTATTGAATTTAACCAGTTTACAGCAGAGGTCTGAATTAACAGAGGAGATAAGTTCAGCGCAAGAAAGAGAATGAGTACTGCATTGAGGAGGGGAGGGGAAGCGAGTTGAAGTTTGTAGAACAGAATCATGGACGTATGCAGGTGTAGGGATAGAGGTATAGAAGGAAGAGGATCGTTAATGGAGGTATGAGAGAGTGGGCTATAGGACAGAACCCTAAGGGATGGACACCACTGTTCATTGGATGGTAGTGAGAAAGATGTCGCTTCTTCAACCAACGCAACAGATCGAGTAAAGAGAAGAGAGAGAAAGAACCAGAGGAGCCAAAAGAAGAGAGTCAAGAAGGCTTAGTCACATGCTTAGGAGATATATCGAGGATCACGAAGGAAAAGTTCAGGATCCCGAAGAGAGAAGGACCAGAGGTGAGTCACGTAGGAGAGGTCACCGATACACCCAGTACCGCGACAGCCATATGAGGTGATCTGAAGGAGAGGGAATGTGTCTCTTTGGTTTTTAAGAAAATGTAGGTTAGAACACTAGTATCTCCAAGCGTGAGCGACCAGCGATGGAGGCTTCATCCCAAGAACGATTAACGATGTGTTGACACACACACACACACACACACACACACACACACACACACACACACACACACACACATGAAGGTCCTTCACGATAATTGCCTCCGTCATTTTCAGTCCATCATATGCACAAAACACGTGAGCATAACGCAGCGTAAAAGGGGCATGGAAACACTAGCGGCCGGTCCTTCGTTTCCAGTGCTGGACGGGGGAAGGAAAAAAGAGTTGAAAATATAAGATTATCTTTAGTGAAGTGAAGGTAAAGCCTTGAGGAAATGTGTGTAATAGTTAGAGATGCAGAGAAACCGGGTTTTACGGGCCATTAGTGTGGAACAAGACCGTGAGATTGTGATGTGTGAACTCTCTGAACACCACGTTTCAGACCTTGGATATGATGGCCAGGCCTTTGACCCGAATCTGAAAAGTCCGGTCAAAGGCTAGGCCGGTATGCCAAAGGGTCGTGCCGTCATACTCAAGGGTCGCACTCCAATTTGGTACTTGTCAAACTCGAGGGCTGCATCATCGTGCTCAAGGAGGTTGAAGAGTTGTAAGAATTCCGGTAGGAAGCCACCAGTACGTCCCAAGATGCCTGCATTGCCCCAGTACTATCTGAACGTCTGTTAATGGCACTCTAAACTAAACATTCCTCCCGCTGTAAAAACGCTTCTTTTTTTTTCTTCTACTGTCCGACTTCTTGTAGAGGCAGGTGGACCGAGAGCCGGCCAGTGACCCAGACATTAACGCTGATGGATCAGATTACCAGCAGTCGCTTCTGAGATGGTCATTCGGCAGTCAGGTAGGGTCCCCCGGGTGTCGTCAGAGGAGACGGATTAAGTGTTAAGCTGGTGGTAGTGGGTGTTGGGAGATGCACCTCAGATGCAGGTCCTCCTCCTCCTCCTCCTCCTCCTCTTGCAGTAGTAGGTCCTCCTCCTCCTGCAGTAGTCGACAGGGCCGCACATGACCTCCCAGAGGTTCAAGAAAGCTATAAACGTAGAGCCGACATTGAGTGATCCGGCCTTATACTCCCCTCCACCCCAGTGAATAATATTTCACCCATGTGATCATCCCCGTTGTCCCTCACAAGTCTCAACTACCACACACCAGTTTGTTCAGGCTTTACACCGGGGAGACACCCTTAACGACCCCTCTCCGTCGTAACCAGCGCCCTTATCAGGTCATACGAGGCGGGGGTTTGGGGGGATGGAGGCGGAGGGAGGTGGTGGGGGCAAGAATTGCTTCATCTGCGAGTAGAAGGCTGAGAGGAGGCTGGCCCGGCGACCCTTGTTTACCTTTCCTCACCGCGCAGCAAACGGCGCATGGACAGATTATAAAATTTTATATGCGTCGTAAAAATTCTCGTTTTGGTCGTGCATCCAGATAGAAGGGTTTTGGAAATGGTTTTAATGATGCCAATTCCGCGGTGGAAATACTTTGGGAATGTTGTATCGGCAAGCTATTACCAATAAGTTTATAGTCGAAGTTATCGTTAGGGAGAAGTAGGTATGTTTCTCTCGGGTTTACTGTCCTGGGTATATATATATTTTTTTAGGGGGTGGGGGGAGGTTTGGGTTATACTTTTATTACTTTTATAAACCGTTGACATTATGGGATGAGCGATAATGGCTAGAGTATGGGTGGCGCTTTGTCTCTGGTCGTGACTAGCGGATGTGTGTGTGAGTGTGTGTGTGTCTGTGTGTGGGGGTGTGTATGTGGGGCCGTAGTTTGGCTGGTTTATTAGGCTTTATTGGGGGGGGGGGGTGTCCTGTGGCCTCCAGGCTCAGGTAATAGAAAACAATTAACGTTTACATAATGTGTGACTGTATTTGGGTAGGCGCGTGCGGCCTCCATTTATGCAAAGCCTGTCTCCAGTTCCACTCGATCAAATCTTGTAATCCAATGAGTCTTTGTATCCCATTTTAGGGACCGCGTCTCTGTATGTGTGTGTGTGTGTGTGTGTGTGTGTGTGTGTGTGTGTGCCATACTTAACCCCCCCTCCGCGAAGAGAGTTTTTATACGGATTCGAGAAATAATGATAATAAACGAGAAGCATTACACAAAAGGAACACCTCATTTGCATATCTTAATGAGAATGGTATAGGATCCGCTGAATTTAATGTGAAAAATAAATGAAATTTTTGTGGGTGGCGAGGCTGAATATTTTTTTACTTTGATATTTTTTTTTTCCTCTCTTAAGTAGGAATCTATTTTTGAGTTAGACAATAGTTAGAGGAATTCCCCTCACTCCCTCACTCCCTCCTGGCGATAGAAATGGGATTATGCGTTCCCAGTGCTTCCTTTTAGGAGGGCGCAGAGCGCCTTGGGTATAGCAGCTGGGTAATCGTTCCACGGGTAATCGCTATTCTTCTTGATACTTGTGAGTGAAATGTGGCGTAATTGTGGGAGGTGGAGGTGAACGCGGAGAGCTGTAGTTATGAGGTAGTCCATTGTTTTGTGAGGATGGTTACGTCCCTCCAGGGGAGGAGGGAGGGAAATGGTGATGTAGGTCTGCCCTGTGTGCATGGGCCAGTTGTAGTGGTGAGGGACGATCTATCCGTCCTTCCTTCCCCTCCTCCTCCGTCTGTCACCCTCACACACACACACACACACACCTTCCTCAACGTAAAGACCACCGTCAGGGGGGTCTTAACGCCGAACGCCGTCCCGTGCCCCGCCCTCCTCCTCCTCCTCCTCTACAGCGGGTGGGCGTCGTGCCGAGGACGAGCGCTTTGCTCCCACATTTACAAAGCGGAGGGGGCTTACCGTGCCCTCTTGATCCACAGCGGGTGAATGATGTGCCCCCATCATTTACAGCGGGTGAAGAACGTGCCCTCATCATTTACAGCGTTTTAGTGCAGTGCCCTTCAGTCTGCTGTGACTTTTGTCTTCGTTTGTGCTCCAGTTTACAACACCCTCTATCCCTTCCCTCATTTACCACACACATCGTGCCCTTCCTCATCGCTAACAGCGAACAACCTATCTCCAACATTTACAAGAAATATTGTGCTCTTCCCATTTACAGGGAAGAAAGCTCCCCCATTTCATTTACAGCTTAACACCCCGTCACATCTGTCACCCTTCTCCCTCATTTACACCAGGATCACCACCTTTCTCGCATATGTATACCACCTGCCGACATCCCTTCTCCCACATTTACATCAGTTTTCACCTTCACCTTCCTCCTCCGTTTATTCTGACAAGGACCACCCATTCTTCCCCGTTTACAGTGATTACCATCACCCTTTTCTCTGCCATTACAGTGACGACAGACACACCCGTCTCCTCCCTCATTTACATAAACGACTACTGCCAGTTCTTCCACATATACTTTCACGACCAGCACCCCCGTCTCTCTCATTTATAACAACAATTGACACATCCTCCTCCCTCATTTACACTGACGACCGATATTCCAGTATCCCTCATTTACACTGACGACCGACACCCATGTCTCCCTCATTTTACAACGACCACCACCGTCATTTCTCCCTCATTTTACAACGACAACCACCTTCATTTCTCCCTCATTTTACGTAGACGAACGACACCCTATCGTCTCCCTCATTTACACCGACGTCCTCCACCACCCTTTCTCCCTCATTTACAGCGAACGCCTCGGTAATCAGGACAGACGAGCGACACCCTGTCGTCTCCCTCGTTTACACCGACGTCCCCCACCACCCTTTCTCCCTCATTTACAACGAACGCCTCGATAATCAGGACACCGCTCGTGGACCTGATTTATATTTCAATTTATTTTCAACCATTCATCTCAATGAACCGTTAATGAAAATTTGTTTTTAGTTTTACTCGTATTTTTCTATTAACTTGGTTTGCCTGAATAATGAAAAGTTGCGTTTGTGTTTCTGAAAGCCGTTGTGTTTCTTAGTGTTGCGTCTTTGGTGAGTGTTAGGGGATTGGGGGGGGGGAGGAATGTAATGGGGTGGGGAGGAGGAGGGTTAAGGATTGTGGTGTATGTGGGGGGATGAAGGTATTTGGTTGGATGGGGAGGGTATTAGGGGAGGAGAGGGATGGTTTCGGGTGAATGTGGGAGTAACGTTATGTAGGGAATGTAGTTGGAGGATTGGCAGCACTGGGGAGTTGGGAAGAGGAATGAGTTTTTTGGGTAAGGGGAGGGAGGAGATGGTGGGATAACAGTGTTACAATGAGGAGGATTATGGGGGTATGATTAGCGGAGGAATGGGGAGAGTAGTTGGAGGATGAGAGCAGTGGATGAATGGGGATGGCAGTGGGAGAATGGGGATGATATTATAGGTGGGGATCATAATAGAAAGATGGGGGATGATGCTGATATTAGAGGGATTATGGACCAAATACATTGGGGAGGTCGTGAGGAAATGGGGAAGTGAGCGAGACATGAGGCACCTGGGGGAGAGTAGAGTGGAGGTAGACGAGGCTACCAGGACGAGGAACAGAGTCAGGGGATGAGTGAATGCTGACCCAGCGGAGTGAAGTGCGGTGTTCATCGTGCCAGTTGTCGAGGTAAAGATTAACGAACCCAGTGTCTCGCCCAGACAGTGACTCCTCCTCCCTTGTGCTGAGGACTGTACCCCCTCACACCAGCGGACCCTGAGAGGCCCAGACACTCGCCTCATCTGCTTCAGAACTGCTTCGGAACTGTCTTTAAATCTTAGAGCAATTTGCAGTATATGGTCAGAGAAGACTCGGTAGGCACGGGATCTAAGGACCGTATGGAGAATGAGCAGGACTCTGGTCGTCGTCCCAGAATGTCTGAAAGTGACGACCACTGTAACCCCACCGCCCCAAGGATGGCAGCACAACTCCCCAGGAAGACCCACACCACACAGCACAACTCCCCAAGAAGACCCACACCACACAGCACAACTCCCCAGGAAGACCCACACCACACAGCATAACTCCCCAGGAAGACCCACACCACACAGCACAACTCCCCAGGAAGACCCACACCACACAGCACAACTCCCCAGAAGACCCACACCACACAGCACAGCTCTCCAGGAAGACCACACACACACACACACAGACACACACAGACACACACACACACACACACACACACGCACACACACACACACACCAAGATGTTCTAAAAGCTTTTTGGGGAAATTATTTGACTGACTGAACATATTCGCCCACACGACCCATAACAGCGGTGTTTTAAAGCGCCTCGCCTCTCTGAGCTGCCAGATCACTAAGGTGAACCATCTAGAGGCATCTACAAGCCAAGAGTGTAAGTTTGACATGTACAAATCTTACAGAAAAGAACAATCGTGCTTCTGATCTGGCGTCGTAGCAAACAAAATACAAAAATCGTTTGTTAACTAATGAAGTGGAAAGGTATATTTACAGCTCCCTCGACAAGCAGGTCGTGACACGTTAAACCATGTTAAACCTTGGTGACTCCACTGTAAAAAAGATATATATATATGTCCAGGGGGATGCGCTGGACCCTCTACTGTTTCCTAGTGGCATGTGTAACTCACGCCCAGACACAAACCACAGCATCGTGTTATCTCTGGCTGGCGATGACAAAATAAATATGACAGCCATCACGGGAACGAGCAGTGACACAACAAGACACGGGGTAAGTTTGAGTGGGGCCACCGATAACACCAGGTTGTTTAACGGAGACAGGGTTCATCTACTGCCAGAGGGGAGGAGGAGGGAGGGAATATACGCCCTTTGCCGAACACACAAGAGACACCTATGTATTCCAAGAGACCTTTGAATAAACGAGGGAATGAAAGAAAAAGGTGTCAGATGATCCTCATTATCAGTGAACACAGTGAAGCAAGATAATCTCGCTCGCAGTGAGGACAGTGAAGCAGCTGTTGCCTCATTATAGACTACAATCTGGATGCATCAGATATTACTCGTGGAAAACCTCTGGAAAGTCTGGTCCTCCAGTCTTTACTCAGAAATTCCTCCCTCTCTCTCTCTCTCTCTGCGGATGGGCATGCAAGACTGTAAAATACTGCCAATCAAATGCGGACGCGCCATAAACACACAGGAGAAAATACTAAACATCCGGGACCCGAAATTGTTCATCGTTTTTACCTGCAAATATCAGAAACATTATGGAGGAGTTGCTGGAAAACATGTTAAAACTTTTAGGAGAAGCACCTGATTAGGGCGGCTGTTGAGGGCACGTAGGCCTGCGGGCTGCTGCGGCGGTGCCTTCCCCCAAAAAATAACCTGAGTGATCAGAGGAGGAGGAGGAGGAGCAGCGGTGGTGGTGCAGCGGGGTTCCAGACACAGCAGCCCTGGGACGTAGAAAATGGTTCTCCAAAAACCGAAAGGTAAGGCATTACAAGAAGAGGAGGATAGTATGGAAGGGTAAGTCAAAAGATAGGGAGTACAGGCGGTGGATAGATAACCGGAGACCTGTTGGTCAATCAAGAGTTTATTTGTAAGACTAATTATCTAAATATTGTGGTAGAAACAAGGCAGTATGAAGCACGAGGCATCTTAAGAGAAGTTATAAGAGGCCCTGTGGTGCTGGCTGGGAAGATGAGGTGGTTGGTGTAGGGTCTTTAGTAACATTAGCAGTGCTGGAGGTGTGTGGAGGAGCAGTGATGAAGTAACATTAGCAGTGCTGGAGGTGTGTGGAGGAGCAGTGATGAAGTAACATTAGCAGTGCTGGAGGTGTGTGGAGGAGCAGTGATGAAGTAACATTAGCAGTGCTGGAGGTGTGTGGAGGAGCAGTGATGAAGTAACATTAGCAGTGCTGGAGGTGTGTGGAGGAGCAGTGATGAAGTAACATTAGCAGTGCTGGAGGTGTGTGGAGGAGCAGTGATGCAGCTGGGAGGCGTAGAAAATTTCGGACGAAGAAAGGAAAAATAGAGAAAACTAAAAAGAGAGCCGAAAACGACTCATGAAAAACGGGGGAAAAAGATAGGCAAACAGAGGAGTTAATGTAAAGGCTAAGATACAGCTGGGAAGAAAACGAGTGGATGGAGAAACAGGAGGAGGAAGCCGGGGGAAGGGGGATAGAAGGGTCAAGAGGAGGGTGGGGTATAGGGGGGTTGGGGACTCTCAGTTGCAGGGAGGGCATTGAACGACTTTATGGTGGGTGGGCAGTGAACGTTTTCTAGTGGGAGTTGAGGGCAGTGATAGCCTTATGGTGGGGGTTGGGGCAGTGAAAGCCTTATGGTAGGGGTTGGGGGCAGTGAGCGCCTTACGGTGGGGGGTAGAGGGCAGTGAACACCTTATGATGGGAGTTGGGGGCAGTGAACACCTTATGATGGGAGTTGGGGGCAGTGAACATCTTATGATGGTAGTTGGGGGCAGTGAACGCCTTATGGTTGGGGGCAGTGAGGGCCTCATAGTAGGGGTTGGGGTAGTGAGGGCCTTATAGTAGGGGTTGGGGGCAGTGAGAGCCTTATAGTAGGGGTTGGGGGCAGAGGGCCTTATAGTAGGGGTTGGGGGCAGAGGGCCTTATAGTAGGGGTTGGGGGCAGTGAACGCCTTATGGTAGGGGGTTGGGGGGCAGTGAGCGCCTTGTGGTTACAGCGGAGGCATAAATTACTGGCCTCCCATATTGCAGACTTTTACGGGTTTTGCTTTAATTTTATTGATGTGTCGTTTTGGGAGTTACCTCGTACACCCTGGGCGGCGGGTGTACGGCTTACACCCGCAGCGGCAAGGGATACCGCTCACTACTAGGGTGGCGGGGTGTATAGCGCATTACTAGGGTGGCGGGGTGCATAGCGCACTACCAGGGTGGCGGGGTGCATAGCGCACTACCAGGGTGGCGGGGTGCATAGCGCACTACCAGGGTGGCGGGGTTTATAGCGCACTAACATGGTGGCGGGGTGTATAACGCACTGCTAGGGTAGCAGCGTGTATAGCGCACCGCTAGGGTGGCGGGATGTATAGCGCACTGCCAGGGTGGCGGGGTTTATAGCGCACTAACATGGTGGCGGGGTGTATAGCGCACTGCTAGGGTAGCGGCGTGTATAGCACACCGCTAGGGTGGCGGGGTGTACGGCTTACACCTAGAGCGGCGGAGTGTTTGCCCTACACCCAGAACAACACCCAGAGATGCGGGGAAGACATGCGACACTCCAAGCGGCTGGGTATATACACCACACAGAGCGGCTGATGTATTATAGGCAATGCATGTTGCTTGTATGTGGGGTACCTCGCCGTAGGCCTTATACCCCGCCCGTATGTCCTTGTACGTGACTGCTTTTAGGCCTTCCTGTAAGTCCGGGATGTGTACGGGACAACATTTAGGCCTGTGTTCGTACATCCTAGACTGCGTAGCTACGTAATATGACTGACTTTAGGCTTGTGTGTGCGCGCTTCTGTCGTGGTGTACATATGTCGGTCCTCTGTTTGTGTGCACCCTGGTTCGTGTGTACAAAAGCGTCATTAGGCCTACATGTGTGTGTGTGTGTGTGTGTGTGTGTGTGTGTGTGTGTGTTATGTCCATCCCTCTGAACGCTGGTAGACTTACGACGCCGCCGAACGTAAGTTCACGTTGCGTCTTGTCCCTGTGAGTTGTAGTAGACAGGTTCCGGAAGCTTTGGGCAGATGTTTGAGGAACATCATCAAGATACGTCAGGTTGTCACGGGTTTATTATGCAATATGAGATACGACCACGTATGTATTGGCTCAGGTGTCTGCAAGTTTATTCCCCAGCAGCCAGTGAGGAATGGAGGGATGTATGGTGTGGATTGCGCTGTATTTGTCGGTGCCATAATAGTGTATGGGTGGAGTGTTTTATGAGTAAATGTTACACATGTTTGGCCAAAAGGTGAGTACGACTCACGAAGGTGTGAGTCCAGTGTTAACAGCGTAGGACGAATTCAGTGTTAACAGTGCAGGACGAATGCAGTGTTAAATCCGTGTTATAAGTTCGGTGTTAAGTCATATGTTATTGAGGAGGAGCCGTGTTGCCACAGGTGGAATATACAGCATGGGTGAAGCGTTACAAATGGAGTTTAGTGTATAGGTGTTGTGTTACCAGGTGTAGGTTGTATGGGTGCAGTGTTGCCAAGTGTTGTGGTCGGGGCTTCATCTGGTCGGTGGATGGTAAACAGCTTGAATGGTCCAGTAGGTGGCCTCTCCTTCATTGTTAGTCACTCTCGTACGCCTAATCATACAAGGGACTGTTGGCTTGTGCCTGGTAGGTTTACTTGTTCGTGGACGCACTCATGCGCAGTACGCATTTAAGAGCTACTTTTGAAAAGACCAAAAAATAAGAAAGAAAGTTACAGGTGATGTTAAAGTCTTTTGTTACGAAGAGACTTCGTCAGAAGTTTGTGATAGACATATACACTCAAGTGAAGGAGTGTGGGAGGGGGTGGTGTCGTACCTCGCTCGTAGGCCTACCCATCGGAAGCAGGAATTACGAGTGATTGTGAGATTTGGATAAATTATTCCTTTCTTAATTGAGAATATTTTTGTCCGACTCCGTCGATAAAGCCCAACAGACTGGTGTCTTTACCAGCGACGGTAGACCATGTTGGAATCCGTTAGCCACTTCTTACCCCGACGGCAGGTTTTGCCGTTCGTATGTACGAGTAACATGTATTAATTATATTTTGAATAACTATTTTTTTTTCCTTTTACTAGATTGAGCGAGGGGCTAAGGGAGAGTAGGCGGAGGGCTCACCCTTTTCCTTGGGTTTTATAGGCGTCTGGCCTTTGTGTTTTTTAATTTCGGATAGTAACGGGGCGCATAAAATGAATAATAATCAGGACCCCAATGTAGATGGGGTTCCCTGTTTATTCTATAATATAAAAGGGAGGGTGGATCTGCCAGGAGGGAGGGAGGCATGGCGGAGGGAAAG
This sequence comes from Panulirus ornatus, assembly GCF_036320965.1. NCBI lineage: Eukaryota > Metazoa > Arthropoda > Malacostraca > Decapoda > Palinuridae > Panulirus > Panulirus ornatus. The sequence continues at coordinate 12,278,165 of NC_092238.1, read as the reverse complement.
GGTGCTCAACGACGCTGATGGCGAGGAGGAGGGGTGGAGGGGGGGAAGACTTAGGTGTTGGGAGGGGAGGACGTGTGGTGTGGGTAGGGGAGGGTTTGTGAGGTGTAGAGAGGGGAGGGATTTTGGGTGTGGGGAGGGGAGTGTTTGTGTGATGCAGGATGGCGGGATTTTGGTCAGAGGAGGGGTATGATTTTGAAGTGAAGAGGGGAGGGACTATGTACCGGGGAGGGAAGGTTTAGAGGGAAGGGACTGTAGGGTTGGGAGGAGTAGTGATGATGGGAGGGAAGTAAGAGTACACTGTCCAAGACAGTGTTATCTGCTGAAAGATAGCCATAGTGTTCTGTGATCATCAACGTAATAGAGATAGGGTAGTAGAGCAGAGGGCTTCTCCCCCATCCACCACTCCCTCCGGCTCAACAGACGGCAGGGAAACAAAGCTGAGGATGAAAACCTTGTATAATGGAGAGAGGATACTTCCGTGTTTTTTTTTTTTTTTTTTTTTTTTTTTTTTTTTTTACCAAAAAGTGACCGAAGTTCCTCTCTATGAATCCAGCAGGGTTTTCTGTATAAGGTGGCCCAGGTCTGGAACGGAGGAAATAGTGGTTGAAGTTTGAAACAATAGATTTGTTTTTCCTTCTTGAAGCACGTTTACAGTGAAGTAATAGATGTTGGCGAAGTATATGTTCGACTTTGATGTAAAGGTTTTGATCGTCTTCACACTTATATCTGGTGGTGATTTATTCCAGTGTTCTAAATCTCTTTAGCGGGAAAAAAAAAAAACCCCACTTCTCCTCGATGTTGTTACATTTTCTTTATTTTCATACCTTTGTTCCTGGCTGTTAAATCTCCATGCAATATGAAGAATTGTCCGTGCGTTTCCGAAATTATTTGTCGTGTTGAAAACCTTTGACAAGCTTCTGGAGTCTTGTTTTTTTTTTTTTTCTTTCCAATAGAGAAAACAACATTCGTTGTTTGAGTCTTTCTTCTTCTTGAGGCTTACTTCTCCGCGACGGAAATAGTTTTGTCGCTTTTGTTTCTTAATCCGTTCTAGTTTTTCTCCCTCGTCTTCGATCGTGCCTGGCGACCCCCAAGCTGAACAGCGTATTCCATTTGAAGTCTGGCTACCCAGATGAAATTTAGCATTGGCTTTATTTCATTCAGCTTGGCCATGGTTTTGGTGCTGAATTTCAACTACAGATGATTGCTCCAAGGTCGTCTTCCTATACTTATAATGATGGTTTACAGAGCATGTTATATGTGTGATTAATATTTCTATCCTCAAAATGTATTACATAGTACGTCCACACTATCAGTAAGAGCTCTCCCGACTTCAGCACACTTCAGCACATCACCAGCCACCTTCAGGAGTGGACTACGGCCAACGACGTCGTCACCATCAGCCATACCAAGACTGTCATGGTGCACATCAACCTGGGCGCCTCCGGGTAGTCGGAGACTTCCAACTTGTTGGTGTCTCTGTAGACGACAGTTTAAACTGGAAAAGCCAAGTCGGCACTGTCATCCAATCTTCTTCATACCGTCTGTACCTTCTCAGTTCACTGATGTCACAAGGCGCTCAACCAGTTGAGCTCAGGATTGTCTATACCATCTTCATTCTACCTGAGATCTAGCCTGGTCCTCCTTGCTAACAGCTTCACGGAGGGACAAGCTACGAAGAGTTGCAGAAAAGGGCGTGCAGAATCATCCTAGGCCTTTCTTGCACTTGGTCTCTCTGAACCCTACCACCGTCTCCGACCCCCAAAGTCAGTAGCACCATTGGTAGCAGACTGCTGACGCATCTTCGTCAGAGTGACCCTCCCTCCCTTCACCCTTCCTCACCACAGACCGCCGTATGTCACCACAGTCAACTTGTATCAGTCAAGAGCTCGTACTGTATGAACAATCCTTTACCTACCGTTATGAACGTCTTAAACAATCCATGAACAAGTGCACAGCCAAGCAAGTGAACAGCTCAGTTTTCTGCTAGGCTGTGTGGTATGTCAGCTACTGTAATAGTGTAACTATTCATCTCTTTATAGGCAACCAAATGTATAATGCATAATCTATTCTGTAAACTTCACTATGTGTCTGCCACCCTATCATTCTACATGTACTTAACCCATTGCTTATGCAAAGTGTGGAAATATCCAGCTCACCCTAATGTTAAGCTCTTGTATGGTTAGCTAACTGGTAATTATCATGACCTCCCACTTCTGTAATGCCTGTGATACTTCATCAGTGTATTTTCATCTGAATTGCTGCTTGAACCCAATAAACCGTTATTTATTCATTAATTTATATATTTAGATATGTTTGCCTTGTCTCAGACCATTCCAGTTTCTTTGCCACATAGGATATGTAGACAGTCTTCCTCTGCCTGGGTTGTGGTTCGTGATTCCGTGTCATAGGAAAAGCTTACAGTTCTAGGGGTGAGTCCTGTCGCCAGGTCGGTGTTGTAGATGACAAAGAGTATGGGTCTTAGGACTGAGTCTTGCGGTACTCCGCGTGTCACGGTAGGCCAGTCGGACGCTTCTGCACACAACACCAGACGTTGTTATTGTTTCATGTCCTTGAGGTAGCCTGGTGTCCACACTCAGATGATCATCACCTGTGTGGGCTTTATTTTCCTGTGCAATCTTTGATGTGCTACTTCATGGAAAGATTTTTCGGATGTCTGTGTATACTCCTGTAGGTTTTAGGGGATCCTAGTTATTCATACGTATGACGAAAGAATTCTGTTAGTTACATTACATATCTTTTATGTCGACACCTACGTTGGATGGTTAGTTTATTATCATCTTTTTAAAAGATTTGACTTTTCCCTCAGCCAAAGTTTGGCTGAGGGGAGAGTAGTTCATTGTGCTACATTAGCAGGTTTCAAGTCATTTAGCAACTTCTCTTGTAGCAAATAGCGGTTTGTTGAAGACTTCTGGTGATACGATGTGCTGCTTGCTGGCCTATTTCATTCAGTATTCTGGGAGATACGTGGCCAGAGCCCAAAAACTTATTTGGATTGAATTCTTAATGACATGTATGTACTTTATGGGACTGAATATTTTGTACGCCTAATTTCCCATTTTCTTAACTTAGAAATAAGGTGTGTTTGTGATGTATTTCAGGAAATTACGATAGTAAACACTGAAAGCCATAACTATTTTTTTTTATCTTAGTTGAGACGATTTGGGCAACTGAATGCTCTAATCAAGGCCATCTTATGAGCGGTATATAAACACCTTAGCCTAAACCAGATAAACGCTTTATCAACCAACCTTTAGGGAGGGATGAACAGCTGGGTTGACTGTGGACCGACTGCCGCAGACCAGGATTCGAACCTATCCGCCGTTCGACCCCGGGCAGCCCATGAACGCGTCACGGTCAGGAACGCTAACTGCTATACCCCGAAGGTCCATTTTTTGTTACTGACATTAGTTAAGGTGCCATTTCCAATTGGTAATGGGCTAATATTTGAATTTTTTTTATCTTGGTTTTTTTTTTTACCCGTTTGAAAGATTCACTAAAGGTTTTTCTTCTCGTTAAGGAAATGTTAAGATTTTTTATTTTAGTACTTTAGTACATAAGAAACAAAAACGGAAAAAAAAAGAGTGTATTGGGAGATTTGATGATGGAGAGGGAGGGGGAGAGTGGATGATGGAGAGGGAGGGGGAGAGTGGATGATGGAGAGGGAGGGGGAGGGTTGATGATGGAGGGGGGGGAGGGAAGAGGAGGGTTAATGATGAAGGGGTAGGCTAGAGGGGGAGGGTTGATGGTGGGGGAGATAAAGGCTGATGGAGGGAGAAGAGTTAGTGTTGGAAGGTAAATGGTCACAGGGCGTATGTTTAGTTGATAATGACGGTTTGTTCTCAAGAGTAGCCATCCAGGTTCATCAGAACGTTACGAGTGTGGGATATCCCACGGTGCATTGACGTGGAGTATGGGATATCCCAAGGTGCATTGACGTGGAGTATGGGATATCCCACGGTGCATTGACGTGGAGTATGGGATATCCCACGGTGCATTGACGTGGAGTATGGGATATCCCAAGGTGCATTGATGTGGAGTATGGGATATCCCACGGTGCATTGACGTGGAGTATGGGATATCCCACGGTGCATTGACGTGGAGTATGGGATATCCCAAGGTGCATTGATGTGGAGTATGGGATATCCCACGGTGCATTGACGTGGAGTATGGGATATCCCACGGTGCATTGACGTGGAGTATGGGATATCCCAAGGTGCATTGATGTGGAGTATGGGATATCCCACGGTGCATTGACGTGGAGTATGGGATATCCCACGGTGCATTGACGTGGAGTATGGGATATCCCAAGGTGCATTGATGTGGAGTATGGGATATCCCAAGGTGCATTGATGTGGAGTATGGGATATCCCACGGTGCATTGACGTGGGGTGCGGGATATCCCAAGGTGCATTGACGTGGGGTGCGGGATATCCCAAGGTGCATTGACGTGGGGTGCGGGATATCCCAAGGTGCATTGACGTGGGGTGCGGGATATCCCACGGTGCATTGACGTGGGGTGCGGGATATCCCAAGGTGCATTGACGTGGAGTATGGGATATCCCAAGGTGCATTGACGTGGAGTATGGGACATCCCACGGGCATTGATGTGGAGTGTGGGATATCCCAAGGTGCATTGATGTGGAGTGTGGGATATCCCACGGGCATTGACGTGGGGTGCGGGATATCCCACGGTGCATTGACGTGGAGTGCGGGATATCCCACGGTGCATTGACGTGGAGTATGGGATATCCCACGGGCATTGACGTGGAGTATGGGATATCCCACGGGCATTGATGTGGAGTATGGGATATCCCAAGGTGCATTGACGTGGAGTGTGGGATATCCCACGGGCATTGAACGTGGAACCTAGGGAGTCCTGCGGACGTTAATGTGGGTCCTGGGATATGCGACCGACGTTGAGAGCTGGGATATCTGACTGGTGGCATGGGACCTGGGATACCCGATGGAGGGAAGGGAAACGTGGTGTTGCTAGAGAGGCGGTGATCGTGATAGCGGACGAGGTGACGAAAGGACATGAAGCTTCAGGGGAAGTACTTGCCTGAGGAACAGAGAATGAGAGAACAGAGGAGGAAGACATGTTAAAGGTGGGATGCAGACGAGGAAGGAATAATGAGGGAAGAGATGAGGAGATGACTGTCGAAGTAATGAGAGAGAGAGAGAGAGAGAGAGAGAGAGAGAGAGAGAGAGAGAGAGAGAGAGAGAGAGAGAGAGAGAGAGATAAGGCCGAATGTGAGAGTACGAAGAGAAGTAACAGAGGAGAACAGATAAAGAGCATGATGGCTACGAAGTGAGGGGGAGGAAGACTGGGCAAGTGTAAGGAAGGCGATGACGAAAAGGGGAAGAGAGAGGGAGAACGATAGAAGGGGAAGTGAATAAGATCAAAGATAAGGAAGAAGGGGACGGAGGCAGGAGGTGAGGAGAGGCCTTGGCGGAATACTGGTAAGATAGAAATGAGAACAAAAGATGGGGGAGAGGAGGACGGAAGAAGAGGGTGAGTGAGGTAATGAGAGAGGCGTGGCAGGCCCCGCAGATGACCATGATCGGGTAAACACACTGGCCACGATCCATCTCCAAGCACAATTGCCGGGGAATCGAGTATTGCGAAAAGCTGGAGCGGAGAAGAAAGGCGGGCTGGGGAAATAATAGCGAGGCAGAAGGTCATGTCAAGTGTGCGAGACGCGGCCAAGAAGATAAATATTGAATTAGATTGTGTTACTCTCCGAGGTCACAGGTACACCGGCCATATGGACACACAGGTCTGCTTCAGGTCAGAGGTACACTCGCCATACACACAAGCCTGCTTCAGGTCACAGGTACACCGGCCATATGGACACACAGGTCTGCTTCAGGTCAGAAGTACAAAAGCCATACACACAGGCCTGCTTCAGGTCACAGGTACAGCGGCCATACACACAGGTCTACCTCAGTTCACAGGTACCGTCAGCTCACACACAGGAGAGCAGCTTCAGGCCACCGGTACTGTCAGGCCTCACTCCTCCTGCTTCAGGTTTGTTCTGGACGTGTTCCTAATGCCCGCTTTTACGGCCGGGCCTCCGTACTGGCGGCACAATCTTTATAAATAAAGGGATACGAGCGTTTTTATTTTGTACTCAGGGGTTCAGTAAAGGTGTAATGATATCAGCTATAAAAATGGCACATTACCCAGGGGTCCCCCTTGGCGGACCTACGATCGACGAAGAATAATAAACTTTAACGATCAATTTGGAAATAAACGTCGAAAGCAGGAATTACGTGTGAGAGTAACCGGGCCAGACGGGGGACCTAGGCTGCTTTTTTTTTTCGTTCCTCCATTGGTTAGTTGTTCTTTGCGCCCCCTAATGTGGGGAGGTCAGGAAAACAAACAGGAGGCCGAGGATGCTAACATTTTACGGCCTCCGACCCTTCAACGCGCCGTGGACAAAAAAATTGAATAAATAACCAAAATTCTAATGGAAACAGACAACGAACTGGCACCCCGCGTTTATGACCGTATCCGCTGTGAAGAATTTTTTCATTATGCATAAATGTACGTCATTATTCATCCGTAGCTGATGTGTAATGTAATGTGTGCGTGGAGGGGGTGTGTGGTGGGGGGTGGTGGGGATATGACGGGAGGGGAGGGGTGGTTTGGATAATATTGTTTCAACCTCGTTACAGCGTTCGCTTCCTTCCCCTTGGAGGTGCAGCGGGCAGGCACTTAGCTCTGCCCGAGCATAGCCATGCCACCTGGCGTGTCGGCCCGGTGGTGGTGGCGGCGGCGGTGAGGTGTGGTACGAGGCAGCAGGCCCGATGGCGGCTGCCGAAGTGTTGTGTGTGTGTGGGGCGGCCGGCCGCTGTGTATATGGGAGTCCACAACGTGCTGTAATTAGATAATATTTTGATTGTATTTTTGCGTGCCAGATGGGCTGGATTATGGTTGATTTGCCTCGCTTGATATATTTACCAAGTGGACACGAAAATATTTTAATGGCTTCATCGCAGGCTGACTGGTATTTATTTGCATGTGTGCGGTGCGCATATATGCGTGAATATCGTGTGTATATTTATTGTATTTATACTTACCTCTGTACCCCTTACAGAGATAGGTGTCCTGGTGTTGTTCATTAGGGTCCTTCCTGAAGCTTCGGGCAGCCCAAGGCTAAGCTGTTTTCCTGTAGTAGGGAGATGATGGTGACCCTTGTGGTATGAGGAGGTCTTGACCGTACACTAGTAGCCTGTGAGACAGCTTCGCCAAAGATGAGTTTTCTGTTGTGGTTGACACCTCCCTCCTGTAGGCGGAGCTCGGCTAGTGTTATGATATATACGGCCCCGTAAAAAACCGTTTGTATTTTGTGGTGGTAGGGCAGGTCGTCACGTGTCAACAGTGGGATTCCAGGTCTAGCTCTACTGACGCAGGGTTTAGAAGTATTAGGATAATGACATTAACACCCTCGCTCCATCACTACCCTCCCTCCATCACTACCCACCATCCATCACCAGCCTCCCTCCATCACCAGCCTCCCTCCACCACCACACTCCTTCCGTCACCACTCCCCGCTCCATCATCACCCTCCCTCCATCACTATCCTCGCTCCATCACCACCCTGCACCCATAGTATGTTCCTCGAAGGCGCAGCATCAACCTTCTCATTATGACTCCATATGTACAGCCATAGTAACAGCAGCGAGTGATCCGTATGTGCTGAAGTCAAATCCACGTATATATATATCCGTGACACTTCCCCTGGAAGCAAAATTGGAATACCCAGTATGCATGTACGCTAGAGTGAGATTTGCCTTTATAAAAAAAAAAAAAAGATATTTATCAATGTATCTTTAACCAGTAAACAATATTTGGACTAGCTTTTGGCAGCTATGTGGGCCATCGTGCGTATAATAACAATATCCATGTCTAGTAGTGGTCAGCCAGTGGCGCAGTGGATGAGGAGGAACGTGTACGGCCAGACACACCGCTCGTATCCCGGCGGCAAACGAGTCATACACCCGAGGGAAACGGACGCATTACCGGGATTCGAACCCGAGCTGGATCGGTGCACCCATCGCCCCATTGTAGAATATTACACCTAAGCAGATGATGATGAATGGCTCGGTGTAGTGTGATGAATTGAAATCGGCATGTGCTCACCAGTTTCGCCGCGCGTTGAGCTTTTGTTACAAGTTCCATTTGTTGTGTCGTGCTCACGTTTGATTCTTTTTTTTTCATTATTATTATTTTTACGTTGATTGATGGGTTTTTGTGAAGGTTTGGACGACGGGAGTGTTATGGGGAGAAAGTGTTCGGAATGGTGGAGAAGGTAGGCGGGGGTTAGCTTGATAGTATGTTTGTTAGTCGCAAGTGTAGGTTTACTGTATATAGTTTCAGGAATTACGATGAGAGTTTTGTGTGTGAAGTAGATTGGCTTCCTGATGGGGCTGGCATGACGGAGACGTGGTAGGGAGGAGAGTACAGAACTGCGAGAGAACACGGTCATTGGACCTGCCAATCACGGCCGACTTCCGACAGTGGTGTGGTCTAGCCACACACGGCCGAGAAGATAAGATGTGTTGTATGACGCGCCTTGTGCTCAGGGCAGCCATGAGTGTTTGGCACTCGAGCTGAGCTGATTGGCTCCGATCCTTCGGCAGTCAGAAGATAACATAGGCCTCATGACGTCACCATATATCACTGGGGTCATATGGTATGGAGGTCCCTCGGAAGGTGATAGAGAGATCACACACACGTGCACGTGGATTCACACCCACATATACGTATGCGTTGAGCCAGGACACACACGAGTTAGGGCTGTACACATGGGTAACCGTACCGACAGTGGTTTTTGTATGTGTTTCAATAGGACTGGTCCACTCCAGAGGTCACCATTGGTCAGTCGATATATTTGTTGTTCACGCTTATCTCGGCTGGTGAGAAGGTTGTGTTTTGCTTGTGGCAAGCAAGTTGACCCCCCACAAACCTTGCGACCTGTGATGATCATGTCGGTCCCCCCCGAACCACACCTGGAAACCTATGACAGCCTTGTTGACCCCCACATACCCTGGGACCTGTGATGACCGTGTTGACCCCACACATCTTAGGACGCTGCAGACTTTAAGATGCAGTTTCTTCATGAAGCTCATTAGGTTAAACAGAGTGGGTGCAACAGTAAGTGTAGATCATGTATCCAGATTATTAAAGTATAGACAATTTTCAACCTTTTTAGTCTTTCGTTTAATTATGTCTCTCGAGTATTAGCCTGTGCTCTGCGGTAGCAAGTGAACAGTCGTCAGCATACTACTCCAGCTGCCGGCACGAAGGACGGAGCCATCTGTGGAGGCGCTCCTCAATGGTGTGTTTGGGCGAAACCTATCACGTCCCTAGATAGCGGGGAGAGGAGAGAGGTGGTGAATGGTATGTGTGGTGGAAAACTGGATACGGTCGACGACGAAACGTCACAGAGTCAAACACGAATGGAGGCATGAAGGGTTGTAAGAAAGGTTAAGATGAAAAGTGGAAGTGGCACATGAATGGAAGGATGAGTAGCTGCGAGATAGCCTGATGAAAGACGGAAGACTGGTGTTGAGTAAAGGGGTACTGCGGTGGTAGCCGGGGACAAAACCTCAGCCTCCGTAAAGAGAGGCGCGGGGGCCTGGGAGGGGGAGAGTGAGAGGGCGGAGGGTCCAGAGAGAGCAGCAGTGATACCTGATCTTACAAGTTGTGTGGCTGGGGGGCGCAGCGGCAGCTTGAGGGAGTGAGGGAGGGTTGCATGCCGTACTAGTGGCCACTATATGCACCCTCAACACTCCTTGCAAACAGTGTGCATACCATGTGGGAAGGGAGGCCTTCGCGTATCTGTGATAGATTCCTCTTCCATTTCTTTCTTCCTCTGCCGTTTTTCCTCTCCCCCCCCCCCCCCCCCCCCCCCCCCCCAGAAAAGTCCACCTCTGGAGCTTCCTGCTCTGCACCGGGTAATTATAGGGAGGAGGACATGGCATGAGTGCTAGGACAGTGGCGGAGGCTTCCTGGAATACGGCGGTGCGTCTCCAGGAACGGCCGGGGAACTCTCGGTGCGAGCAACACCTCGTGTGTGTAGTCCAATTGCGTCATCGGCGGACCTACTGTTGCCATGGAGACCGGATACTCTCATCTCTCGTCTTGGCTCCTTATGTTTCCTCTAACCTTCCGCGATGGCTTTTTTTGACCAGAGCGGACGATTCTGAGAAGTTGGGTGAGATATTGGATATTACGGTGTTGTCCAGATGCATGGGGGAAAAATACGGCTGGAACCGCTAGGTCTCGAGTTGCGTAGAGGTTGGAGACATTAAACGTGCGTTTGACCTGTGACTCAAAAAAAGATGGAGTGATATAAAAGTGAAGAACAGATTAAAAACAAACGATCAAGGTGTTTCAGAAGAACAAGCGGAGGTGAAAGAGGGAGTTCAGGGTACGAGGATGACGTGGGAGACATGAGAATGACGGGGGAGGCATGAGAATGACGGGGGAGGAGTGAGAATGACGGGAGAGGAATAGAAAGACGTGGAAGACAAGAGAATGACCTGGGAGACATGAGAATGACGTGGGAGGCATGAAAATGACCTGGGAGGCAGGAGTAAATGGGAATAATGAACAGGAGGAAGAAGTTTCGACGAGTGATCGAGAGACTGGAGTGTAGTAAGAGATGCTCCCCCAGGTCTGGCTGTCGACCCGTGAGAGCATCTCTCTCTCTCTCTCTCTCCAAAGAATAAGAAGAAGAAAAAAAAGGCCTGTGATGGTGATTAACATACCACCACTTGGCGCTTGTTTCACACGTCGTTACCCAGTGCGCCTAGACCGTCCAGCTGGGTGGGGGTGTTCACGCCTGGCAACGGTAGAGCGTTGGAGAACAGAGCATGTCTTGAAGTGGTGGTACGTCAGCAGCTTTATGGCTCTAAAAACTTAGAGCAGCGGATGGAATCTGAGGAGGTCGACCCTGTTGGTCGAAGAAAACGTTCAGTTTTCATTTTCTATACCCAATTTAAGATGTGTGGTCTTGTTGCAGATGGTTAGAGTGTGTGGTCGTGTTGCAGATGGTTGCAGTGTGGTTTTGTTGCAAATGGTCGCAGTCTGGTCTTATTGTAAATGGTTAGTGTGTGGTCTTATTGCAAGTGGTTAGAGTGTGGTCTTGTTGCAAATGGTTGCAGTGTGGTCTTATTGGAAATGGTTAGAGTGTGGACTTTTGCTAATGGTTTAGAGTGTGGTCTTGTTGCAAGTGGTTGCAGTGTGGTCTTATTACAAATGGTTGCAGTGTGGTCTTATTGGAAATGGTTAGAGTGTGGTCTTTGCTAATGGTTTAGAGTGTGGTCTTGTTGCAAGTGGTTGCAGTGTGGTCTTTTGCTAATGGTTTAGAGTGTGGCCTTGTTGCAAGTGGTTGCAGTGTGGTCTTTTGCTAATGGTTTAGAGTGTGGCCTTGTTGCAAGTGGTTGCAGTGTGGTCTTTTGCTAATGGTTTAGAGTGTGGCCTTGTTGCAAGTGGTTGCAGTGTGGTCTTTTGCTAATGGTTTAGAGTGTGGCCTTGTTGCAAGTGGTTGCAGTGTGGTCTTTTGCTAATGGTTTAGAGTGTGGCCTTGTTGCAAGTGGTTGCAGTATGGTCTTTTGCTAATGGTTTAGAGTGTGGCCTTGTTGCAAGTGGTTGCAGTGTGGTCTTATTACAAATGGTTACGGTGACTGGAATCTATACCCCACCTTGCATCTGGCGGGAGTAACTGCATATAATATAATCGTCTTTTGGTCTATACGTTATAAGACGACTGCTATAGCATCAGCCATAGGAATGTCATGACATAGGATGTATTCCTCTAGGTTACTTTGTGGAGAGTCGTGGCTCACCTCGCCATTGGCACAGTACTCTGGAAAAAAAAAAAAAAAACCAGGGCATTGGTTCGAATCCTGAGCGGGGGTTTGTGTGTTACCCATCTTGTGGAGTGAGTAGTTCCCCTCACGCCAGAGAACACCCATCGTCAGATATGTGTGTGTGGGAACTGTGTCCCCCCATTACCTCGGTACACCTTAATACACCTCAGGTGTACTGTACGATGGGTGGGAGGCCTTCCCTCCGACAGCCCGATTTTCGCAACATTTGGATGCGATCGGGGAAAGTATTGGAGTATATCGGGAGTCCGATAACGTTATGCATTATATTGTATCGGGATTCCGATAACGTTATGCAGTATAGTGTATCGAGAGTCTGATAACGTTATGCATTATTGAGTATATCGGGAGTCCGATAAGGTTATATATTATAGTGTGTATCGGGAGTCCGATAACGGTAAGCATTATAAAGTGTATCGGGAGTCCGATAACATTATGCATTATAGTGTGTATCGGGAGTCCGATAACGTTATGCATTATTGTGTGCATTGGGAGTCCGATAACGTTAAGCATTATAAAGTGTATCGGGAGTCCATTATGCATTATAAATTGTATCGGGAGTCCGATAACGTTACGCATCATAGGTTGTGAATAATGACTGGTTCTTACTGAAGATGAGAATATGAAATGTCCGCCGATATATTGGGAACAGCATAACCTGGAGGCTATACTGAAAATCGGGAATTTGGAATGATGGCTGGATTTGAATGAAGTTGGTCTGGGAGGCGTCGCTCATGAAGTTCGTCATTCAAGGTTCGGGAATGAAGTTCATTAACGGAGGTTTGAAATGAAGTTTGTTACCGAGGGTCGGGAATGAAGTTCGCCGACAATGAAGGTTGGGAATGAACTGTGTCAGTGAAGTTGAGCCATGAAGGAAGCGATTGAAGTACCTACTTTAATTTGGAATCAAGTTTCTTGCGTCATTCGTTTCCATCGTAATCAGGAGTGAACGATATAACTTCTCAGTGAAGCTTTAACTTTCATTCACTAGCGTAGAGACTTCCTTCCCTCAAAAGTGAAGTGGCTTCTTTCACTCAATAGTGAAAGTGCCTTCTTTCAGTCAAGGGTGAAATGCCTTCTTTAAGTCTAGGGTGAAGTGCCTTTTTTCACTGAAAGGTGAAGCGTCTTCTTTCGCACAAGGGTGAAGTGCCTTCTTTCACTCGGGAGTGAAGTGCCCTCCTTCACTCGGGAGTGAAGTGCCCTCCTAGTGTCCTCTTCATTCTTGAGTGCCTTCCTCCACTCAAGTGTCAGGTGTCCACCTTCATTCAAGAGCGAGTTGTCCTCCTTTCCTCGAGTGGTGTCCTCCTTCACTCAAGGGTGAAGTGTTCGCTTTCACTGCACGGTGAAGTGTATTCATTCATTCAAGTGTCGTGCCTCAATCAAGAGTAAGTTGTCGTACTTCATTGAAGAATGAAATGGCTTCCAGTGTTGATGAATAAAGTGGCTTCCAGTATTGAAGAATGAAGTGGCATCCAGTAATGAAGAGTGAAGTGGCATCCAGTATTGAAGAATGAAGTGGCTCCCAGTATTGAAGAATGAAGCGGCTTCCTGTGTTGAAAAAATGAAGTGGCTTCCAGTAGTGAAGAATGAAGCGGCTTCCTATGTTGAAAAATGAAGTGGCTTCCTTTTGAGTGAAAAAAGTTTTCTTTTATTCAAGAATGAAGTTCTTTCTTTCATTCACGAATGAAGTTTCCCCGTCGTTTAAATGTGAAATGCCTCCTTCATCGAGTGAAGTTCTTATCTTTGTTCTTGGGTGAAGTGAATTCCTTCATTCAGAGATGGTCTTCCTTCATTATGGCGTGAATTGTTTTACTTCATTCAGAAGTGAATTGCCTTCATTCAGGAAAAGTGTCTTCCTTCAGCCATAAGTTTGAAGTGCCTTCATTCAGGAATAGTGTCTTCCTTCAACCATAAGTGTGAAGTGCCTTCATTCAGGAATAGTGTCTTCCTTCAACCATAAGTGTGAAGTGCCTTCATTCAGGAATAGTGTCTTCCTTCAACCGTGAGTGTTAAGTGCCTTCATTCAGGAATAGTGCCTTCATTCAGGAATAGTGTCTTCCTTCAACCATAAGTGTGAAGTGCCTTCATTCAGGAATAGTGCCTTCATTCAGGAATAGTGTCTTCCTTCAACCATAAGTGTGAAGTGCCTTCATTCAGGAATAGTGTCTTCCTTCAACCGTGAGTGTTAAGTGCCTTCATTCAGGAATAGTGTCTTCCTTCAACCGTGCGTGTGAAGTGCCTTCATTCAGGAATAGTGCCTTCATTCAGGAATAGTGTCTTCCTTCAGCCATAAGTGTGAAGTGCCTTCATTCAGGAATAGTGTCTTCCTTCAGCCATGAGTGAAGTGTCTTCCTTCAAGGTTGAGGTGTCTTCCTTCATTCAAGGGTGAAAGTATCATGGATAGTGCACGGGCGAAGTGCCTTCCTTCCTTCCTCGTAGACTGAGGTGTCTTCTTTCATTTATTTTCATGTGTGATTTTTTCCCCTTATTTAGTGAGTAAAGTTTATATTAAATATTAATTTATTTATTCGTTCTGTGAAGTCGGTTGGTTTTGCCTCCATTGGCGCGTAGATGTGTCATAATTTGGAAGTGAATTTGATCTTACTAATGAATTTGACCTTACTCATGATTTTGATCTTACTCATGAATTTGACCTTACTTATGAACTTGATCTTACTCATAATTCTGACCTCACTCATGAATTTGATCTTACTCATAATTCTGACCTCACTCATGAATTTGATCTTACTCATAATTCTGACCTCACTCATGACTTTGATCTTACTCATAATTCTGACCTCACTCATGAATTTGATCTTACTCATAATTCTGATCTCACTCATGAATTTGATCTTACTCATAATTCTGACCTCACTCATGAATTTGATCTTACTCATAATTTTGACCACTCATGAATTTGATCTTACTCATGATTCTGACCTTTCTCAGGGTAGTACGACCTCCAGGATGGACAGTGAGGGTAGTACGACCTCCAGGATGGACAGTGAGGGTAGTACGACCTCCAGGATGGACAGTGAGGGTAGTACGACCTCCAGGATGGACAGTGAGGGTAGTACGACCTCCAGGATGGACAGTGAGGGTAGTACGACCTCCAGGATGGACAGTGAGGGTAGTACGACCTCCAGGATGGACAGTGAGGGTAGTACGACCTCCAGGATGGACAGTGAGGGTAGTACGACCTCCAGGATGGACAGTGAGGGTAGTACGACCTCCAGGATGGACAGTGAGGGTAGTACGACCTCCAGGATGGACAGTGAGGGTAGTACGACCTCCAGGATGGACAGTGAGGGTAGTACGACCTCCAGGATGGACAGTGAGGGTAGTACGACCTCCAGGATGGACAGTGAGGGTAGTACGACCTCCAGGATGGACAGTGAGGGTAGTACGACCTCCAGGATGGACAGTGAGGGTAGTACGACCTCCAGGATGGACAGTGAGGGTAGTACGACCTCCAGGATGGACAGTGAGGGTAGTACGACCTCCAGGATGGACAGTGAGGGTAGTACGACCTCCAGGATGGACAGTGAGGGTAGTACGACCTCCAGGATGGACAGTGAGGGTAGTACGACCTCCAGGATGGACAGTGAGGGTAGTACGACCTCCAGGATGGACAGTGAGGGTAGTACGACCTCCAGGATGGACAGTGAGGGTAGTACGACCTCCAGGATGGACAGTGAGGGTAGTACGACCTCCAGGATGGACAGTGAGGGTAGTACGACCTCCAGGATGGACAGTGAGGGTAGTACGACCTCCAGGATGGACAGTGAGGGTAGTACGACCTCCAGGATGGACAGTGAGGGTAGTACGACCTCCAGGATGGACAGTGAGGGTAGTACGACCTCCAGGATGGACAGTGAGGGTAGTACGACCTCCAGGATGGACAGTGAGGGTAGTACGACCTCCAGGATGGACAGTGAGGGTAGTACGACCTCCAGGATGGACAGTGAGGGTAGTACGACCTCCAGGATGGACAGTGAGGGTAGTACGACCTCCAGGATGGACAGTGAGGGTAGTACGACCTCCAGGATGGACAGTGAGGGTAGTACGACCTCCAGGATGGACAGTGAGGGTAGTACGACCTCCAGGATGGACAGTGAGGGTAGTACGACCTCCAGGATGGACAGTGAGGGTAGTACGACCTCCAGGATGGACAGTGAGGGTAGTACGACCTCCAGGATGGACAGTGAGGGTAGTACGACCTCCAGGATGGACAGTGAGGGTAGTACGACCTCCAGGATGGACAGTGAGGGTAGTACGACCTCCAGGATGGACAGTGAGGGTAGTACGACCTCCAGGATGGACAGTGAGGGTAGTACGACCTCCAGGATGGACAGTGAGGGTAGTACGACCTCCAGGATGGACAGTGAGGGTAGTACGACCTCCAGGATGGACAGTGAGGGTAGTACGACCTCCAGGATGGACAGTGAGGGTAGTACGACCTCCAGGATGGACAGTGAGGGTAGTACGACCTCCAGGATGGACAGTGAGGGTAGTACGACCTCCAGGATGGACAGTGAGGGTAGTACGACCTCCAGGATGGACAGTGAGGGTAGTACGACCTCCAGGATGGACAGTGAGGGTAGTACGACCTCCAGGATGGACAGTGAGGGTAGTACGACCTCCAGGATGGACAGTGAGGGTAGTACGACCTCCAGGATGGACAGTGAGGGTAGTACGACCTCCAGGATGGACAGTGAGGGTAGTACGACCTCCAGGATGGACAGTGAGGGTAGTACGACCTCCAGGATGGACAGTGAGGGTAGTACGACCTCCAGGATGGACAGTGAGGGTAGTACGACCTCCAGGATGGACAGTGAGGGTAGTACGACCTCCAGGATGGACAGTGAGGGTAGTACGACCTCCAGGATGGACAGTGAGGGTAGTACGACCTCCAGGATGGACAGTGAGGGTAGTACGACCTCCAGGATGGACAGTGAGGGTAGTACGACCTCCAGGATGGACAGTGAGGGTAGTACGACCTCCAGGATGGACAGTGAGGGTAGTACGACCTCCAGGATGGACAGTGAGGGTAGTACGACCTCCAGGATGGACAGTGAGGGTAGTACGACCTCCAGGATGGACAGTGAGGGTAGTACGACCTCCAGGATGGACAGTGAGGGTAGTACGACCTCCAGGATGGACAGTGAGGGTAGTACGACCTCCAGGATGGACAGTGAGGGTAGTACGACCTCCAGGATGGACAGTGAGGGTAGTACGACCTCCAGGATGGACAGTGAGGGTAGTACGACCTCCAGGATGGACAGTGAGGGTAGTACGACCTCCAGGATGGACAGTGAGGGTAGTACGACCTCCAGGATGGACAGTGAGGGTAGTACGACCTCCAGGATGGACAGTGAGGGTAGTACGACCTCCAGGATGGACAGTGAGGGTAGTACGACCTCCAGGATGGACAGTGAGGGTAGTACGACCTCCAGGATGGACAGTGAGGGTAGTACGACCTCCAGGATGGACAGTGAGGGTAGTACGACCTCCAGGATGGACAGTGAGGGTAGTACGACCTCCAGGATGGACAGTGAGGGTAGTACGACCTCCAGGATGGACAGTGAGGGTAGTACGACCTCCAGGATGGACAGTGAGGGTAGTACGACCTCCAGGATGGACAGTGAGGGTAGTACGACCTCCAGGATGGACAGTGAGGGTAGTACGACCTCCAGGATGGACAGTGAGGGTAGTACGACCTCCAGGATGGACAGTGAGGGTAGTACGACCTCCAGGATGGACAGTGAGGGTAGTACGACCTCCAGGATGGACAGTGAGGGTAGTACGACCTCCAGGATGGACAGTGAGGGTAGTACGACCTCCAGGATGGACAGTGAGGGTAGTACGACCTCCAGGATGGACAGTGAGGGTAGTACGACCTCCAGGATGGACAGTGAGGGTAGTACGACCTCCAGGATGGACAGTGAGGGTAGTACGACCTCCAGGATGGACAGTGAGGGTAGTACGACCTCCAGGATGGACAGTGAGGGTAGTACGACCTCCAGGATGGACAGTGAGGGTAGTACGACCTCCAGGATGGACAGTGAGGGTAGTACGACCTCCAGGATGGACAGTGAGGGTAGTACGACCTCCAGGATGGACAGTGAGGGTAGTACGACCTCCAGGATGGACAGTGAGGGTAGTACGACCTCCAGGATGGACAGTGAGGGTAGTACGACCTCCAGGATGGACAGTGAGGGTAGTACGACCTCCAGGATGGACAGTGAGGGTAGTACGACCTCCAGGATGGACAGTGAGGGTAGTACGACCTCCAGGATGGACAGTGAGGGTAGTACGACCTCCAGGATGGACAGTGAGGGTAGTACGACCTCCAGGATGGACAGTGAGGGTAGTACGACCTCCAGGATGGACAGTGAGGGTAGTACGACCTCCAGGATGGACAGTGAGGGTAGTACGACCTCCAGGATGGACAGTGAGGGTAGTACGACCTCCAGGATGGACAGTGAGGGTAGTACGACCTCCAGGATGGACAGTGAGGGTAGTACGACCTCCAGGATGGACAGTGAGGGTAGTACGACCTCCAGGATGGACAGTGAGGGTAGTACGACCTCCAGGATGGACAGTGAGGGTAGTACGACCTCCAGGATGGACAGTGAGGGTAGTACGACCTCCAGGATGGACAGTGAGGGTAGTACGACCTCCAGGATGGACAGTGAGGGTAGTACGACCTCCAGGATGGACAGTGAGGGTAGTACGACCTCCAGGATGGACAGTGAGGGTAGTACGACCTCCAGGATGGACAGTGAGGGTAGTACGACCTCCAGGATGGACAGTGAGGGTAGTACGACCTCCAGGATGGACAGTGAGGGTAGTACGACCTCCAGGATGGACAGTGAGGGTAGTACGACCTCCAGGATGGACAGTGAGGGTAGTACGACCTCCAGGATGGACAGTGAGGGTAGTACGACCTCCAGGATGGACAGTGAGGGTAGTACGACCTCCAGGATGGACAGTGAGGGTAGTACGACCTCCAGGATGGACAGTGAGGGTAGTACGACCTCCAGGATGGACAGTGAGGGTAGTACGACCTCCAGGATGGACAGTGAGGGTAGTACGACCTCCAGGATGGACAGTGAGGGTAGTACGACCTCCAGGATGGACAGTGAGGGTAGTACGACCTCCAGGATGGACAGTGAGGGTAGTACGACCTCCAGGATGGACAGTGAGGGTAGTACGACCTCCAGGATGGACAGTGAGGGTAGTACGACCTCCAGGATGGACAGTGAGGGTAGTACGACCTCCAGGATGGACAGTGAGGGTAGTACGACCTCCAGGATGGACAGTGAGGGTAGTACGACCTCCAGGATGGACAGTGAGGGTAGTACGACCTCCAGGATGGACAGTGAGGGTAGTACGACCTCCAGGATGGACAGTGAGGGTAGTACGACCTCCAGGATGGACAGTGAGGGTAGTACGACCTCCAGGATGGACAGTGAGGGTAGTACGACCTCCAGGATGGACAGTGAGGGTAGTACGACCTCCAGGATGGACAGTGAGGGTAGTACGACCTCCAGGATGGACAGTGAGGGTAGTACGACCTCCAGGATGGACAGTGAGGGTAGTACGACCTCCAGGATGGACAGTGAGGGTAGTACGACCTCCAGGATGGACAGTGAGGGTAGTACGACCTCCAGGATGGACAGTGAGGGTAGTACGACCTCCAGGATGGACAGTGAGGGTAGTACGACCTCCAGGATGGACAGTGAGGGTAGTACGACCTCCAGGATGGACAGTGAGGGTAGTACGACCTCCAGGATGGACAGTGAGGGTAGTACGACCTCCAGGATGGACAGTGAGGGTAGTACGACCTCCAGGATGGACAGTGAGGGTAGTACGACCTCCAGGATGGACAGTGAGGGTAGTACGACCTCCAGGATGGACAGTGAGGGTAGTACGACCTCCAGGATGGACAGTGAGGGTAGTACGACCTCCAGGATGGACAGTGAGGGTAGTACGACCTCCAGGATGGACAGTGAGGGTAGTACGACCTCCAGGATGGACAGTGAGGGTAGTACGACCTCCAGGATGGACAGTGAGGGTAGTACGACCTCCAGGATGGACAGTGAGGGTAGTACGACCTCCAGGATGGACAGTGAGGGTAGTACGACCTCCAGGATGGACAGTGAGGGTAGTACGACCTCCAGGATGGACAGTGAGGGTAGTACGACCTCCAGGATGGACAGTGAGGGTAGTACGACCTCCAGGATGGACAGTGAGGGTAGTACGACCTCCAGGATGGACAGTGAGGGTAGTACGACCTCCAGGATGGACAGTGAGGGTAGTACGACCTCCAGGATGGACAGTGAGGGTAGTACGACCTCCAGGATGGACAGTGAGGGTAGTACGACCTCCAGGATGGACAGTGAGGGTAGTACGACCTCCAGGATGGACAGTGAGGGTAGTACGACCTCCAGGATGGACAGTGAGGGTAGTACGACCTCCAGGATGGACAGTGAGGGTAGTACGACCTCCAGGATGGACAGTGAGGGTAGTACGACCTCCAGGATGGACAGTGAGGGTAGTACGACCTCCAGGATGGACAGTGAGGGTAGTACGACCTCCAGGATGGACAGTGAGGGTAGTACGACCTCCAGGATGGACAGTGAGGGTAGTACGACCTCCAGGATGGACAGTGAGGGTAGTACGACCTCCAGGATGGACAGTGAGGGTAGTACGACCTCCAGGATGGACAGTGAGGGTAGTACGACCTCCAGGATGGACAGTGAGGGTAGTACGACCTCCAGGATGGACAGTGAGGGTAGTACGACCTCCAGGATGGACAGTGAGGGTAGTACGACCTCCAGGATGGACAGTGAGGGTAGTACGACCTCCAGGATGGACAGTGAGGGTAGTACGACCTCCAGGATGGGCAGAGAGAGTAGAATAGTATTACCATGGACTGAAGCTGGCTATTAGATATGGTGTACAGGGCTGGGAGACGTTAGATGGATTTAGAGTGGCTAGATTTTGTCTTTCGCTTGAGGAGGGTCATGCCAGGGGCAAATGGCAAATTTTCGTGTGGCTTGTGGAGCGTGACAGACGCAGGGATTGCTTCGTCCGTCTCCGTCGTAGGGAGTTGCTCCAAGGGTTTAGTGACCCAACCCCTACAGCTGAGGTGTGTCCCTGCGTCTAGAGAACTGATTGACAAAAAAAAAGCCACTAGTGTGCGTTATGCCTGAGTTATATCTCTGATGTCTTGGTTGAACCAAGACGCGAATTTGCTTATAGCAGAGACAACTCTCACCTTTGGCCATGCAACCTAAGATTTATTTTTTTCATGTTTTCCGATCTTTTTTTTTTTTGTATCCCGTTTTTGTTTCACTGCCAATAACGGTGCTGCAGTGCAGACAACACAAAGTGTTACGTTTGATTTTACTCGTGCCATTCGCAGCTGTTGACCCATGTAGGACACAGACGTGGTGGCGAATGGCAGGCTTCTCCTCAGTGTCAGGTGAACTTAGTATACAACCTCACTTAACGCGTTCAGGAGGAAGCAAGATTCACACAGAATCGTATCGCAGGTGACGCTGTGGCGAGTATTGATGAGGGAGGAAGGAGGAATATGTCAAGATATATTGGTTTAATGTTGGTGCTGGTTGTGGTGGTGGTCGGGTCTGGGGGTATTCCTGTTTGGGTCTAAAAAGAAGAGTTATAAAGTGTTTGGTGGGCATGTAGGGTCAATGTTGTTGGGTATCAGATTCCCTTCATTTACTCGGGAGTGCTTCAAGGCGGCTATGGATCTGTATCGTGTGGAAAATGGGAATATAATGCAAGCCTTCTGATGAGGAAACATTTGTAGTTCGCTCTTGTATTTCTCTCTCGAGCCTCCTATATATATATATATATATATATATATATATATATATATATATATATATATATATATATATATGATTTTTTTTGAGTACAGCATTGTGGTTGTGGTGAATTGGAATTTGAAACTTCGAAACCCCAAAGGTTCTAAGGAGCTTTGTCTAGGGAAGACGCGACTTTCCGACACACGGAAGCAGAATGTGTTTTGGTGAGCAAGCGACTCCAGGTTCTGGAGGACCCAGGTGAAGGTGGCCCTTGATACACCTAGCTATGGCTGCAGAGTCGGGTCCTCGGCCTACTTTAACAGCCTCGTCGTTGCGATTAGCAGCGATTGGCTGTTACCTGTTACTGGTAATTGGAAAAGACCCCGTTATATTCTGTACCACAGATGTATTTTTTTGTGTGTGTGTGTGTGTTTCTTCAGTGAAATGGGGTTATTCAAGAAAAATGTCCCCCCCCCCCCCTCTCTCTCTCTCTCTCTCTCTCTCTCTCTCTCTCTCTCTCTCTCTCTCTCTCTCTCTCTCTCTCTCTCTCTCTCTCTCTCCTAATTCACATTTATCAATTTTTCGTCCGGAGATCAATGAGTCACTTGTAGCCATTATGTCGGGCCGTATTGTCGCTGGACGAGGATGGCCCTTGACGTGCGATCGTGCTGGAGTGGCTCGGCAATTGTCTCAAGGACTGCGTTTTAATTTTGCAACTCCGGAGGCACGACGGAGAGGAGGTTTTTGGCGTGAGGTGCGCGGGGGGGGAGGCTTCCTCCTCCTCCTCCTCCTTCTTCATCCTCCTCCTTCCTCTTCCTCCTCTTCCTCCTTGTCTTGATCGCTTCTAAGGATGGTCTGGAAGCCATTTGCGGAAAAGGTGATCATACACAGAAGGGAAGGAGGTAAGAAGGAATAAAGGAGAGAAGGGTGGTAGGAGACGCTGAGGAAGAACGAGTGAAGGAAGAGAGATAATGATAGCGGAAGGGAAAAGGTGTTGATGATGAGTAAAACAAAGAAATTCGACACCAGGAGGTTCAAGTTGGGTTGAGAGTGGCGCCACTGCTGCTGTATATATACCTTGTGTGTGTGTGTATATATATATATATATATATATATATATATATATATATATATATATATATATATATATATATATATATATATAATGATAATGTTTGTGGTACTAACGATTTTCCTGGAAACCGTAAGAAAATATGATATCCTGTGGTCAGGTCGCAAGCGGCGGCGGGGGAGAAGGGGGGGAGGGGAATTACATCTCAGTAGCTAATTTATCCGGAAATAGAAGTTGAGGTAAATAAAAATGGGGGCGGCAACATGGCGCCCACCTCGGACAAAATAATGAGGTGCCTGAAATTTCATATTTCTGAAGTAAATGAACGGGAGGAAAATTGCTTGCGCTCTGTTTAAGGATCATTAGGAAAACCCGTGCTCGCCTCTCGACTTATGTGTCCCAATTAGATCTCCATTTTCTCGTAGAAGGGATGGCTGGACTCCCCCTCCCCTGCCCCTCCCATCCTCCTCTCCACTTCCCCCTCCCCTCTCTCTCTCTCTCTCCCCTCCCCCTCGTCTTGAGTACAGCAATAAAAGATTGATGTAGTGTCCATGTAATGAGTGGACAAGCTCGCTTATGCCAGAGTGGGAGTGTGCGTATTTAACGCTGTGTTTCTCGTGTGCGTCGATGCTGTGTATGTGATGTAGACTGTACAGATGTGCACACATACATGCTGTGTATATTGTCGTTAACATTTAGCGGAGTTTTGTGACTGTGTGGGATATCAGTTGAGTTCATAGGGGGATGTTAGGTTAGGGTTTTATATATATATATGCTGATTCCCCCTTTTTCCCGAGGAGCGAGGGAGCGCTAACAGTGGACGAAAAACTGCCTCATTCGCCCATATGCACCCTCTAACTGTCATATACAATGTACCGAAATCATAGCCCAGTATTCACAACCTTTCCGTAGTTTTCTCTGACCTCTGCTTGCAGTAGCTCTCCTCCCATACCATAATATATTCGTAGCACCTTACTCAAGGCATCCCTGTCAACCCTTGTCATACGCGTTCTCCAGATCCATAAATGCCACATACAGACCCCTCTCTTTACGTGTTCCTCACACGTATCCTCTAAAGCGAACACCTGGCCCGCACATCATCTACTACTCCTGAAGGCACATTGCTCCTCCCAGATCTGATGTTTAGTGCATGCCACCACCCTTTTGAGTCACACTATCCCAAACAACTTAACCAGGATTGGCCGACTTATGCCTTTGTAATTTGAGCGTTCTCTTTCGTCCTTATCATTATGTGATGACAGTACCCGGGTATTCCGTCAGTCCTCGGGCACCTCACCTTTGGCCATGTATACATTGAAAATCCTAACTAACTAGCCATCAACACTGTCACCCATTTTCTTAAGCAAGGGTTATACCGCCAGTTTTCTTTCGACCAAACCAACCGCCTTTACGTCCCATATACCCCGCATCTCCCACCTTGTCATCTAACACATTCAACTGTTACCACCTCCCCATGTGTTCCCTGGAAGCTTTCACTTATTCTCATGTTCTCCTTAAAGTTTGCCGCATAACAGGTGTTGCCAGACTCTTCTCTGCTCGAGGTTGCATTTCGAGTGAAAAGTCACTTTGGCGAGGCTGTATCACTGGGAGTACGGTCTCTTCAAAGAACTTCTCGCTCCAAAGGAGTTAATATTTCCCTGGTACTGGTAGGAGCGCAGCCTTAGGCTACAGAAGCCTTTAGAAAGGTCCTCGGTAACACAAGGACCTTTTCATAGATATTGGTCGTGGGATAATTTTGAATGAATATCTTTATCTACGTCTCTCTATCTATCGATCTACTGTCTATCTATCCATATATATATATATATATATATATATATATATATATATATATATATATATATATGAAACACATGTGAGGAGGGGAAAGACGAAGCGAGATAGAAAAAGAGCGGGAGGGAGAGGTGACAGCGGGGCCGGGGAAAAAAATAACAGGTTTGGAGTGAATAATTTAGACAAAGTCTTTGTTGACATTTTGGGATCATGTGACCCGACGCCTGAGGATTATTCCTGCAAATGAGTTGGCTACCGTTCTCTTGCCTGCTCTGTTTATCATTATTATCCCTATCGGTCGTATTACTAGTTGCAGCTGTAAGCTGCTGGAGACCAGTTCACTGACGACCTTATATCCGAAGTCGCCAGTTCTTAGGCCTCCGTCTCTCGTTCTCCTTCCGTAGTTTAGTATTTCACTTGACGTTGATGGAATGACATGAACTGTCCAGATCGGCGAAGGCCACTCTTTTCGTGGACTGGTGATTGGTCGGTGTTGCAGTTACAGCTCTGGCTCCTGGTCAGTTTAGATTATATAGGTTCTCGTCCTAACTCGCTGATGATTAGGTTTGTGGAGTTCTGTGTTTTGCATCATAGTCTGTGTTACCTGGGATAGAGACATCCAGTCGTGCACCTGGGACAAAAGAAAAACTCCGAATGTCTGGACCTTAAAGTTACTTACTTACTATTAAGGGCACATGAGGCAGGCCGATGTAGGATACATAGGGAGCAACTGGTGAGGATAAGTTCGAGTGGAGGTGCAATCTCTCACTGGATGTTGGCGTTGGCTCACCACCAGATTGATTCCAAGTGCAGGAAAGGGTTATCTTAAGACAGCCTTTTTCCAGGGGCTCCTGCAGCCCAAGGGTGCGCTACGCTCAATAGCAGGGACAAGATGGACTCCTTTGAAGCCAGAAGTTCCTCGAGGGGACTATGCACTGTTTCGTCAGCTGTCGTTCATGCAGCCTCGCCAAAGGCGACTTTTTACTCGCTGTGTAGCCTCAGGCGAGCGGATATATATATATATATATATATATATATATATATATATATATATATATATATATATAGATAGATAGATAGATAGATAGATAGATATTGATAGATAGATATAGATATGTCCTCCCAAACCTCTTACGAATTAACCTCTCATCACCGCACATCAGAAGTAGGACTGGTAGCCACTGTTGTGAGAGTTAGCCTTCCACATAAAACTTCAGCCTCACTGAAGGAAAGATAAGGAAAAAAGAAGTCCAGTAGCGCGAGTCATGATTGATACCATCTTACTCAGGCCTCCATGATATAGCCAGGCGCTCGTACATGCTTGGCTGTAAACTGGAATGCATGGATATCTATCGTAATGGACACGCGTCATGCACGCACCATAAGGGTGTCGAGTGTTAAAGAATCGTGGCCATCATGTGTGTGTGTGGGGATCTACGAGGAAGGCTTCGCGATGGGAGAGTCTGGCGTCTGGCTCCATGACACCATGTTGAACACGGCCTTGCAATGCCTCCATTTTGTTACATCTCGGTTGTTAATTATTATTGCTATTATAGCCATTATAATCATGGAATATATATTTTGTGGTACCAGTTAACTAAAGATTATTATTATTTATTATTATTATATTATTATTATTATTATTATTATTATTATTATTATTGTTATTATTATTATTATTGTTTTGTACGGGATGTTAACGTGAGTCAGTATGCTCCAAACGCTGAATTTCTGTGTATCCCAAAACTATATCTTTGAGTCTTCTTCATTTACTGGAATAATTGTACCGCAGTAATGATTTCGTTGAAGGAAGTGCCATGGGAGTTATGGAAGTAGTACAAGAGGCATAGAGCGTTACATGATAACGGGAAGACGTAGCAATAATGTGGGAGTAAGCACACACACACACACAACACAACGAGGTAAGCGATGCTGAGACGCAACTTCGAATACACAACGTGTAGAAAGGAACACTAATATGACATGACATGAGGACTGCTGTAGGATCTGTGGTCGTGGAGCAGAGGCTTGATATCTTGTCGTTTTGCGAACGTCTTGCTGTATCGAACACCCGCCTGTACTTAGTGTAAGCCCATCGCTAGGGCGGGAGGAGACGCACACCCTAACGTCACACGGTACATAACTGCACGTCACATACTCGTGACGCTTTATATACAGACGTTTCCCAGCGTATGAATGATTCAGTGGCGCAAGACCTGTACCTTGTAATTTGGAATTTGCTTGAGATATGATGAATATAGAGAGGTTTAACGCGGGATGTGTAGAAGGTTCCTCCTGTGCCCATAACGCTTGATACGTGATATTTCCAGCCATGTTTATTTGCTGTCCTGTAACTGTGATGGACTGTGGGCGACCCCAGTGTTTCCTGGAACGCCCCTCAGGTTCACCAGTCACACCCGTCTCCCAATCTGGCCTCTGGTCTTTCTCTTGGGCACTTTGTTCGCCGTTAATCGCTCACTGGATGTGCTCCCTTGAAGGAGGAGTTGGGTCTGTGTGTCGTTGTTGCTTTGGCTACCTGATGGTCAGCTTGAGACAGACAACACACGTGTGTTGTCTTAACCGCGGGAGCACGACAGGACGATGCTCGAGCACGGGGGCAAAATCCTTGAGCTCGACGGTACGATCCTTGAGCACGACGGCAGAATCCTTGAGTACGACGTATGATCCTTGAGCACGACGGTACGATCCTTGAGCACGACGTCAGAATCCCTGAGCACGACGGTACGATCCTTGAGCACGACGTCAGAATCCTTGAGCACGACGGGAGAACCCTTGAGCACGACGGTACGATCCATGAACACAGCGGTGCGATTCTTGAGCACGATGATGTGACACTTGAGTACGGCGGTGCGGCTCTTGAGCACTACAACACGATCCAGAAGCACGACGATGTGATCCTTGAGCACGATGATACGATCCTCGGAACACGATGGAACGACCCTTGAGCACGGCGATGCGACCGCTAGGTAAGATTGTCGCTCCCATAATCTGACCTTCGAATGTCCAAGTCGAAGACGATTTCGTCACACCCAAGGCTCGTATCGTCGTGTTCTAGGGCTTAACCAAATCCTGGTGTACAGTGTTGTACACCATTACAGCACGGGGATACACAGGCTCACCGTGTACTGTACAACCCCTAGGGGTCACGAATATATACGTTCTTACCACCACGAATGTACACAGTCTCGTCACGAATGGATGAAAGTATGATCAGAAACGCACACACGAGCGTTTACATCAGCGTTAACACACACGAGGTGGAAGAAATATGCACACACCCGCACTTCTGCGCCCGGATACGCACACGGGTGTACGCGTGCACACGGGAGGGGCCTCTTATCCTTTAGGGGGGGAGGGGGATGTTCAGAATCCGTGGCATTGTCTGCTGGCTGAGGACACTTGAAATTAAATCGCGTCAGACACTACCCACGTTTTTATGACGGGAGTTCCCTCTCACTCGTAGGCTCCTTCGCCAGAGATCTCCTCTCCGTCACTGCCGAGTTGCTCCCGCCCCGCCCGGGGTCTCTCGTCCACTTGTCTCCCTGTCATTGTCGAGACCCAGTCCCTCCAGTCATTGTCGGGTTCCCTTCCCTACTGTCACTGTCGAGTTCCCTTCCCTTCCTGTCATTGTCGTGTTCCTTCCCTTCCTGTCATTGTCGAGTTCCCTTCCCTTCCGTCACTGTCGAGTTCCTTTCCCTTCAGTCACTGTCGACATTACTTCTCTCCAGTCGATGTCATGTCCCTCCCTACACTGCCGAGGTCCTGCCAGTCGCTGTCGAGTTCCCTTCCCTCCGCTTACTGCCCACTTGTCTCGAGGACTTCCCTCCCTTTAGAGGCCTCGCTGCTGACTGGGGAAGGATCACATAGCCGCCCTCCACATTATGGGTCCTCCCCTCTACATATGTCCTCCACACTCCACACTAACCCCCTTCACACTATACTAACCCTCTCCACAATATCCAAATCCCCTTCACACCCAAACCCGCTCCACACTCCACCTATACTAACCCTCTCCACACTTTCCTAACCCCCTCCACACTATCCTAACCCCCTCCACACTATCCTAACCCCCCCCCCTCCACAACCTAACCCCCTCCATACTTCACACAAACCTCTTCCACTCCACACTCGCCCCCTCCACATCCATGTTCCATACCTACCTCGCTGTCGTCTCCACAGTGCCCTCCCACCCACCCTCATCCTTCATACTCCTTCAACTTTTTTTTTCTCTTAATTACCCATCCCGCCCAGAGGCGGGAAAGGTGTATTATATTCAGCGTGTGTGTGTGTGTGTGTGTGTGTGTGTGTGTGTGTGTGTGTGTGTGTGTGTGTACATATTCGTTTGTCCCTCCGTCTGTTCCGTATAGCACGTTAAATCAGTTAGGTTTTGTAATTTGTATACATTTTTTTCATACATATTCGCCATTTCCCGCGTTTGCAGGTAGCGTTAAGAACAGAGGACTGAGCATTAGAGGGAATATCCTCACTTGACCCCCTTCTCTGTTTCTTTTATTTTGGAAAAGTAAAAACGGGAGGGGAGGATTTCCGGCCCCTCGCTCCATCCCCTTTTAGTCTCCTTCTACGAAACGCAGGGAATTCGTAGGAAGTAAATTATATCTCCTATCCTCAGGGATATATATATATATATATATATATATATATATATATATATATATATATATATATATATATATATATATATATATATCCTTGGGGATAGGGGAGAAAGAATGCTGCCCGCGTATTCCCTGCGTGTCGCAGAAGGCGACTAAAAGAGGAGGGAGCAAGGGGCTGGAAATCCCCCCCTCTCGTTTCTGATTTTCCAAAAGAAGGAACAGAGAAGGTGGTCAAGTGAGGATATTCCCTCAAAGGCTCAGTCCTCTGTTCTTAACGCTACCGCGGGAAACGGCGGGTGGTATGAAAGAATATATATATATATATATATATTCTGTAGAGGGTCCGTGATGGTACTGGTCCGAAGATAGATTGTCTGTCAATTTGTCGTACGACCGGCAGAGCGCATGTCGGCTGCTCAGCCGGCACGCTTGCTGCCAGACGGCTCCCAGAAACTCTCATACGTCTCCCGAGACGGAAGGAACCTAACCTATACGGGCCTCACGCACCTCTTATTTATTCTGCCTATAAGTTGTTGATGATGGCAGAATTGCGTCTCGCCTCTGGTTCTGATGGTGATGAGTCGTGTGGATGGGTCCTTGCTCCTGCTGGCTCAACCCTGTTGTTAATGTTCCCTTTAATTTCTACGGGTATACTGTTGCCTGTCGCTGTTCGTCCAGGTTCTGTTGCGTTCGTGGATCTGTTGGCTTTACTGCCTCTGTCGCTTGTTTTCTAAATCGACTGTTATTTCAGTGGCAAGCGGTTTGGTTGGCTCAGACTTAACCACCAACCACTTCTGTTGGTGTGAGTGGCCGGTGGTGATGTGCCTCCGGCTGGTTGGGTCTTGTACTGTAATATACTGTAAGCTGCTCCAGCTCCCTGCACCTCTTCATCCACCTTGCTCCCCACCATGTAAACTTTTTTTTTTTTTTTTTTTTTTTACACATGAGTCTTTTACACGTCCTCTCATTACTGATATTGACAGAGCATTTTGTTAAACGTAATTAATTTCCGAAAAAAATCATGAAAAAAATGTTCTTGGTGTTAATATTTCTAGCGAGGGAACGGAAAGAATTACGTATTGTTTCAACGGCATTTTTCTCTGGTGTTCGTTTCGTTATTAAAGTGAAGTATCGAGCCCGTAAAAATACCACGGATGAATTTGATACCTGGAGTTAATGCTGAAAAGAAGCGGGATATAACTGCGGGGTTTTTTATTATCCTTTTTACATACGTCCGTTGCAGTGGCTTGGTCCTGAGGTGGCGGGGAGGAGCTTGGAACAAGGGCTAGGCATCGGGAGGAGAGAGAGAGAGAGAGAGAGAGAGAGAGAGAGAGAGAGAGAGAGAGAGAGAGAGAGAGAGAGCTACCCTGCCTGCCTGCCTGCCGGCCGGCCTGCCTCCCCGCCTGCACCTGTAGGAGAATGTGAGGTGTTCTTCGGGACGACGACGGTCGGCGTCGAAGACATTGACACGGACGGTCGACGGTTGTCGAGTGCCGCCGAGAGCAACGTAATCCGGAGTCCATCTGTGGGTCTTGTGTACCGTGTGGGAGGTACCTTGCTCGGGGCAGTGTCCCATGCCAGCCACAGGGGGCGCCATTCGATGATGCTCCTCTTAACGCAAGGACGCAACGAATTGCGTTTCAATCAACTGTGCGAGATGCTTATAGGTTTAATATTTTTCGTGTGGTTGATGGAGGCGTGCAGCCCCGCCAGCGGAGCGCAGGCGTATGTTTGCATACTCAGGAAGTCAAGTGGGTAAACTGCAGGGGCTCTGGTGTTGGCGGGTGTCAGAGCAGCGCCGTCGTTCCTGAACTGGTGGGCCAGAACTGACTGTCGCGGACGAACGCTGGAAGGTGATGCGCCACGATGGACGTTACCCCCGCAGGTGTCTTCGGTCAGAGTGCGACGCTCTCAGCTGAAGTCGAGGCCACTTTACATCAGCGGGTCTAAGAATGAAGCGGCTTAATGTTAAACCTGGAAACTAGGCTAATGAGGAAACTAGGGTTACTGAATAGAAGAGTAAAATCATTCAGGCTTAGTAACTTTTTTGTTAATATACTTTGACGTGAGAGAGCTGTCGACTTGGGCGTCAGAACACACACGTTTTCCCCTAAGTCAAGTCTCGGTGACTTAAGGACTCCCCTCCCCCCCCCAACTTCCTCAAAAAAAAAAAAAAAAAACGGTAAGCGAACTCCACTTGGGGCCGCAACTTCAGGGATGGGAACTTCACCTGACGTAGACGAAAATGGCTGATGTTCAGAAGAATTACATCGTGTTTTCAGGATGGCTTACTCGACACCACCCACCCACCCATCCATCCATGAAAAGAGAAAAAGAAGTCGAACGTGGCTGATGACTCTCCGCTTTACACTCACCCAGAATGGAAGCAAAAGTCGTACGCGTTATTTATTCATTTGTCGCCTTCCTTGACCATCCCATGTCGTCTGCTTTGATACTGCTGCCTTCTGTCTGTCTCTCTGCTGTACAGAGACCTCATGAGCTGTCTGCGTGCGTCTCTGGTACTAAGCTTTGGGCCCGGGGCACGCGAGTGGCTACTGCTTCCCATGTATTGTCTGTGGTGACCAGCCACACGAGCATAGACCGTTATGACACCTCCAGCTTACTTGGGACAGCGAAGTTGTCGAATGCTCTTCGTCCTTTTTGTCCGTCTTTCTTAAACCTCTTCGCCTAGTTGAGTAAGATGTACTCTTTTTTTTTTTTCCCACTCATTTCTCATCAGAGATGGACATGTTTATGGTATGTTTCTGCCTGTGTTGTGACGCCCTCTGAAAAAGCAAGAAATGTCAGACAGCCTTGTGTGATCACTATAGTGTCTTGCATTTGTAAAGAATGATGCGTGGTTAACGTAAATCATCATCATTGTATCATGAAAAAGTACATTATACCCAGACCAGCTCGAGTAGTAACGGAAGAAGTGGCCAACGTTGATGTAGGTGTGGATGCAGTACACCCAGACCAACACGTGAAGTGATGGAAGCAGCACTCGGATTCGTTCGTGGAGGGCGTGTCCAAGGCACACCCGAGGGACTAATTACCAGGGAGGAGTGAAGGATCATGGTCATGAAATTTGAATCGGCAATTCACGTGGAGCTCACGAGTGGGGAAAAGGCGGAGCTTCTTGTCTTGGGGATGTCAAGAGTGGAAGGTCACTCCTCGACTGGTTCCACTCCTCTCATCAGTGATACGTCGTGGAGGGGAGCTGGAGGGTTGGGGGTGGATTCTTCTTGAAGATATGGTCAGTCTAGTTTTTGGAGACTAGTTCATGTGTCTCATTAATGATTAGAATATGAGGTTTTCTTCTTCGTCTTTGTTGTTGTTGTTGTGTGTGTGTTGTGTGTGTGTGTGTGTGTGTGTGTGTGTGTGTGTGTGTGTGTGTGTGTGTGTGTGTGTGTGTGTGGTCCTTCTTTACCCGTCGTCTGGTGTTAACCAGCGCCATTTGCACGTCCTCCTCTCCCTTCCCTCCCCCATGAGGAGATCGGCCACTCTTTCAGCTTCCGTAAATTATCAAACATTTAAAGTGGACAAATCCGACTGTACTGCCGTAAATGGCTAAGCCTTGGAGTGTGGCATTAGGGAAGGCAAGCTCCCTAAATCATTAAGGTATCGGGGGCGGCAGTGGTGCTTTGTCGTGGCTAAGGTGGATTAATGCCAGCCCCTGCAAGAGAAATAATGGTAAAGTTCAATTAATCATTTCTCAAGTACCAATTCATGAACGAGAAATACAAGAGCGTTGGCAGGCGGCCTGAAACTGTTTTGGGAGCGCCGTTAAGACCCATGGTCCCGGGTGGGAGTGAGTAGGATTTCGCCCTAAGAAGCTGGCAGGACATGCTACTTCCTTGGTCTTGGGGAGGGAGGGAGGGAAGGGCGGCGTGTGGTGGCATTTGACTGGGCGTTATGTGCAACATTTACGACGGGCGCTCTCTCTCTCTCTCTCTCTCTCTCTCTCTCTCTCTCTCTCTCTCTCTCTCTCTCTCTCTCTCTCTCTCTCTCTCTCTCTCTCGTGTTTTTAATTACATTCACCTGTGTTTGTTGGCTGGCCATCAGCGTGGCACGACCGCTCACCGCCTCTCTCGCCCCGAAGATGTAGCACACCTGAACTTTGGACGGTATGCCACTATTTCCCATGTTCTTGCCAGGTGTGTGTGTGTGTGTGTGTGTGTGTGTGTGTGTGTGTGTGTGTGTGTGTGTGTGTGTGTGTGATTACCCATTTGTCCTGTACGAGGTGAGAGTTTTACACTCGTGACGACCCGCCTCTGTGAAGTTTTTTTTTTTCTTCAGTCGTGTAACTTTTTTAAACTTTCTTTTTTTTTTTCTTTACACTGTCTTCATTTACTGTTTCATCATTCAGTTTCTTCCACTCTTCTCCCCCACCTACCTACGTACCCCCGACCCTGATACAGTAAAAGTACTTCTTTACAACTTTGTTTCTTGTCTAATTTCACGTGACGTTCTCGCCTTGTTCTGTCCCTGTCGCGTCTTTCGAAGATCTGGTCCTTGTTTGTATTGCTTGGTAGCAGATGTGTATGATGGGTCTTGTATATTGTGTTACTTGGTGGCAGATGTATATGATTGTATTGCATGGTGGCAGCTGTGTATGATAAACATGTATGTTGTATTGCTTGGTG
Source organism: Panulirus ornatus (assembly GCF_036320965.1). Lineage (NCBI taxonomy): Eukaryota > Metazoa > Arthropoda > Malacostraca > Decapoda > Palinuridae > Panulirus > Panulirus ornatus. Next base: position 12,244,255 of record NC_092238.1, on the reverse strand, counting down.
GAGGATGTATATGATTGTATTGCGTGGTAGCAGTTGTGTGTGATAACCATGTATATTGTATTGCTTGGTGGAGGATTGTATTACTGTGTGGAGGGTGTATATGATTATATTGCATGGTGGCAGTTGTGTATGATAAACATGTATATTGTATTGCTTGGTGGAGGATTGTATTACTGTGTGGAGGATATATATGATTGTATTGTATGGTGGCATTGTGTATGATAACCTTCCATATTGTATTGCTTGGTGGCAGGTGTGTATGATTGTATTGTATAGTGGCAGTTGTGTAAGATAACCTTGTATATTGTATTGTTTGATGGCCACTGTGTATACTGAGCCTTGTACTCTGTATTTCTCTTACGATGTTTGTGTGTGTGTGTGTGTGTGTGTGTGTGTGTGTTTGCAGGTGTTACCGGGCTGCGCCAACTAGGTGAAACCGCAAGTGAAACGCAGTTCAGTCTCGTCAAAGAACTTCTCTCTCCAAAGAGCCCACATTTCCCTGCTACTGAAAGTAGCGCAACCTTGGGCTGCAGAAGCATTTAGAAAGAGGCCCTGGGTAACACCAGGGCTTTCATAGAAATTGATCCTGGGATAATTTATATATGAATACAAACGTGTGTGTGTCTGTGTGTGTACTTGCCATAATTATGCACTTGAGTACATGTTTTGTATGTGTATGACCCTGGTTGGTTCGTGTTTATTGCGTCCTTACTGTATTTGTGTGTGTGTGTTTGCCTGTGTTTGTACAAGCACGTCTTCCGTATTCTGTCGTGCGTCAGGTTTGCTTGCGTTTGCTGTGACTGGATTGCTTGGGTCGTGCTTGATGTGGTGTGCGCGTCCGTCGTACTTGCAAGCACAGGTAATTACCCAAGTGGCTGGCATCAGGCTGCCTGGCATCAGCTGTGATCGACCATGGTACAGGCAAGACCCCGGGACCTGCTCGACCATGGTACAGGCAAGACCCCAGGACCTGCTCGACCATGGTACAGGCAAGACCCCAGGACCTGCTCGACCATGGTACAGGCAAGACCCCAGGACCTGCTCGACCATGGTACAGGCAAGACCCCGGGACCTGCTCGACCATGGTACAGGCAAGACCCCGGGACCTGCTCGACCCCAATCCTTCCCCTCAATTCGAATTTAATATGTTTCTCCATTGATCTTAAACAGGATACGATACCAACAAATTGAATGTCGGCCTTTTTGGTAAATTCCCCATTAACAATCTGACATTTTGATTGATATTCAAATTCTGCCCAAAATTATAAACCCCGTTGAACTTCAAAAAGACGTCTGGGCAGCTGCTGTGCCGTAAAACACCATCTATACATGTAAATTAAGTGATGTATTCCTTTCACTGGGACTCAGCCAGACATATACAGCCGAGTGCTACACTTAGTTTGGAAATTGGACCTTATTCAATAACGCTGCCGCTGATAAGTGTAATTGCATTGTTTAAGAGAACACGGTCGTTAGCATTTTTGGCGACTTGTCGAGTCGGGCGGCGACCTGGTTTAGGTTTTTTTTTTTCCCCCTGATGTTGGTGGAGGAGATGGAGGGATGATGGAGGGGGGGCGCAGAGGTGTTGGTGATTGTTGAGGGGGTTTGTGTTGGAGATGGTGGTTGCTGGTGATTGTTCAGGGGGTTTGTGTTGGAGATGGTGGTTGCTGGTAGTGTTGGCAATGGTTGTTACTGCCAGGTGGGTTGGTGTTTTTTTTTTTTTTTTTTTTTGCCATTGTTGTTATCTGCTGGTGAAGAAATGGGTTAGGTAATGATGGTTTGCAGCTGCCTCCCATCCCCATCCCCACTTCTCCTCTTCCTCTCACGTACTCGTCCCCCATACCCACACACGGTAAGTTTTCCCTCCCTGGTCGTCGTCTTCGTCGCCTTGGTTTTTTTTTGATAATCCGTCGTGGCAACGACCAGAGCCGCGGTCGTAGTTTGAACAGCGACACCTACACCTAGTTCGCCTAGTTTGGGGAGGGGATGGCGGCGGTGGGAGGAGATAGGGTAGTTACAGGGAGGGAGGGAAGGGAAGGAGGGAGTGTGAAGGAAGGGGATGGAACGGGGAGGGAAGGCAGGGTGGTGATGGAGAGGGAAACAGTGAAAAGTGGGAGGGTGGAGGAGGAATAGGTGATGGTGATGATGGTGAACCCCCAAAGGAGAATGACGGAGGGAGATACTGGTGGTGGGAGGGGAGGTTGTGAGGGGTAGGGGAAGTGATGGGGAGGGGAAGAGGAGGGAGGGGAGAGTAGAGGCCAGCAGCAGCAGCTCGGGAAGCAGAGGAGGAGGAGGAGGAGGGGAGAGAAAACGACGTCAACAGCAAAAGCCATAGAGAGTGGAGAGAGGCAGGGGAGAGGAGCGATATAGGGGAGAGGAATGGAAGTACAGGGGAGAGGGGGAGATGAGAGACGGGAGAGTAGGGGGAGATAGAGTGGGAGAGAGAGAGAAGTGAAGGGAGGGAGGATGGAACGACTGGAGAGAGGAAGAGGAGAAATGGAGGGAGAAGCAAGAGGAGACACGATGATAAAGAAGAGAAATGGGGTTAGTGAGAGGGTAAGGGAGAGGAGGAGGAGGAGGCACGGGCCGAGAGAGAGAGAAAAAAAAAGAGGGAAAGGGGGGAAGGGAGATAAGGGGTTTAAGAGAGAGAGAGAGAGAGAGAGAGAGAGAGAGAGAGAGAGAGAGAGAGAGAGAGAGAGAGAGAGAGAATAAAATAATAAGAGGGGATGAAGGAGGATTTTTAGCGTGGTTTCTCCCCCGTGTGTTTCCCTGTGCGTTGGCCGGAGTGGCAGAGGGAGAGGGAAGGCCACGCAGACGAATGAGAGAATAATGGCAAACGAATGGAGAGCATAACGCTGATTGAGTAATTAATTCCTTGATGTCTACATCCCAGCCCGGCTCTCTACTAATGCGGAAGAGGGGAGAGAGAGGGTAGAGTGAAAATATTGGAGAGGGAGAGAGGGAAATGAGAGAACAATGTGAAGAACAGAGAGATGGCGTGCGAAGAATTGTTTTAAATCCCCAACTAGTTGTATTAATGCCTAAGAAGGGACGTACGTAGATAGAAAGGGAACGGTCGAAGGGGCTGATGATTGAGGAATTAGGAGGGAAGTAAAGGAGGGAAATATGAGAGAGAGAGAGAGAGAGAGAGAGAGAGAGAGAGAGAGAGAGAGAGAGAGAGAGAGAGACAGACAGAGGGAGAGAATATGGAAGTGAGTGAGTGTAACACTTTGATTTCGAAATGTGTATTTAAATAGCTACATACATAACAGGATACAGTAAAGCGGGAGAAGGGGAGCGAACTAGGGAGAGGGTGTGAGAGGGGAAGGGAGAGGGTAGGCGGTGAGGGGAGGGAGTGGATAGACAGCGGAGGGAAGGGGTGGGAGAGGATAGGCAGCGAAGGGAAGGCATGGGAGAGGATGTGGACGTGTAGACCAGTGTTCTCGTACTTGGGTATGTCTCATCATACACCTCTCTTCTCTTACCCTGGCTGGAGGAGTCGAACACCTCGCGCCATGTTAACCCGCATGATAACCACAATACCCCAGCCATCACGTTGATTCCGCCTCTCTCTCTCTTCTATTGGTCTCATATCGGTAGGTGTTCTCGAGCGGTTGTCTGCCTGTGTGTAGCGCGCGGGCTGGTCCCCAAGATTGAGTAAGATCTGGGGGCGCGCGCCTGGCCTGGCCGCTGCTTCCTCAAATGTGCGCGTGGCGTTACACGAAGCTTAGCCGTTGCGGTGCTTGCCTCCTCGCTTCTCATAGTGACGTTGTGGGATTCACTTTATTCTCAAGTCTCTCTATATTTTCTCTCAGCATTGCCACTTTTAGAGAATCGGACCTTCGAATGCCTAAGAGAATTGGGTCATAATGGTAACGCGTGTGTGTGTGTGTGTGTGTGTGTGTGTGTGTGTGTGTGTGTGTGTGTGTTATAAAACCCCCAGGACCCCATTTATAGGGGGCTGATGCATATCCAAGGCTGCACACCGCGCAGGAGCAGGGTCGTCTTTGAAACGAGACGGTCCTTTACGAGAATGTACTCCATGAGGCCCTGAACGATGATAGAGCGTTACTGGGTGCGACTTCTCTCTGGCGGCGGAACCACTTTGCAGGCGGAGTCCGGTAACACCTATATATATATATATATATATATATATATATATATATATATAGAGAGAGAGAGAGAGAGAGAGAGAGAGAGAGAGAGAGAGAGAGAGAAGCGGAACCTGATACCAACTAGACTTGGTTACTCGGTGCGTGGAACGTTACCTATGGCAAGGTTGTGTCATCATCATCATCATCATTGTGAAAGGTGTGTGTACACAGTCTCGTCCAGGAACTCCTCACATCGTAAAAGGGGTCCAGCCTTACCCTGATAATGATTGGAGCGCTGCTATGGAACTCCAGGACCCCCGTAAGAGGGTCATGGGATAACTGTTATTTATAATTGTAGTAATATATATATATATATATATATATATATATATATATATATATATATATATATATATATATATATATATATATATATATGATATGTGATATACTGCAGTAAAGTCAGAGTGATGCGCGTGATGTTGTAGTATTTGCTGGTAACCTCGAGGAAAAATGAAACCCGATAAGTCTGCCCTGAAGATGTAATATGCACGAAAGTGCACACTGGAGTTCTCGTGTTTCATTATTCCTCGTAGTTATCAACATATACATATATATATATATATATATATATATATATATATATATATATATATATATATATATATATATATCTTTTCTTTCAAACTATCGCCATTTCCCGCATTAGCGAGGTAGCGTTAAGAACAGAGGACTGAGCCTTTGAGGGACTACCCTCACCTGGCCCAATTCTCTGTTCCTTCTTTTGGAAAATTAAAAAAAAAACGAGAGGGGAGGATTTCCAGCCCCCCGCTCCCTCCCCTTTTAGTCGCCTTCTACGACACGCAGGGAATACGTGGGAAGTATTCTTGCTCCCCTATCCCCAGGGATATATATATATATATATTAAAACTTTAGTCTATTTTTGATAGACTTGAAGCTTTATTTTGACCCATGTCGTGTCGACTACGAGGTTTTGTGTGTGTGTGTGTGTGTAGGGGAATGATGAAGGAAGAGGATGCGTTGTGTGATGAAGGTAAGGTTTATGGCGTTGTGAGGTGGAGGTAAGGGACAGGGTGGGTTGTTGGGGGGGATGGAAAGAATACGAACACTGTTGATAGTGAGAATAAGGATTACATTACCCTTCCGTTGGTTGTACGAGTTTAGTGTATTGTACGGAGGAGACTTGTTGCTGCAGACGAGTGGCCTATGTGAGAACACAACTCGAGACGTTATTTGAGGAACTTCCATTCACGTTCTGTCATTCGTTTGAACAGGACAACAGACGGGGTCGCTCTATCGTACAGTTAACACCTCAGAAATGGCCAGGGTCCGATGTAATCATAGCAGATATGCTCATAATAAAAAGAAGAAAACGAAGAAGTGGTCTCCTGGTTATAATCCACTATCCCCAGCCAAGTTTACCGTCAGTAGTTTTAAAAAGTTATTTTGAGTTTTCAAACCCCTCCGGGTGACTCTCAGACATTGCCATGAATATGTGAGTAATAAATTGCTGCCTTAGTTGCGAGTGGCCGGGACGCCGTCGTAGGCAAGGACGTGATGATGACCACCACTCCCGAAGTCGTCTCTCTCTCTCTCTCTCTCTCTCTCTCTCTCTCTCTCTCTCTCTCTCTCTCTCTCTCTCTCTCCGGGGGTGCCGCGGCAGGTGAAGGGCACGAGTGACACGTGCCCAGGTGTTGCCGGGGAGGGAGGAGGAGGTGGGGGGGGGAGAGTAGAGGCAGGTGTTCACGCTGCTGTGCCTGTCTGGCTGGCTGTATTGTGACAGATGTTGGCGACTTCCTGTATCAGGTGTTTGCCAAGGAAAATTAGGTGTCAGGCAGGTTGATGAATGAGTTTTATGAGGATATTTGACAGGTGTTTGTACGATTTGATCTAGCGGGAGTGTGGGCCAAGTGTGATGAAGTGTTACACAGTTATTACGTAGGTGACTGTTGTCAGGTGACAGATGTTGACTGCGTAATGTATAGGACAAGTGTCCAGGTGTTACGAGGTATGTTTGATATAAGTTGAGAGAGCAATGGAAAACAGTTACGTGTTGGGCAACAGCTGTAATCTTGAGAATTTTTCAGGGGTATTTGACGAGTGTTAACGGCAGAGTGAACTAGAACGAATACCATGGTACAGGTGTGTGAGCAGGTATTTTAAGAGTAATGTCTTGTGTTGACAGCATCGGCGAAGGGAGGAGCAGGTGTTAGGTAGCGGGTATGTGAAGCGGGCAGTGTATAAGGAATGGTTGACACATGTTACATGTTGGATCAGAGAAGTTGCAGATGTCGGGTAACGTGACTTGAGTCCTCTGATGGTGTGTGAGTGGTGCTTGACATCTGTTGACAGTTGGAATGTGGAGAAGAGCAGGTGTCAAGTAGCCAGAATACGAGCTTCAGAATGCATGAAGAATGTCTGACAGTCGTCCGGTATAGAGACCGTAGTATCCTGATTTTGGCTGTATTGACTGGGCCACCAGTGTCGACGTGCAAAGACATCCACTTCCTCATACCCTGTTGATGAGGTTTTCTCTTGGGTGTTTCGTACGTGTCATCACCTCATTTTTCTGCTGATTTCTGTGGACGGAACGTAGGAGTAAGTGCGCGAAAAACAGGAGGATGAGAGGGTATGGTATGGACGTCGATGGAGGCGCACAAGTCCACTGAATGTTGTGTATTGTGCTAACGTTAGGCTGGCTATAGGTGCCTCACGCCGCTGAATGTTGCATTAAAGTTCCAATGGCGGACGTCTTCTGCCATGATTAATGTGACCTTCTCAATTTTGATGGAACAAAACGCTCCGTCAATACATCGACCCGACCCTCCCTCACTCCTTCCCTCGCCCCGATGGCCAGCCAGCCCTCTGGCCACCCAGCCCGCCCACCTACTCGTCCACTCCACCCACCCAGATCCCTCTCCTCCACTCCACTCCAACTCGGACTAAGACGTGAGGGGCTGGACACGGGACAGCCACACGAAGAACTGGACACGGGAAGGATTTTTGCAGCTGGACACCCGACACCTGCTGGTCTGTACTAGAAGTTCATGGTGAGGTCATTGGACGATGGCATGAAATCGGGGAACCAGAACCAGGTCAAAGGCCACTGAGACAGCAGGCGCACGTCACGCAAATCCTGGGGTCTGAGGCGGTTCACATAGCACAGACCAACACTCATTAACGTGGCCAGATCAGGAACAAACATTGTGAGGATTTGTGTGTGTGTGTGAGACTGCTGGACCCTCCTGCATAGCAGTGTTACTTTAGTACATTACATCAGTGTGAGTACATCAGGAGGGAGTGTCTTGAGGTAGTGTTCACCATCATAGGTAGAGGGCAATGCTGGTGTAAACTACTGCTGGTGTGGCCTTATCGCTGGCCGCTGCACCCCAGGGACCATGCTGAAGTTTCAGGAGGAGATGACACTTCAGTCAGGGTTGTGTGTTTCCGTAATGAGGTGTTAAGTAACACTTGGTGTAAAGTGGTAGTTAAGACAGTCAAGACGACGAGAAGTATTGCGAGCTTTTGGTAGTTTTGTAAATGAACTCCGACAGCCATCTATATTATCGTAAATCATGTGTAAATCGTACTGTTTTATACTGTAAACATCCCTGTATGCCTGCCACCCAGGTAATCTAGACGTACCTCACCCTTGTGCTTAACTAAGGTGTGGAAATATCCAGCCTCACCTTTATCTTAAGCTCTTTTATGATCAGTTAACTAGTAAATTCTGTCGTGATCTCACACCTCTGTAATATCTGTAATACCTTAACTGTATTTTCAGCCGAATGTCTAAGTTAATGATCCGGTATTTATTGATTTTGTTTATGTATTCACTTATCTACCTATTTACACAGATATATCTCCTAACTACAGGTATTTATCTTGTGGCCATGAATGTTTATTAAGCCCAGTTACCTGGGTGAAATGATACATTCTCTGTAAAGTGTTCCGTGTGGGAATCTACAATTCCCGTGGATGTGAAAGTCACAGATTCTTTCACTCGGCCGCCGGAATATTACCTGTATGGCTGTGACTGGCTGAGGAGACGGACGCTGGAGGTATTGTTAGGCGAGCAGTCGAGCCACGCATGACTCATGCATGGCTTTACTGTCACCAAAGGGGAGCGGACACAGTCACAATGTTGGACCTTATGGATATGTAATGAATGGTAAAGGGACGCGGTGGCCGCCCGTCACTCACCTCGATGTATAGGGGGCTTGTCGCCACCAAAGTTGAAGTGCTGATCTGGATCTTGGATGCCTTAGAGATCCGGTATGCTTGCTTGAGCGCCGGGGAGGTAGAGGGTCAGCTGTGGGAATGCCACTTGCCGGAGGGGCCATACTACTGGCACTACTCCGGTATGCCATGCCATCCTCCGTCTTTTCCCTTCTTTCCTCCTTCCGCCGAGGAGCGCGCCAACCCTACACTCCCCCCTCTCTTGCCACAGGGGCGGAGGGAAGGTGTGGTGGTGACAAGACGGCGTGAGTGTCGTCGGAGACGCGAGCATCGGTGGTGGCCGAGATTAGTGGAAGCTGCATTATGCACACGGACATTTAACAAAGGTCGCTAAGTGAAGCAGGAGTCTTAAGGTGGACGCCAGGCGCTCGAATATTTGATTTGGGTCTCTCAAGATCGAGGAACGTCCGACACTGGGGGGCTGGGGTACGAGGATTTAGGGGGGGCTGGAAGGTAGGTAGATGAGGAGGACTTGGTCTTCGACAAGGCTCCGACAGGATAGACTCCAGTATCGCAGGTTCTTAATATTGTATCATTATGCTTGCCTCGGGCCCCCCTCTGACACGACCTGTTCTTGCTCATGACTCCTTGGGTCTCCCTCATAACCCACCCGGGGCCAGGCTGCAAACACCTGCCTTCACACCCAACCCAAATGGTCATCAGCTTCAGGAACCCTCACCCTTACAGCCTACCTCACTCCCTCCCCTGCCTCCCTCCTCAGGCTGCCCACCTCACCGCTTCCTCCCCTCCTCTACAAAATTCATGGCGACGAATATTAACCAGCCGCCGCCACTGTCCTCCGTCGCGGTGGTCAGCCCCGGCCATGAGACATCGAACCTTTGCCTGAAACTTTCAACACAAGGCTCGTCTCTTCTTCTAGAGTGTCTCAAGTGTTCTGATGGTGTTTGATGGAGTCCGAGGATGGTTGGAGAGGAGCTAGGGAGCACCTGCGGTGGGTGAGGATGCACTCAAGGTGCAGGGGGCCACCGCCAATGATAGAGAGCGCCGACGGAGGCAAGGGGGGCGACGCCAGGGATAAGAGGGCTGGCCACCGACAGAGGTAAACAGGGCAGCAGCAGGGGTGAGGAGGTACTGACCTAAGTAAAAGGGTATACATAATTGTTAAGAAGGACGTACCTGAAGGTTGAAATCCCACTTGAGGCTTGAGGTTCTGTCATCATCACTATTCGTGTGTGGCAGGTCAGGGGAAGGGGGCTGCGGTAATACAGGGGCTAAAAAGAGAGCGATATGGCTCGGGATTTTGTTATTGTTCTGTGAAGCCTTTGCTTACTGCCCTCAGAACAATTTCTCGACGCCCTCAAAGCATGAAAGATTGCTCCAGCCAAAGACTACCTTTTTGGCTAGTTACGTGGAAGTGTAGCTTCCCTGAAAAAGTTGTTGGGCTGGTGTAGTGTGAGGGAGAACAGGGGAAGCGTAGACGCTGGTGGCATTATTTACACTATGGTAGCGGGAGGTGACCCCTGTTGGGACCTTGTACGGTGCTGGGGTGGGAGAGGGCCGCAGGTTAACTCCTTGCCATTATTGATGACACAGCTGATGGGCCATCCTGGTCACCGTCTCTCAAGATGTTCCTCACTCACTCTCCCCCCCAAGATCTACGACCAGTCGTAGTAGGTTCACTCGTCTGCAGCCACGCTGTGTGCAGATAAACACCGTCTTGTCTGGGGAAACCTGTCGGAATCCTTTTTTTTAAACAAAATATCATCGAAATCATGATATTCGTTTATACTTCTGTCTCTTGTTCTACGTTTGTATTTCGATGATACAGAAATATTGTTATGGATTTGAGAAGGATAATTTCACCGTTGAGAAATGCAATACTCGTCTGTCGCCTACTACAACAGGGAGACGCTGTTCCATCTGGCTTACTGGCCATTCTGTAGAGATTCTACGATACTTGTATTGTAAGGGGCGGGTGAAGGCGTCCCAGAGCGGCCCTTCTAAAAGTAGGTTATAGTGGGCAGGTGAGGAGCGCAGGACGGTAAGGAATGATTTAGGAGCCGTGGCCACGTCACCTCCGCTGGGGGTCACGCTGCCCCGACCCTCTCCAACACCCGGCACCATACATTTCCTCCGCGCCACACACACACACACACACACACACCACAACATGCAGGTCTACGGCTTTCGACTTCGCAGGTGTCGGCGATCGTTCGGGAGGTGCGTCACAGCGCTTGATCACCGTCAGGCGCTGCCTTGCATCCATTCCACGTCGAGGTCACAACTCTTGGTAAAGCTGCTGTTGCCATGCTGTCTGGACACTGCATGAAATAACGTCGACCGGGTCAAATACTTATCGTAACCACGACCATATCGTCGCTTAGCCACACTCCCTTCCCCTCACACACTCGCTCAGCATGCCGGCTTAGACAGCACGAGGGAGGAGGGATCACTCAGCATAACATCATAGAAGGAGAGAGGTGAGGGTCACTCGGCATGTCGACCTAGACAGCACCAGGGAGGGAGGATCACTCAGCATGACGGCCTAGACAGCACCAGGGAGGTAGGACCACTCAGCATGACGGCCTAGACAGCACCAGGGAGGGAGGATCACTCAGCATGTCGGCCTAGACAGCACCAGGGAGGGAGAATCACTCAGCATGTCGACCTAGACAGCACCAGGGAGGTAGGACCACTCAGCATGACGACCTAGACAGCACCAGGGAGGTAGGACCACTCAGCATGACGACCTAGACAGCACCAGGGAGGTAGGACCACTCAGCATGACGGCCTAGACAGCACCAGGGAGGGAGGATCACTCAGCATGTCGACCTAGACAGCACCAGGGAGGGAGGATCACTCAGCATGTCGACCTAGACAGCACCAGGTAGGGAGGGAGGACATAACAGCAGAGGAAGAAAATCTTTTCCCCTCCGTCTTGGTGAACGCACCTCCACGAAAAAAAAAAAAAAAAAAAAAAAGTAGTTGACAATGTGGTGAGTGTGTGGGGTGAGGAGGACAACATGAATGCTGCATGGAAGCCGACTCCCCGACACACGGGCCCGACACACCAGCACACCCATAATTCAGGAGGCCAACCTGACCCCCGAGTCCGCTCTCCACTCCGGCCTCATGTATTTAAGTGTTACCATCAAAGTTGTAGGAGAAATTTTAAGTGCGACCGTTCTTACGGGCGTGGGTTCGGAAGGGTCGCGCTTTTAATTAATGGGTATGTACGGGAGTGGGGCTATGGGGGGCTGATGTGAAAGGAATGGATTGATTACCTCACGAAGTGTGATTTTGTGCGAGTTGGACCACCTCGTGTTATGGTGTGTGTGTGTGTGTGTGTGAACAAAGACACAGTCTTTGTTTCAGGTGTATTTGTTTCCCCGCCCTAAGGTGACGTATTAACATATTGCTACCATGTATCTACACTGATCATTTCCAGTTTTTTATATATTCACGTAGCTTCGCCTTTTTTCCCCCGTCTCATTAGGAACCTTATTTCTGTTGCATAAACGTTGGTTCAACACGTCAGTGGTGTGGTGTGTGTGTGTGTGTGTGTGTGTGTGTGTGTGTGTGTGTGTGTTGACCACCACCAACCCAGGTGCTGGTGCTGGTGTTGACCTCGCTATGCTTGCATATGTTGATGATACTCTGCTGTGTCACCCAACCACTAGATCACGACCTCTTGGTCCTCCCATCTATGTGACTTCTCCTTTTCCTAGGAAGCGCGTGTGTGTGTGTGTGTGTGTGTGTGTGTGTGTGTGTGTGTGTGTGTGTGTGTGACTGGTTTGTGTTTGTGTTTGTGTTTTTTTTTTGTTTCTGCCTGTGTGCCTGTGCCTGTTGTTTGCGGTGGGTTGAAAGGCTAAAGTTGTTTTAGCGTGGTATGTGATGAGCTTGTTGCCTTTCTAGGAGGGTGGGGGAGGGTGGGTGAGGCGGACGGAAAGTGTTTTAGGTGGTTAGAGAATATTTTTTTTTAGGGGGGGAGTTGGGTTTGGGGTTCCCAAATTGCATTATGGGTCGAAGGATGAAAATATTTTGATTTCTTCGGCCGGGTGGGGTTAAAAATGCCGTCATACGGAGCGCATTACTTCTAATGGTGTGGATGGGTGACCGGCTGGTCCCGCCTCTCGCCATGGACGTCAGCCAATGGGAATCGCTATTCGTCGTACACTGTAGCCAATAGGCGTCTCCTTCCCTTAGGGTGTAGCCAATAGGAGTCCCCCGCCCTTAGTGTAGCCAATAGGCGTCTCCCTCCCTTAGGTTGTAGCCAGTAGGAGTTCCCTTCCCTTAAACTGTAACCAATAGGCGTCCCTCTCCCATAGGATGTAGCCAATAGGAGCTCCCCTCCCTTCACCTGTAGTCAATAAGCTACCATCTCCCTTAGGGTGTAGCCAGTAAGGGTTTCCCTTCCTTAGAACGTCGCCAATAGGCCTATTGGTATCACCCCGTTAGACCCTTTAAGACGACGGTCGGAACCATGAGCACGACCCTTGACTATGAGGGCCGGACCTTCGACCTGACCTTAATCAAAGGCTAGGCTGAAGGCCGGACTATTATACCCAAAAGGTCGTAGCGTCGTGCTCAAGGATCGCGCCGTCGTGTTCAAAGGGATTTAAGTATGGATTATAGCCAGTGGGAATTACTCTTTCCCGTCAGCGTCAGCCAATAAAAGTCACTCCCGCCATTAACTGTAGGTAATGAGAGGTGCTCTCTGCCGTGGCCTGTAGCCAGTGAGAGGCACCTCTTGTCATGGATTGTAGCCAATGAGAGGCGCTCATCGACGCCGCCGACATGTATAACGGTCACCGTGTTCTCACTGGACCCGCGCTGACCAACCAGAGAGTAGAGAGCGAGTCCGCCTCCGTTTGGCGCTCTTTTCTATGCCCCGCGAGTCGCCTACCACAAGACCTATAGATGTCGTTTTTCTCGTCTGTTTGGCCCTTTAGAGTGGTCGTTCTTGTGGTCGTCGTGGTCGAGGTTGTTGGCAAGAGATCCCTCGTTCCCCTTTTCGGAGACGAACCTGTAGAAGTCGCCGTTGCCAAGGGGAGGAAGGAGGGAGGGAAGACGTGCTGGTGCGTTCGTTGTTAACTGTCGCGTCGGTCGCCGAGGTGGTTTCTCGGGCGTCCCCTCGCTCTTGGCCGATCTCTTGAGAGTCGGTAGTCTTTTGCTAAAATTTCCATGATCTTAACTTTGAAAAAAAAAAAGAAAAAGAAAAAAAACAACAGCGGAGTGTTCGGCATGCGTGATGGTTCGCCTGCGACAGAGAGGCGATTTTCCTTAATTATTCAGATAATTTAATGATTTCGGATGAGGACACACACAAGGTTGGCTCAGGCTGGGTGAGGCGGCCTGAGGTGGAGATGTAATGTATGTCTCTCAGTGGTGGTGGTGGCGTTGGTTGTGTTTCCAGTGGTCACTACAGTGGGACTGGATAATGCCAGTGTTGTGCCGGTAATGCCGATGTCGCCCCTCAGATATTGATGGTGGTGTCCACCTGGTAGGTGCTCAGCTCTTGGATGCTGACGGTAGGTGCGGCCTCTTCATGGTGTCGTTGGTGTGGTATTTATGGATGGTTCGTCTATCGATAATGTTGACAGTTGAGTTAAAGGGCGTCTGGCGTTGTCGACGTACCTGGTCACTCGCTGGCAAGCTAGGACGTTGACGGCCTGTTACCGGCTGTTATAGAAGAGTTTGTACCCTTGGATATGCCTTCTTTTTCTTCTTTTTTTTCTTCAGTATTCCACCCCGTAACGCCGCCATTGTCCCTCTCTCATTCCCCTCCACCCCTCTTATCTCTCTCGGTGTCTTTAACTGCAACCCCCACACTATTTCCCCTTTAACCCCCGGCAACCAGCGGAGGTAACCACTATCCGTCTTATTCATCCCGTGTGTTTGGCCACCATCCACCGTATGCCTGCCGTGTTTATCCACCGTATGCCTGCCGTGTTTATCCACCGTATTCTCCTCCTGTGAGTTACCACTATCCATCATTCTACTTTATGCTCCACTGCTAACTACGTCACTCCCGCTTTTTTTTTTTTCTTAACCAGTGTCTACCACACTTTCCATTGGGTTTGCCCCCAATCGACCTTATCCCCCTATTTTTAACCACAGCTTTTTTTCCCCTTTAAAACCCCCTTTTCCCCCAAATTCCTTATTTCCAAACTTTGGTTTTAAAAAATTTTTTTCCCCAAAAAAATTTTTTTTCCCCCCAAAAAACTTAAAAAAAAAATTTGTTTAAAAAGGGGGCAGGGGGTTTTTAAAACCAAAGGAAATTTTTTTTTAAAAAAAAATTTTTTTTTTTTTTTAAAAAAAACGGGGTTTTAAAAATTTTTTAAAAAAAAAAAAAAAAAAAAAATTTTTTTTTAAATTTTTAAAAAAACCCCAACCCACAAAAAAAAAAACCCCCCCCCGGGGGGGCCCCCCCCCCAAAAAACCCCCCCCCCCAATTTGGGTTTTTTTTTTTCCCCAAAAATTTTCCTTCCCCGGGTTTTCCCTTTTTTTCCCCTTTTTTTTTCCCCCCCCAAAAAAAAAAATTTTTTTTTTTTTTTTTTTTAAAAATTAAAAGGGGGGTTTTTTTTTAAAAAAATTTTTTTTTTTTTTTTTTTTTTTTTAAAAAAAAAAAAAAAAAAAAATTTTTTTTTTTTCCTTAAAAAAAATTTTTTTAAAAGGGGGGGCCCCCCCCCCTTTTCGGATTACTGTATTTTTCCCCCACAAAAATTGGGATTATTATTACCCACAGGTATTGACGGTTACCACTTACCCACAGGAAAAGGACGTATTTCATTTACCCCAGGCTGGACTTATTTCACAAACCCCCAAAAAACAAAAACACCACACCCACAGGGGTGTTAGATTCCTTACCCCAGGCCTTTTGACTGTATTTTTTACCCAAAACGGGCTGTTACGATTTCATTCCCCCAGTTGCTTACTTACACCCAAGGCAGTTACTTATTTATTAAACCCCAGAGTGACGGGATTTACTTCCCCAAGCTTTTTTATGTACTTTTTTAAAACCCAAGGAGTTGACCTGAAAACTTCCTTACCCAAGGCAAAAGTTGATTTTATTTAAACTTAAACAGGCCAGTTTCCTGTATTTCCCCCAAACCCCCAAGGCTAGTTGCTGTATTTACTTCCCCAAAGGCAAAATTTGACGTTTTTCCCTTCCCACAGGTTTGTTTTTTTTTAAACCACGGGCATTTGACTGTATTTCACTTACCCACAGGCTAGTTGACTGTATTTCACTTACCCACAGGCTAGTTGACTGTACTTCACTTACCCACAGGCCAGTTGACTGTATTTCACTTACCCCCAGGCCAGTTGACTCTGTATTTCACATACATACAGGAATTTGACGTCTCAGCACTAAAAACCCGTACTTAACTCCGGTTGGGTCCCCGTACAATATCCCGGCCGTGGTAGCCACAGTACACGTTATATCCTCCCCGCTCCCCTCCTCCTCCTCCCCCCACGTGTTTATCCACCACCTCCACCACCTTATATCCTCCCCCCACCCCCGTACTTAAGCACTCCCTTTTTTATATCCCCTTTTTTAATTCCCCTCTCCTCTCTCTCTCTCTCTCTCTCTCTCTCTCTCTCTCTCTCTCTCTCTCTCTCTCTCTCTCTCCTCCACGTATATACCCACCGCACAACCTCCCCCGCAACCCACTGCTCCTTCACCTGGTGTCCTGAGCTGTCCCTTCCCCTCCTCCCTCCTCAAGAGTTGACTCCAGGTCAGAGAGAGGGAGGTCTCCCCCTTCCTTCCCCCACACACACTCATCTCCTCCCCAATCAACTGTCCAATGTACAGCAAGTGGAAGACGGGGGGGAGAGGGGTGCTTATAGCTGGCACTGTCCCTGTGGAAGGTGGAGGTGTGGGAGGATAGGTTAAAAACACTAGTGATGGTCCTCTTTCCTTTTTTTTTAATTAACTGCGAACCGACCATAAAAAGAAATAAGATGGTGGGAGAATTGCTACTCCCAATATTTTGAGAGGAAACATTTTGGTTGCTGTAAAAACTGGCCCGGGTGTTATGGGCCAATGGCGCGGGCCTAAACCCCCCCTGCCAAAGTGATTTCTTTGAGTCGGGTGGCGGCATGTGTGGGTCGGGACGTCTGCCGTGCGCGCCCCCGAGTCAGTTCGGGTGGCGTGGGTGGGGGTCGGTCGGGACGTCTGCCGTGCCCATGAGTCGGTCAGGTGGCCGGGGGCAGCGGGGGAGCTGTTGTTGGTCGTCTGTGGCTGCCTGCCCCCTTACTGGCACCCCATGACGTCACGCCGTGCCCTACCCTTATCAAAATATTCTTTCTATAAATATAGGGTATCGCTGTTTACGTTACACCTCCCTTCCCCCCCTACATCCCCCATCTCCTCCTCCTCCCCATAGTCTGTGCAGGTGGGGATGGTGGAGGGGGAGAGGAAGGGGCGGGTGGCGGGTGGGTGTCGTATAGTGTAGGGGAAGAGAGTGTGTGTGTGTGTGTGTGTGTGTGTGTGTGTGTGTGTGGGAGTTGGCAGCGTCTTATCTTCGCGTCATGACACTCATCTCTTGCGCTAAATCCCTCGCCCATATACCCCTAAAGGCTTACAGGGTGCCACAACTTCAACCTTTCCCGCCCAACCGCACAGTAAATCCCCACCAGGAAATCCCTCGTCTTGTAATACAAAAAATCCCTCTTAATTCGGGATCTGTAGGAGGGAGGGTGAAAGAGGGTGGTGGTTGGGAATCCGTCAAGCAAATAGGACGGTCTGTTTACATAAGATATATATTTAAACTGACCCACCATATTCCTTCTTCACCACCACCCCTACACACACACACACACACACACACACACACACACACACACACAGATATAAAGAAGTATTTGATATATTATGAGTCATGGATAAATGGAATGAATTGAATGATGAAGTTGTCAGTATGGGCAGCTTATAGAAGTTTAGAAAGTTGATATCAGTAATGAAAGTTCAGATCTGTAGGGGCCCGCTTAGCATAAAACTCCTTCCTTTCACAGTACAAAATAGGTAATTACACACACACACACACACACACACACACACACACACACACACACACACACACACACACACACACACACACACACACACACACACACACTATGAAACCTAACTCAGAGATATAATCATAGAAATGATTCGGACTTCAATCACTTTGTATGATAACATAGACTTGGGAATAGTCGGAGACCCGAGCATTGTAGTGGAAGGATCTGCGAAATTCCCAAGCAAGAAGTAAGAACCTGGGTATACTTTTCACCTCATCTACCTAGCCAAGGGTAAAGAAAAAAAAAGGAGGGATGAGGCGATGAAAGAAATGTCAAAAAGAAAATATGCGAAGGAGCTTAGTGATGCTCTCTGGTAGATGATATAGACGCATTCCAGCCAGTCAGCATTTGAAAGGTATGAGAGGAAATTGAAAAGTATATGGGGGATGTGTGGGAATTGATAGGTATGAGGGGAAACACGTCTGTTGCAGGGTAAAGGAAGGGTGGTCAAGGAGACATGAGTGAGAAGAATGCTGTGGGCAAGGCAGGAGACGAATCAAGAGCTTCCCCACAAATATGCTTTCGCACAAGTTCATCAGGAATATGTTTTCAGTTGAGGGACAGCTACGAATGCGAAGGGAATTCAAGGGGAAGAATTGTAGCGACTGATGTAAAAGATATGGTGGAAGTGAATGACGGTATCGTAGATATTTTCACAGTAGCCCCAGCAACAGAGAGAGAGAGAGAGAGAGGGATTGGGAGGAGGTGTTACAAAACACTGAAGCGTAGAAAAGACAGACATAATACTTAAAGCTCATGGTGCGTCTGTGATGAAGATATCTGCACATACACGTGACATACCACTTGAAGCGTTTCTCTGGACGTCATTACGGAGGGAGTGGAAGACGGCAGATGTCATACTTCTTTTAAGGAAAGGAGACTAAAAAAAAAAATGGGGTGAATGCGCTGAACGATAGACTGATCTGTCTAATGGGGAGTCGTCTGTTACAAGTACTGGGAAAGAAAATGGGAAAACAAGTAGACGAGTGCTTGCAAAGGAGAAACTTCCTGAGAGAGAGAGAGAGAGAGAGAGAGAGAGAGAGAGAGAGAGAGAGAGAGAGAGAGAGAGAGAGAGAGAGAGAGAGAGAATTCAGGGAAGGAAGATCATGTGTCACGAACCTCTTAGATTTCTATAAGAAAGTGGGCATTGTTTTAGCCAGAAGAGAGCGATGGGTGGATTGTCTGTATCTGGACTGCCAGAAAGCATTTGACGCTGTTACCTCATGGCAGGTTGGTGAAGACGCTAGATCTTCAAGAATGAATAAGGGGTAGTAGTACAGACATGGATAAGTCTCTCCATCTTAATGGAAGGGTAGAATGGACGCATGTTATGGCAGCTTTTCCTTAGATTGGCTGTAATCACAACTGGAGTGCCAGAGGGATCTGTTTTGAGACCATAGTTCTTCTTGATCTGAGTGAATGACTTGCCGGAAGGATTGGATTCCTTTTTGAATATGTTTGCAGATAATGCCAGAGTCATGAGGCAGGCTCAAAACTAGGAGGATCGCATCTGTTTACAATTTCAGTTCGACTTCAGTACCGATTCCTTGATAGAGGAACGGGATCCAAATGCTGTCACCACGTACCACTGTACAATAGTACCAGAAGCAAGTGGCAAGTGTCTTAGTAGATTAACTACTTACAAGGGGACTTTGACAGGCTCCAGAGTGTGTCAGACACGCTGGTGATGAAGAAACTCAGCCCGAGCCAGTGGCAGATAATGAGAATGGCTTGCAGTAAAAGAAGGTCTCTATATGAACATTTTCTCACCAGGAATAAGCTGCAGGCGCGTAAGAGGGAGACTTGGGAGTAGACATCGTTCACAACCTGTTGCCAGTGTCCCTCGTTTGGAGGATCGTAAATGAGACAGACTGTCTTCATGCAGATCCTGAGATAGCATTTACGTTTACTTCGTACGTTAGGCCAAGACTGGAATGTGGTTTCCTAGTTGGGTTACCGCATAATATAGAGGCATAAAGAACTAAGAGAGAAGGTTAAGAGGAGGACAACAGATATGATACCATGATTAAGAAAGCTGAATTACGGAGGAGGTCTAGAGGCGTTGAATTTGTCCACCATGGAAGAAAGAAGAGTAACGTGTGACCTGCTCACAATCTTGAATTTTTTAAACGATTGATTAATGTCAAAAGTGAACAGTTCTTCGGGATATGCAAGGATGGAGTTACCAGAGACCGTAACATGATGATAAGCAAGAAACATGTTACAAAAGATGTATAAACGGTACTAATATAGTACGAGTCGTGGATGAATGGAATAAACTGAATGATGAAATTGTGAATGCGGACACCATACACAAGTGTACAAAGTGTAAAACTCCTCCCCCGTACAGTTCTAATAGGCAGTTACACACACACACACACACACACACACACACACACACACACACACACACACACACACACACACAGAACGGTCCTTTACCTGCCATTGTGAACGTCATAATCAATGCATGAACAAGTGCATAGCTATGCAGGTGAACAGCTCAGTTTTCTGTTGGAGTATGTGATAACATCAACCACTGCATTACGGTAACTATTCATGACTTAATGTTCACCCAAGTGCATAAAGTATGAAGCACACTTTTTGCCCGTAAATACCGTGTATATCTGCCGTCCTGTGAATATCCGGGTATATCTGCCATCCTGTGAATATCCGTGTATATCTGCCTCACTGTGAATATCCGTGTATATCTGCCACCCTGTGATATCCGGGTATATCTGCCACCCGGTGAATATCCGTTTATATCTGCCGCCCAGTGGATATCCGGGTATATCTGCCTCCCATTGAATATCCGTTTATATCTGCCACCCTGTGAATATCCGTGTATATCTGTATATCCAGCCTCACCCTTATCTGCAGCTCCTGTATGATTAGTTAACTTGTAACTATCATGACCCCCCAGTACTGTAATGCCTGTAATACTGTGTATTTTCAGCCGATTAGCGTCCTTGATCCAGTAAAGCGTTATTTATTCACGTATTTATATTTACGTGTCTGTGTAGCCATGTGTTGCTTGCGCCTAGGCCGCATTTCTCTCTCCCTCTAGGCCATACACCCTCTGGCCTCCCTCTCCCTCATGGCGGCCACTCTCCCCTTGGCCTCACTCTCCCTCAACTTCCGAACAATCTCTTGCTCCCCTTCACTCATCATTTTTTTCTTAGGCCACTCTTGTCCATGTGCCTCTGCCTTCGTCTCCTTCCTCCCCACGCCTCCTTCCTCCCCATGCTTCCTTCCTCCCCACGCCTCCTTCCTCCCCATACTTCCTTCCTCCCCAGTCCTCCTTTCCTTCCCCAGGCCCTCCAACCCCTCCCCATGTCAGCTCCTTAACAAGAGCGTGCCTCCTCCTCATTACCTTCCCATCTTTCTCCCTCCTTCCCTCCCAGCCCCTCCCCATGCCTGTAGTCAGCTCGCGCCGATGATAAAGTTGTCACTCTCAGATGCACCCCAGCGTGGGCCTCTCCTCCAGGGTATCTCTCGCCTGATGCCAGTCTCTGTGTAGGTGGCAGGTGTAGGTGTATGGGTGTCACGTGCCTGCCTAGGGGGGGGGAGAGGAGTTGCCATGGTGGTGTCGTCGGGGTGCAGGCGTCACGTGCCTGGCTGGGTGTTGCCAAGGTGTTGGTTGGGGGTGTAGCTGCCCATGTTCAGACTGTGTAGGCTAGGGTGTGTGAGTGTTTAGAGAGTGTAGGCTAGCGTGTGTATGTGTGTAATGGTGGTTTTAGGCTGTGGTAGAGAGAGGGGTCATGAAGATGCTGTAAGGGATGTAGGTAGGATGGGGAAAATGTAGAATGATATGCAAATAAGGTGTTGTGAAGAAGGGTGATGGCTGTAGGTTGGGGAGCAAGTGTGGGCAGTATTGTCTGTAAGGTAGCTGTTGAAGATTCGGGAAGCCTTGGTGCATGGCAGTGCGTAGGTCTATACATAGCCTGAGGTTATGTACTGCCTTCAGGTAGATGAAAGACTTTGAGACGTATGAGTGTGTGGGATGCGGGAATTCCTCATGGCTGTGTGGTGTGGTCCTGCAGGTGGGGCTAGCTGGTGGTGTTTATGTATTGGTGGGAGGGGCGTGCGGAGACGGTGTCAACGTGTGGGTGTGTGTGTGTGTGTGTGTACGGGAGGGGTGGCTAGGTAGGGGTTATTGTTTATATTACTCGCCTTCTAATCCTAGGAACCAGCCATCCCCTCCCTCACAGTCTCCCTCATTTCGTGACACATCCTGGCTCCATCCGACCTCTCTCTCTCTCTCTCTCTCTCTCTCTCTCTCTCTCTCTCTCTCTCTCTCTCTCTCTCTCTCTCTCTCTTGTTTTTGTATGTATCGTTTTCTGTTCCACTGTTCGCCTGTCTCTTTGTTCATTTCATTTCTTACTTTTTTAGATTATCTTTTCATATTGTCTTTTGTCTTCTGCTTCTATTCATTGTTTATAGTGCCTTTCTATTTATATGTTCCTTCCCAGTTTCATTTTTTCTTATTCTTTTCAATTTCATTTTTTTCTTTCTTCCCTTACCTTCGGTTCCTTCAGTGCTGAACCTCATATAGCGTGTGAATCCTTGGAAGCTTCTGAACCTCAAAGTACATGAAGCTTCTGAACCAGTGGAACACTTGCATCCCGAAGGATGTGGAAATAGTGTGTTCCGAGTCCTGGAGTGGTGGAACGCAAACCCGAGAGCTCTCGAACTATGGGACGTCACTGAACCCCCAGCAATGCGTCGAATGAACCCCTAGAGTGCGTCAACTTACCACCATAAGTCAGAAACATGTGGAGTCTGGTTATATACCCCGTTCGCCTGGGGTTTTAAACTGAACATGGCCTTTCCGATCACTGTCCCCTTCCCCCTCCTCTCCCCTCTTCCTCTCCCACTCCCCTCTCCCCACTCTCGTTACCCTATCTCCCCGTTTCTCTCCCTCGCCCTTCACATTGCACTCATCAGTTCCCTTGTCCAACATGTCTGTACAATAACGGTCTGTCCTGGTGCTTGTTCAATGTTCTACTGTGCTATTGGCCAGTTGGCTCCGTTCGTTAAGCTTTACTGCCGTTTTATATATGGATTAATTGCAGTTTGCTCGTTAGGCTGCATGTCCCGCGTTGCTTCAATTCGTAGATGCATTATTCGATGATGTGAGATCCTTATTCGTCGCTGCATCGCTGGCACCGGGCCTCCCTTTCTTTATACACCCCTCCCAGCTGCTCTGTAACACCCCCCCACGTCCTGTCAGCACAAGCGAACCACACCACGAAAAAGTACTCATTTCTCTCTCTCTCTCTCTCTCTCTCTCTCTCTCTCTCTCTCTCTCTCTCTCTCTCTCTCTCTCTCTCTCCGAAGCAACGGGTCATCCCGTGTGCAGTAGCCGAGGGAACCGTGTCTGATTGAAGAGGTTCTTTTCGCCGTGTGCCACAAGGAACGGTGTTGGCCTTAGAGATTTTTTTTTCATGAGACATGGACGAAGAAGTAAAAGGGAATGTAGTCTAGTGCTTTTGCTGGTGACACTGGAGTTAGGAAAATGTGAGGATCAGTTGATTAGGAAGATGCAAGAATGTTACATATGGGCAGACCCTGGTGGGTTTTTGACATGGATGAGTTTGAACAAGTGGTGGAATAATTGTCAACGTATTGATGACCCCATATAGTGGCCCAACAGGGGAGAGAGCTAGAAAGTGAAGCAGAGTGAAAAAAAAAGAAACAAGAAGTCCGAAGATCGAGGGGGTCATCACGAATGCTAAACTAGATGTCACAAAAACATATTGGGAAGATAGCACTCGCAAGACGAGCCATGCCCGAGTGGTGCTGTTAATGAGAACGCCTAGAAACAAGAGAGGCACACACGCAAACCCATCGATGAAAACGTCCAACGTTACACGTAAAGGAGCAGATTCGAGTACTGTTGTGTCGTATGGATCACCACCCAGTGGGATATGAACACATTAGTCAGAATCCAAAAGAACTACGCAAGCAAAATCGAGCGGGTGGAACTTACTAACCACCTTAAGAGGCTTAAGAACTTTATATAACTAAGTAGGAAGAGGAGAGAGATACACTGTAATCTGCGCACGGAAGCAAATTAAAAGGCTAAAGGAAATTGCTTTGGGCTTAAGAGCACCAACATCATGGAAGAAACTGTGTTAATGAGTGTGGGAGAATACCATGGAATATACCAGTAAGTGTTTTACAAGACTTACAAGAAAGCGAGGGAGATTGGTCAGTGTCCAACCTGGTGATATAAGAAGCCTGTATGGAACAGCTAATATAAATATTTGAAAAGGATTAATATATGGCTGAAGTCAGTTTCAGATTAACCCAGAATATATGAATAGTTAATGAGCGTGGCGGCAGCAAGCTGGGAACAGTATATTTTTTATCAACGTGCGGTGAGTGTGACGCGCTTGCCCTACCTACGTTTTGACCGAATCGTTTCTTAGGTACTTTTAGGAAGGTATTTCTCTCTCTCTCTCTCTCTCTCTCTCTCTCTCTCTCTCTCTCTCTCTCTCTCTCTCTCCCCCTGCCTTTTCCTTAAATCTCGTCATCCTGCCTCCGTCCCTTTCCATGCCTCTCCCTACCTGTCCTTCCAGTGGTCAGCTGTGCATGGGGGTCCAGTTGCTTGCTGGCCCGGTCCGCTGCCTGGTGCTGGCCCGCCTCTGGTCAGTGGTCCTGTAGCCTTCTCAGCGATGGTCCGTACTTACCTCGCATGGCCCAGCCTTTCACAGATTTTGCGCCCTCCCTCCTGAGAAACCCTTTACAGTACCACTGCGATGCCTTCACGATACCCGTCCAATACACGCACGATACCAGCACAGTACAGTACACGACCGGGCGTTGAGATCCTTAGTCTTATACATTGAGATAATAACAGGCTGGATACGATACATGATTGATGAGGTTGCTAATCTCGGTCGTCCGCCTGCTGCATCCTGCCCCTCCTCACTGTGGGACGGTGGGAGGAGGTGAGGACTCGTAGTGGCGGTGGTTGGCATAGTCCTCGCATTACCCTGAGGTTACACCCTGAATCTACGTGATCACGCGGGAGGAGGAGGGGGTGTGTGTGTCTCTCTCTGACGCGCACAGTAACTGTGGGATGACTTGAGGTTTGTAATCTCTCGTGTCTGCACAGTTCACTGTAGATACGATTGATATAGGGTTCTGAGGCTCTCTTACTCGCTAAGAATGGTGGTTGGAATAGTGGTAGTAAGAATGGTGGTTGGAATAGTGGTAGTAAGAATGGTGGTTGGAATAGTGGTAGTAAGAATGGTGGTTGGAATAGTGGTAGTAAGAATGGTGGTTGGAATAGTGGTAGTAGGAAGGAAGAGTGATGGTTGGAATGGTGGTTGTAGGAAGGAAGAGTGATGGTTGGAATGGTGGTTGTAGGAAGGAAGAGTGATGGTTGGAATGGTGGTTGTAGGAAGGAAGAGTGATGGTTGGAATAATAGTAGTAGGAAGGAAGAGTGATGGTTGGAATGGTGGTTGTAGGAAGGAAGAGTGATGGTTGGAATGGTGGTTGTAGGAAGGAAGAGTGATGGTTGGAATGGTGGTTGTAGGAAGGAAGAGTGATGGTTGGAATGGTGGTTGTAGGAAGGAAGAGTGATGGTTGGAATGGTGGTTGTAGGAAGGAAGAGTGATGGTTGGAATAA
Organism: Panulirus ornatus; assembly: GCF_036320965.1. Classification (NCBI taxonomy): domain Eukaryota; kingdom Metazoa; phylum Arthropoda; class Malacostraca; order Decapoda; family Palinuridae; genus Panulirus; species Panulirus ornatus. The sequence continues at coordinate 12,219,231 of NC_092238.1, read as the reverse complement.
TAGTAGTAGGAAGGAAGAGTGATGGTTGGAATGGTGGTTGTAGGAAGGAAGAGTGATGGTTGGAATAATAGTAGTAGGAAGGAAGAGTGATGGTTGGAATAATAGTAGTAGGAAGGAAGAGTGATGGTTGGAATGGTGGTTGTAGGAAGGAAGAGTGATGGTTGGAATAATAGTAGTAGGAAGGAAGAGTGATGGTTGGAATAATAGTAGTAGGAAGGAAGAGTGATGGTTGGAATGGTGGTTGTAGGAAGGAAGAGTGATGGTTGGAATAATAGTAGTAGGAAGGAAGAGTGATGGTTGGAATAATAGTAGTAGGAAGGAAGAGTGATGGTTGGAATAATAGTAGTAGGAAGGAAGAGTGATGGTTGGAATAATAGTAGTAGGAAGGAAGAGTGATGGTTGGAATGGTGGTTGTAGGAAGGAAGAGTGATGGTTGGAATAATAGTAGTAGGAAGGAAGAGTGATGGTTGGAATAATAGTAGTAGGAAGGAAGAGTGATGGTTGGAATGGTGGTTGTAGGAAGGAAGAGTGATGGTTGGAATAATAGTAGTAGGAAGGAAGAGTGATGGTTGGAATAATAGTAGTAGGAAGGAAGAGTGATGGTTGGAATAATAGTAGTAGGAAGGAAGAGTGATGGTTGGAATAATAGTAGTAGGAAGGAAGAGTGATGGTTGGAATGGTGGTTGTAGGAAGGAAGAGTGATGGTTGGAATGGTGGTTGTAGGAAGGAAGAGTGATGGTTGGAATAATAGTAGTAGGAAGGAAGAGTGATGGTTGGAATGGTGGTTGTAGGAAGGAAGAGTGATGGTTGGAATAATAGTAGTAGGAAGGAAGAGTGATGGTTGGAATAATAGTAGTAGGAAGGAAGAGTGATGGTTGGAATGGTGGTTGTAGGAAGGAAGAGTGATGGTTGGAATAATAGTAGTAGGAAGGAAGAGTGATGGTTGGAATAATAGTAGTAGGAAGGAAGAGTGATGGTTGGAATAATAGTAGTAGGAAGGAAGAGTGATGGTTGGAATGGTGGTTGTAGGAAGGAAGAGTGATGGTTGGAATGGTGGTTGTAGGAAGGAAGAGTGATGGTTGGAATGGTGGTTGTAGGAAGGAAGAGTGATGGTTGGAATAATAGTAGTAGGAAGGAAGAGTGATGGTTGGAATAATAGTAGTAGGAAGGAAGAGTGATGGTTGGAATAATAGTAGTAGGAAGGAAGAGTGATGGTTGGAATGGTGGTTGTAGGAAGGAAGAGTGATGGTTGGAATGGTGGTTGTAGGAAGGAAGAGTGATGGTTGGAATGGTGGTTGTAGGAAGGAAGAGTGATGGTTGGAATGGTGGTTGTAGGAAGGAAGAGTGATGGTTGGAATGGTGGTTGTAGGAAGGAAGAGTGATGGTTGGAATAATAGTAGTAGGAAGGAAGAGTGATGGTTGGAATAATAGTAGTAGGAAGGAAGAGTGATGGTTGGAATAATAGTAGTAGGAAGGAAGAGTGATGGTTGGAATGGTGGTTGTAGGAAGGAAGAGTGATGGTTGGAATGGTGGTTGTAGGAAGGAAGAGTGATGGTTGGAATAATAGTAGTAGGAAGGAAGAGTGATGGTTGGAATGGTGGTTGTAGGAAGGAAGAGTGATGGTTGGAATAATAGTAGTAGGAAGGAAGAGTGATGGTTGGAATGGTGGTTGTAGGAAGGAAGAGTGATGGTTGGAATAATAGTAGTAGGAAGGAAGAGTGATGGTTGGAATGGTGGTTGTAGGAAGGAAGAGTGATGGTTGGAATGGTGGTTGTAGGAAGGAAGAGTGATGGTTGGAATAATAGTAGTAGGAAGGAAGAGTGATGGTTGGAATAATAGTAGTAGGAAGGAAGAGTGATGGTTGGAATGGTGGTTGTAGGAAGGAAGAGTGATGGTTGGAATGGTGGTTGTAGGAAGGAAGAGTGATGGTTGGAATGGTGGTTGTAGGAAGGAAGAGTGATGGTTGGAATAATAGTAGTAGGAAGGAAGAGTGATGGTTGGAATGGTGGTTGTAGGAAGGAAGAGTGATGGTTGGAATGGTGGTTGTAGGAAGGAAGAGTGATGGTTGGAATGGTGGTTGTAGGAAGGAAGAGTGATGGTTGGAATAATAGTAGTAGGAAGGAAGAGTGATGGTTGGAATGGTGGTTGTAGGAAGGAAGAGTGATGGTTGGAATGGTGGTTGTAGGAAGGAAGAGTGATGGTTGGAATAATAGTAGTAGGAAGGAAGAGTGATGGTTGGAATGGTGGTTGTAGGAAGGAAGAGTGATGGTTGGAATAATAGTAGTAGGAAGGAAGAGTGATGGTTGGAATGGTGGTTGTAGGAAGGAAGAGTGATGGTTGGAATAATAGTAGTAGGAAGGAAGAGTGATGGTTGGAATAATAGTAGTAGGAAGGAAGAGTGATGGTTGGAATGGTGGTTGTAGGAAGGAAGAGTGATGGTTGGAATGGTGGTTGTAGGAAGGAAGAGTGATGGTTGGAATGGTGGTTGTAGGAAGGAAGAGTGATGGTTGGAATGGTGGTTGTAGGAAGGAAGAGTGATGGTTGGAATAATAGTAGTAGGAAGGAAGAGTGATGGTTGGAATGGTGGTTGTAGGAAGGAAGAGTGATAGTTGGAATAGTGGTAGTAAGAATGGTGGTTGGAATAGTGGTAGTAAGAATGGTGGTTGGAATAGTGGTAGTAAGAATGGTGGTTGGAATAGTGGTAGTAAGAATGGTGGTTGGAATAGTGGTAGTAAGAATGGTGGTTGGAATAGTGGTAGTAAGAATGGTGGTTGGAATAGTGGTAGTAAGAATGGTGGTTGGAATAGTGGTAGTAAGAATGGTGGTTGGAATAGTGGTAGTAAGAATGGTGGTTGGAATAGTGGTAGTAAGAATGGTGGTTGGAATAGTGGTAGTAAGAATGGTGGTTGGAATAGTGGTAGTA